>NC_092699.1:12457180-12811555 GCF_964275005.1 Diadema setosum
ATGGAGTTTTCTGCAAAATAGAGCTAAGATGTTATATTTTAAGACCCTGAAGTAGCATTTAGACAGTTTACTCATATTGGGTGTTACCAATGCGAAAATCTGATTGTAATTTTGTTTTTTTGTTTTGTTTGTTTGTTTGTTTGTTTGTTTGTTTGTTTTTTTTTTTGGGGGGGGGGAAGGGGGACATACTGTATATCTTACTGCGCTCCTGCGCTCACTGACTCGTGTTATATTAGCTTGGGAGTTCTCCTTTGCAGATTCACACAGAATAAGGTCGGAAAGGTAAATGACGGTGACTGGGAACTAAACCCATTGTCTCCGTTTTACCTCCCCTGAGGTCTGTTTTTTTTTTTTTTTTTGGTCTGTTTGCAAAATAACGCAAAAAGTTGCAAACAGATTTGAATGAAACTTGCCGGAAAAGTTGATAATGACACAGGGAACAGACGATGAAGGTTTCTTTATTGCTTGGCGGAGGTCTGTGCTCTCCGAGTGCTTTTCTATTTTTTTTTTTTTTTTTTTTTTGGTTACAGCTCGTTATTCCGAAGGTTCGTTATTCCGAAGATTCTTTAGTCCGAAGGTTCATTACTCCGAAAATGAAATAGTGTTTGTTATTCCGAAGGTACATTAATTTGAAATTGAAATAAAGTTCGTTATTCCGAAGGTTCGTTGATCCGAAAATAAAACAAAGCTTGTTGTTCCGAAGGTTCGTTACGGACCCTATATCACTTCGGATCAACGAACCTTCGGAATAACGAATCCTATTTCATTTTCGGATTAACAAACCTTCGGAGTAACGAACCCAATTTCATTTTCGGATAAACGAGCCTTCGGAATAGCGAACCCTATTTCATTTTCAGATTAACGAAACTTCGGAATAACGAGCCTTCGGAATAACGCCAAAAATGTTCGGATTAACGAACCCTTTTTCATTTTAGGATTAACGAACCTCTAGGTATAGGAAATTTGTGTGTTTCGGATTAACGAACCTTCGGAATAACAAACCTTTCGAATAACGAACCTTCGTAATAACGAACAGCACCCCTTTTTTAACCATGTCCTTCCAGCATGACTGATGCATCGTGACGGTATTTTAGAGTCTCATTCACAGCAAGGTCAAGGGAGAATTTTAAACAGAATGATAATGAAAAAACTTCCTTTCAATAATTTTTTTTTTGATCTTGCATTACCCGATGTCACTCAAAACGAGGAAAATAGTGCGTACCATAATCATAAAGGCATATACACTTCATGTGCCTATAGATAACAGTTAATATTCTGTAATACAAGACTTCTGCCGTGTGTGTGCTGAGATGTGGTTGTTACATGTATTTTATAATGTCGCTATTTCATATTTGCGTAGCCGATTGATACGTCTTTGTTTTGTAAATAGCTTTTATTTTACACAAAGCTTTTGCTATAAAGTACAGATAAGTTTGTTAGTCGTATCGGTGTCAAGGAAACTTCCTTGTTAAGTGGAATCTTCAGGCATTCCTTGGCAAAAAAACAACAACAAACAAATCACTTTTTGAGAGAGTACACGAGGTACATCTGCGTTTCTATTTTATGATATAAGTTTGTATGCATTTCATAAGTAATGAAGAGGACTTCTGGAGTGTATAGGTACCAATAATATTGATACATTTTCGTCATACATCTTGCTTCAGAGAAATCTATTGGGCAAACACGAGAGTGTCCTGCAGGAGCTACTATACTGGCATTTGTCGCAATCTTGCCGATTACCGACAGATCCAGAAGGCCACTTGTGACGGAAGCAATGTTGAGACTGTGCACCAGCTCAGGCTCACGCCGAATGGACTCGCTTTGAATCAAGCTGGTGAGGAATTGAGAGAATGCGGTTAACATTTTTTACCCAAGAGTGCAGAGAACAAGAGAGAACCAGTGAACGGTTGATCAAACTCGGAATACAAAATGAATAAGAAGAGTAGAGGAGAATTTTTAGCATTTCAGAAAACAGTTATAACAACCAAGATTTTATCTCCTCAGATCTCTCCCCACTGGTTTGTAATAAGCATGACAAAGAAAAATACAACGATGAATGCTCTTCCAAATAGCTCTATACCGGATATAACCCTCTTCCTTCAAAACCAAAACTTCCTTCAAAACCAAAACTCAGCATTGCTTTTATAGTTATTATCACTAATTGGAATATATTGATTCGCGTATAGTATAAAGCGTAGTTATTGTTGTTCGTTCAAAAGGAACTGAAAAGATTTGTGTGTAGGTCAAAGAGTTTATGATGCAGTGGCATTGTCATCATATTTCTAGACTTGATCGATGATCAGGATGATTGGGATTGGAATTTTCCCTAACGAGCAAAACTGATTGATGTGAATAAGACTGACACCGACGGAAAGAACCAATTTTATTAATCGCCAATATCATCACAGCTCGATAAGTGATTAACACTCCCCTTTCTTTTATTTCCTTTTTGTATGAGCGGAAAAACAAAGAACAGATTCCCAAACATCCTTAAGTTTTCATACATTGACGATTGATTGCATGTAGCTTAATAGTAACAACATTGGCTTGATCTTCACTGGAGACATTAAAGGGTTCACAATTAACATGTGTCCTTTCTAGTCTTTGCAAAACCACGACTGGGAACGTTTCATGATTCAACATTGCTTAATCAGGGGGCTTGCCTTGTGTGTAACGATGAAGAGAGACGTGGCGCTGCCATTATCAGGACAATATAATTGTTTTTCTTTTCTCTATAAATAATCTATGCTTCTGAAGGATGAACAGTAGGCCTAGTTTAGATATGAGCAGGCAGCATTACTGACTTCTCAGACATTCCACGATCCCTGCCTCCAGGAACTAAACTCTACTGGTCTACCTTCACAAGTTCCGACACCTACACCCTGGAAACGGGTGACATCGACGGGAACGAAACTACGACACTGCAGAATCTGCGGTCATACACTCGTGGTGTTGGCTGGTACGATGGCGAGGTCTATTACGCCACGGACAACGGCATCGTTGGAGTCCTTCACGAGAGGAAGAGGACATCGCGGACATACAATCTTCCCACGTCTGACGGGGTCCTTGATGTATTTGTCGGACGAAGAAAAAAGATCCATAGTATGCAATCAACAGCGATATAGTTAATCCCCCGTCCCGATCAAGAGTAAAACAAAGTATCATCATGAAAGAATACAGAAGTCATGCTTAATGTTATACATCGGCAGTTAGTGTGGTATACACTGCCTAATTTCGCTTTCGAAAAAAATGCCTAGTGACATTTGCTGACACCAAATGGTTTACAACCAGTACAATAAGAAAAAGATTTTGTGCCTTTAGCACTCATGGCAATGCCACACTCGGAACATCTTTACGAGTGCAAATTTACACCTCTTAGACAAGGAGGGTGCAAATTCTGGTCTGAATGGTGCAAAGTTTCTCCGGTAAAGGTGCTCCCAGTGTATCACTGGTAAGGTGCAAAGTTGATCTTATTTTTTTTAGGGTGCTTTACACTTCTTTAAACATTTTTGTCATGATCTCTGTCGTAACATTTGAAAATATCACACAATGCACCACTCCATGTTCGTCATGACTGTTGTGAATTAATCAAATGTGCTTTTGAACCCGTTGCCACATAACAATTTATGAGGGTTACCTCTTCTGCTTCCTCGTCAAATTAAAACTATCACTTACGGTGAATTCAGTACGATTGTGGTATAAAACAAGAAACGATGATAACAATGAACAATTATTGTAATAGTGGAAATCGTGTCTTTTGGAATTAGTAAAAATAAAGAAGAATAACATCCAAATATTCTCTTCAGTGTTATCAGAGGCTCCTACCAATGCCTATTATCTCCTAAACCAATAACTACTGATTTTCTAAACAAGCTATGATCACTTTCACTTCCAGAGGACGTATTCAGGACGTGCAGTTTCCAGAGGAGTCTGTGCGGCTGGGACCAGGCTAACGCCAGCGACTTTGACTGGATCAGGCAAAGCGGCAAAGCGGCGGCGAGGAGGGGTAGAGGTCCCGTGTTGGACCACTCCATTCAAGAGAGTCGTAAGCGGAGCTATTTTGCATGTTCAAAATGGGTTTGTTATGGTATCTTTTCTCTACTTGCTGTGGATATGGGTACCTGTAGGTCTACTAGTAAATGCGTATCATAAGCACGATGAATCGCGTAAACATTGAGTGAGACACCGAGGATTGACAGTCACTTGTACCCATGGATTTTGAAATGTCAAATACTCTAAATGAGGTGATGTGGAATAAAAATAGTCCAATTCAAATCATTTGAATATCAGTTCTGTACAACTGCACAGGCCAACCCTGAATCGTCATGTGCCCGGCAGAACACGAACGCATGCAATGCGCGTAGGTATAATAACGCGCGCCTCGCGTGCGCTCATGTCATTCTGCCGGGCACACCTTCCTTGAATCGCGTGGTTAGTGCCGTTCTGCCGGGCACACAATAAAAATGATATTAAGAAAACAAACCAGTAAATAAATATATAAATCAATAGAATATGACAAACTCTAGTGACTCCTTTCTGTGCTGGTTATTCTAGTAAGCGAATATTTGGTTATCATTTCGATTCACCAACACAACGAAAACGACGGGACTCTGTGGAAGAACAGTCATATTTTGCAGATATGGCTGAACGAGCAATCCCCCGTTTCTTCATACTGTGCGTATATATGCAATGTATATGCAACTTGTGTGTATTTTGTTTGAAGACTGAAATAAAAACAATAACAACAACAACGGAACTGGTTTACGTGAGCGTTCGCGCTTCCTTATAATTGCAGGAGGACGATATCTTTTCGTTGACACATCGGACCAAACCCTGGCCTTGTCGCGTGGAGATGCCACTGCCATCATAAGTCCACCACTTGACATGACAGGAAGTGTTCCAAAGTGCTTCCGGTTCTGGTACTACATGACCAAAGCCAATAGCACGTCCTTGAACGTGTTGTTCCAAGCAAACGGTATTCTCGACTCCGAGCCCGAGCCACCGCGTCTGATGTGGTTCACTCATGGGACTGCCCTCAACGAGTGGGCTGGGAGCGAGGTGGAGTTTCCAGTCGACGCAGTCGGCAGGGTACTTGTGCAGGCGGTCGTCGGCGAATCGGAGTCAGTCGAAATCGCCATCGATGATGTCGAGTTTGGGGAGTGCCGGAAAAGTAAATGTTCCCTTTCAGTGATGTATAGGTCTTTTAATGATTCTGGGGTTCGATCCCCTTTCTACGTAACACAGGCTGTTAAAGTAACAATGTTGCGTATTATAACCCAGGTGAGCCTAGTGACTGTTCACTTCAATAATCACTTCATAAACTATCCAATGTATAAATGGGTGAAGAAGATGGAAATCAGAATTGCAAATGAAATTGAATACTGCAAACGTATTTCTATTGTAATTTTATTTATTGTTGCCGTGTACATAAATGCACACCTGCACGGGGGAGGGGGGTCAAAATCTTCGATATTACCTCTTGACTGTTACTACGCGTCATGATTTCGGTATATCATTAACAAAAAATAACAAATACATAGGGATGTACGTTAAACATAGTTTGGATAACAGATGACGAAAAACGACTGTGTTCATAAGATTATTTATGTGAGTGTATGATTTATTTCTCTCTTCATTTCTAAATACTCCAGCTTCTCGACTCTCTTGCGACGACGACACGATGACGATGTTTCTAGACAGAGCTCGTCTTGGCATCTCGCCCAGCGATGAAATCACACTCAGAGATACGTCTTGTCGTGGTTACGTGCACGACAACGATACGATTGGGATTTCAACCGCTTACGATGAGTGTGGAACATCTTACTATGCAAGTATACCCACGCGGATGTTTTCTCCGATGTAGAATGATCCAACTTTGATCACGTGTGACGTCAAATTATGGGATAATATAATTATGAATATCTCAGAGAAGGGTATAGGTGTTTGCTTTTTGTTTGTTTGTTTGTTTGTTTGTTTTTTTCTCCGCAATGTGACAACGCTGTTTGTATCTGGCTGTTCAATGGCCTTTGACCTATTTTGTCTACAAAGAATATTATAAAATATCAAATAACTGCTTTCTCTTTTCTTTACAAGTACACACTTCACTGAGAAGATAGAACGTCACATTTTTACTACTCACCGAATGGTTTAAAAAAGGCGTTAGAAAGTGATTCGGGCTATAAAAAGTAGCACTTCATCATGCGTAACAGCGAACACTTCACCACAAGTTAGGTAAGCAAAACTCTCGACATTGTATGACATGAACACGGGACAGCTTCTACAGTAACTCATCATCCTCAATACAAGCAATTATATTTGACACCAACGAATGATATTTTTTTTTCTTTGTTCATTAATTTTGAAATGTGTTCTTTTGTTGAGACTTTGATAAACCAGTCTTTCGCATAAGTGCAACTGCAGGGTCTTCATCAGAGCCTAGATATAGTGTTTTTCTCCGGTTACTCGAAGGTATGACTAATTATCGCAATTATTGTAAGGACACATTAATATTTTGACCATGTATTATAATATTCTCATTCATTCGAACAAAAAGACGCGATTTCTATAGCTCAAGCTGAATTACAATCATCACAAATGAAGCCTCCTTCTTTCAATGACCTGGTTATAAAGACTTCAGGCCGTTGGATCATTTTATAATACAAATGAATGATAAACCCCAGAGACATTCCTCTACTTGCAACTGGAATAAAGTCTGCCCTTGCAAGACAACTCATATTGGTAGAAGTCGATCACACGGGCTTATGTTACCAGAAATGTGACCATGTGCATTGAAATGGCACCTTGATAGCAATATCCGCCTTGTAATTATTTTCTCCTTTTTGCAGTCTATTTTATTACATACTTCCTCCTCCCTTTTGTTTCTTTCCCTCAATCCCCCTCCATTCCTGATAGGAGAGCAATGATCTGATAATTTTTTCAAACGAAGTGACGGTGGTAGCCAGCGCGGGAATCAGATACACCGACATCGCGCTCCAGTTCAACTGTTCGCTGGAGCGCAACTACCGGGTCGAAATGACTTACCTGAGTCATGGCTGGATCAAGTACGTCCGCGAGCAGGACTCGAGGGACTTCACCGTCAGTATACGCCAGTATCCTGACGTCAGATTTCGGGAGCCGTACCCAGACAATGGCACCCCGGAACAGGTGGGTTACCCGCATTCTTACGTCCCTCTTCCACAGAAGTATAAATGGGTGCTCTGATAAGAGCCGATCCGGACATTGTGCGATGCGCATGCCTCTCGGGTGGTAGATAGTTACATTGCTAACCTGTATGGAAGGAAAATGTAGATTTATTATGTTCACAAACAAGCACTCTGTGAATATTAAATCACCTGACCTTGTTGATTTCACTCACAGGTGTCGGAAGGAGTCGAGATCTTCATAGCTACAGAACTGACGCTGGTCCAGGACATGATGGAATGGGTGAACTCCAGGTGCTGGGCGACGCCCTCGGCTAATCCCTACGGCACAGTACAGCGCCCTCTTATCCAGAACGGGTGAGGCGCTTTGCAGAATCTTGATCAGATAAAGTGGCAACAATTTTAGTGGTGCAGCAGGGCTCCTGTAAAATATAATACATTGGGAAGGGCTTGACATGAGCGGTGAACCTGACCACACCCACACACATACACGGAAAAAACAAGTTGATGTCGGGCCACCAGATTTTCAAATACTTTATCTTTTTGGATCCTCTCTTCGGCTGGCAGTGGCAGATTTCCTGCAAAATACAAATTTTCGCTCTATGAATTAACCACTGAACGATTGTCCATGTTTTGTATATCCCAAGAAGCACAGGACATAGTTCTTTTATCTGATTGGAATATTTTCCAGCCTCAAACTTCTGGTTTTTTTTTTGGGGGGGGGGGGGTGAGGGAGTAGTTAGATATGCCATCAACTAGAGCAAACCAGTTCACGTCAAGCTGAAATTACGTATTTCATTTTTTTTTCTCCACATGCTAGTAATAAATTCAATTTTGACTACACGTGTGAGATCATATGACACTATTTACGCGTATCACTTTTCATGCCTAAGATTTGGTTTGTTTTTTTTCCTCAGAGGTCCTGAAAACGATGTCTCAAGTCAACATGACCCTAACAAATGCATGTTGATATTGAATCATAGCTGCCTCTATAAGCTTTAGCTATGCCGAGCAAAACTTTTTTGATCTTTTTTGATTTGATATAACAGTCAACATTGGTCAACGCAGATTTTCTTGGCATGTTCTTCAACTTCCAGAATAGTGGCTTGCTTTTCATTTGACCCTTTCTTTGCCAATGACCCAAATGTGTACAAATTGTCTGTACATACCTATGGACAGGAAATCAATGTGACACGCAGAGGGTTTTAAACAGCTGTTAAAGTGATCGTACAGTTTTAGTGGAGACCTAATTTCAGGTCTCTAACATTTTTTTTTTTGGTGAGATAATGAGAAACCTCTTATGAAATATGAAAAAGCATGTAATTCTATGAGGAATTCAACGTTTATTTGATGAAAATTGGTTTTGAAATGGCTCAGATATCCAAAAAACAGCGATTCTAATAAAGTGTGGGACCCACACTTTATTACGATCGCTTTGTTTTACTTTATTTTTGGCTGTTTCAGTCATTCCAAACCCAATTTTCATCAAATGAACTTTGAATTCCTCTTAAAATGGTATGCACAGTGTACTATATCATAAGTGTTTTCTTGGTATCTCGCAAAAAGTTAAAAGCCCAGTTCTCATCTCCACCAATACTGTACCATCCCTTTAAAGTATATAAAGGGGTGGAGTGGAGTGTGATTTCAGCATGTCACATAGATGACCAACACTGCTCTAATTTCGTTTTGACTTATACTTTAACGATTGAAGATAATTTTTAGACTGACTGGACTTACCCATTATTTGTTTTTGTACTCAGATGTCCAGTTACAGACGACGTGGCGGTGATTGACGTGGAGAGAAATGACCTTAAGCCGTTTTCGTTCAAAGTTATATCTTTCGCTGATGATATGGAACTGGTAAGCTCTATTTCGATTTCTAACAGCGTGCCTCTTTACATTAGATTCATAATCATGATAATAGGCGTATAGATGAAGTGAAAAAAAAAATGAAGCCAGCATCAGGACGTTTATACACAATACATACATGATATAATATGTATGTATATTACATAAGTATATTTAAATATAACACGCACACACACACACGTGTGTGTGTGTGTTGTCTTCGGTTACAGTATATCTATATAACACACACACGTGTGTGTGTGTGTGTATGTGTGTGTGTGTTTTTGTTGTTGCTGTTGTTTTCATGTACAGTATCGTCAGAAGATATTCATGCGTGGTTTAACTTTAACATCGCAAAGAGCAGGGTGCATAACTCGGTATAATGTGGTCCGCTTCACACCTAACTGGATCCATGGAAGTCCAGCTATGGCTGTCCAGCCATATTCTCAGATTGAGAAATGAAACAATTATTAAACAACGTACCAAAGTTCACATATCCTGTTTGTACAAGTGTTTGTCCTATTCCTTGTTTTTGTGAATCCCAAATAGATTTTTTCCATGTCCAAGAGAAGTTGAGGTAACGACATTAAAGTGGCGAGGTTGTTACCATTGCCATCTCTCTCTGTCTCTGTCTCTGTTTCTAAAGCAGAACTAAACAACGTGATGACCTGTCTCCTCTGTAATCTAAAAAAAAAAAAGGTCATTTAACGTGTTAGCATTCACCATCTAGCTTTTCATCAAAAGTGTTAAACTTGACTTTCCATCATGTGAAAGTAAAGATAGAGAAACGGTGTTTTACTTTATAGCATATATGTGCTGCATAAGTTACTGTATACAAAATTTAAGTGCTTGGTTCATAGATACAATGGCAACTTATAGCTTTGTATTTGTAATCATCGGCATTAAATTAATTTAGCATGAAGGGAGGGTGAAAAGTTATTCACCCGTATCTGCTTGCTATGCTATTAAAAGCTGTTTCTTCATTTTACCGAGGGGCACTTTATCCAAGCTCAAAATTGCAGCTCGACGTAATCTTGACCATTACCACTTTCGTCGGACAGGTGTACATTCATTGTGACGTCATACTATGTATCCAATCGGAGGAATCGGCGTGTCGCAACAACTGCTCGGAGTCTCGTTCACGGCGAGATATTCGCTCAGCTCGAGATGTCAGTCGCGGTCCGTACACAGTGTCACGTGGTCCTTTCATCGCGAGCAGACCTGGTATCCAAGGTAATAATGAGCAGCTCAACATTGTACATACAATGTGAAGAATGCTGGATAAAACAATTCATACCTGTTTTCAAAGTTTGTATGCAGTCCATGGCAGAGAGTCATTAAATCGATTTAGCACGAAGAGGGTAAACAGTTATTTACGCATATCTGCTTGCTGTGCTCTCAAAAACTGTTTCTTCGTTTCACCGAGGAGCTCAAAATTGCAGCTCGACGTGTTCTTGATCCTTGATGCTTTTGTTGGACAGGATTACGTGAAGTACGCCTATTCTATATCAACAACTAATGTCGCACACTATCAGACACGCAGGTTTCACATTGTTGATTTCATTCACTTTGAAATTGTGTATTACTCTAGTCTATTGGTTCAAATGCAATTGTTACCATAAATAGGTTTATCGCAGGAAATTTCAAAGGAGAAGGCTTGGACAGAACAACAACAACAACAACAACAACAACAACAACAACAACAACACAACAATAGCAAACATTATGGAAAACATGACTGTGAAAGAAAAAGTTGCGAAGTTCTTTAATCTGATGTATAAGAATTAGAAATCAATACAGGTAACTATAAAACCATCTGAAACAGAGCTTAGCGTCGGTCGTATCGATGGTGGCCCAAACAGGTAAAGAGGTTGCATGTATTACGAAACCTCATCTGCTCATTTACCAAAAGCAGCAAACAGGGTGGGGGGGGGGGGCAGACTCCTTTGAGAAGGTTATGGCACTGGTAATCATGATGATAATGATTATGATAATACAGCAGGCACTGTAATAAGATCCATTTCTTGCATTTCTTTTTTCCCTCTAATGTAGGATCATCGTTCAGCATCAGCAGTCTCTTAATTGGTTGGCTATCTGTTTTATGTTTTGCGTTGGCGCTCACTGTGGCATACCGCCGAGGAAAAGCACAAAAACTGGTGATATCCGAGACAGAGATATAATCATGTGTAAAACGAGTACTAGATACTACGGTATGCATGCATGATATGTTCTCGTGTATTGGAAATTATAATCAGCTTGATTGTTATTAAGACCAGCTTAGTTCAGGACCGAATGAAAGTATACGTCCAAAACTTTGATGGTGTAGTTGCCTGTCCATGTATATACCATAAGCATTCATGTATATCAGTCAGTGTTCATAAGTAATTCAGGATAAGTATGTGTTTGAATAGTTGAAATACATATCTTTATTACAACACATATTTCAGCATCCAATACTATAGTGCGAGCAAAGTGTAGTTTTTTATGTCTACAGTGTTTACAATTTTTTGTGGCAACAATTGTACTTAAAGTACATTTAGTGGTGAAAACGTAAGACAGAGACTGTACAAAACAACACAGTAGGCTTATATCCTGTAATAAAGTACCAGTACATCAAAATATCTTGCGTCTTTCTGTGTTTTCCTAAGGAATTGAGCTAAAAATTCGCAGGGCAAGTTCTGGGCTATTGGGTCAAAGGCCAAAGGTGAAAGCCAAGTGAAAATAGAAATTCAGGAATAAATAGAATGATTATTACCGTGGTGTGATATATATTTTTGTTAAAAACACAGATTCACATTTTTGTACTTTCACACACATGCACACACACACACACACACACGTATATAACCTTCAAGATTTTTATACAATTATTTATTATTTACATAAACATGCATTCATTTGTATTGCTTAATTTTTTTTTATATAGTTATTATTAATTGACACATATTCATACACGCCTATATATTATATGTACACCACATCCAATACAATGTTGACTCATACCTATTAATATTTCTTTAATGTTATGTATTTTTTATAATGATAGTGATATTGTATTGCTGTGCATTTTTTTGTGTGTCTATCATGTCTATACACATGCATGTATCTATGTTATACGTGTGCTTTGTGTAATGTACCGATGTAACCGGGTATGCATGCAAACAAAACAAATTTCCAGAAACGGACAATAAAATCGAATTGAATTGAATTGAATTGAATTGAATTGAGTTGAATTGAATTGAATTGAATTGAATTGAATTGAACTAAGTTAGGGTATCAGCTGACGTTCCAGGAGAATGAGTAGTAGGATGGAAGAGGCTATGGGGGGGGGGGGGGGGATATATAATAATGAGAATGAAGCCAACAATAATGTCATGTCATTCACTCCAGTGGACTGAATGTCAACGGCCAAACTTTGAAGGGATGGTATATTTGTTGAGATGAGGATTCTGCTTTTAACTTTTAGTGACATACTTAACTCACTTTATGAAAGGTTAAATAGCATCCCATTCAAACAAGAATTCATAGTGTCTTTGAGGAAATTCGGTTTTTAAAAGGCTGAAATTTCGGGAAGCAAAGTAAAACAAAACGATCATGATAAAACTCGGGTCCACCTTCTATTGGTATCAATTTGTTTAGATATCTTGGTCATTTCAAACCCATTTTCATCAAATAAACTTGAATTCTTCTCAGACACGTCAGAATTTCAGGTTCCTTACTATCTCACAAAGAAAAGTTGAAAACCTGAGGTCCCATCTCAATCAAAACTAGTACTATCCCTTCAAATTGAAAAGAAAAGTTAACGGAATTGACAACATATTTTGAGGAAAGCTTTTTATGACAACGGATTCAGAGGATGCGTATTGCTGGAAAACAAAGTAACGGAAAATGAGAGGACGGAAGAAACAGCACTGCCGGATATGTCGGATCTATATAGCTTCGAGTCAATATTTGAGGAACAAAATCGCGTAATACATTACTGTAGTATACTTTTTATTCAAAGAATCTCTAGAAGAGGAATGAATTTTATTGCACAGTGTACAGAAAAACTAAACCATGACTGAAGAGTTTTGATCGCAAAACGGACTAAGCGCCATTTTAAACATCTTAAAGTTTGATAAGTTCATCATCACTCAGATATAAAGCAAAATAAAGGCTTCCCAGTGATACCTTACTTGTTGCATAAGGAAGATCTTTCTTGGAATCATGACAAAAATCCATTTTTTATAATTATTTTTCTGTATTTCTACCAGGATTAATCCCAATACCCAAAATTGACAAGACTGGAATTAACTTCCTCTTCTATCGAACTCTTCGAGCGCACAAATTATGTGAAACAGGAAAAGACATATTGGTATAAGCATTGGAGCAGAGGGAAGACATTAGATTTTGTTTTATCAGTCTTGCAAAGGCGATAAAAATGCGCCCCTCCCCCCCCCCCAAAAAAAAAAACAACCAACAACAACAACAACAACAAAAACAGTATATCGCAGCATTCTTTAAAAGTTTACATTTTGTGGAGGACGATGAAAAGTTATCAACTGACTGTATTTTGTACAGCTATCTGTAGTTGGTCCGAGTGTAGCAGATGTTGTTTGCTTGAGGTATCATCATTTCTCTTTGTGAGCCCCCTTTTAAACAAGCAGATTCATCTTCATTTGCATTGAAGTGTCACTCTTCAATCTTAGAATAAATACGGCAAAGGGAAGCTACAGCAGAAAAAAAAAGAAAATGGTCATTCTTCGTGTGTTTTTGAAACAGTTTCTATTACTCGTAGTGTAAGTGATGACGGTTGCACAAAAGATAGTGATCATACAACCGGGTCGATCAATACGATCGATCAACCACCACTTTGTGTTTTGTAGAGGCGACCATGTGTGAAAAGAAGTCGAGATAATTACTCCTGACCTCGAGAGGTCGGACCTCAATGCTGAGGTTCTAGTGAAGACATGATGTTGACATGGTAGTCACCAACCCATACAACCAACTCAGGTGGTAGAGAGTGTAAATGATAAGTTTGCAACACCAAATGACTTTGAAAACGCCAGAATGGCCTTCCACCGTAGCATGGTCGATATTTTGCGTAGTAGAGTTCTTAGCTCAGTCACATGCGCTTGAATTCAAAAAGAATGTCAAAGGTATGCCATCTGGAGGAAACGGTTGGCATTCTCGAATGTGTCCACGTTCTCGCTTTTGAATCGATGTGGAGCTAGCGCCCTCAGGCGTATTTTATTCTCTACTTCACTTAAACTCTTCTTCTGTTCTCGTTGTGCGAAGTAAATCAAAGCTCAGCAAACAAGGTCTGTAAAAATATTATAAAAAGAATCAGACGAAATCTCGTGGAGGTACGCCAAATTGCATTCAATTACAAGTCTGGATGATGTTCAGTGTATACTTCAGAAAATTATTAACATGACCGCAGTGGTCTTTTGTTCAATGTGTGCACTCAACCCGCAAGCTGTTTCACATTTCGCACAATAGAGAGATCGATTATTGATTAAATACATGGAACATGATGAAAGAGCAAGGGACGCGCCTTTTTTGTAACTACGTGACGGAACGTTGGTCTCGAGCCTAATAGACACCACACCGATGAAACATTGACTGGTTGTGTGGAATGAAGGACTCCAGATAGAATCATTCAATTCTTTGAGGAACTCTTTGGATGGCCCTGAAGGGGCACAAGGGAATTTCCTTTTTAAGAGACGCTATTATCATTTCTTATCATTGTTTCGCGTTATACTCGGTGATAGAATAGATGACCGACCACAACCCCTGTGTCGACGATGGAAATGGTCAATCTTTTACATCTGGATACAAAGTATATGCAGTGTACGACAACGATGAAACGAAATAAACTTGTTCACTAACATCGTAGTTGCTGTACGCCGCTGGAGGCATCCGCTGAGCTCTTCGGAGATGCATTTGAAAGGGGACAAGTTATGGATACATTTTCGCCGCATCTTATCTGCTTTTCCTTGTCGATGCTGGTAAGCTTTAACGTAAACATGTTGACTGATGTGTCAATTCCTCGAATCACTTCCTTTCAAATTGCACTGATAAGGAAAAACGAGTTCCTTTAGCGTCTGTCTTGTCACTGGGAGGCCTCCCCCATGAAATTTACGACAAACGGTGAAACTTTGAAACGTGCCAAGTGTCGAGGAAAATTATTCAATGTCTACTTGAGTATGTAAAAATGGTAAGGATATGTCCCAACTACAACGGAATGCTCAGAAAGTCTTCCTTTTCTTTGTACCCATATTTGATATTGCCTTTGAAATTATGAAAAGGGGATATCCCTTATTTCGTCATGTTGTGTGCTGGTAATGGTTATAATGTTTATTGACCCTAAAAATGGCAAAAGCAATTTATCTTCTTGGATCCACCACATTCCTCTCTTTTCACATTTGACCTTCATGTTTTCATGATAACTTAATTCCACTGGCAGAATTTACCACCAGGAATAGACTGGTCGCAAAAATAAAGCCAGTCCATACATCAGCTTGCCTGAATTTAGCGAGTTCGATTTAGCGACTTATCGACCCATTCTAGTTTTGCTTATATAGACCTACATTAAATCATCGCTCTGGCATGAAATCATCCCAATAGATCTCTTTAATCCTAAAGCTCTGATTGCTTGAAGTCTCAAAGAGCAAAATCCACGAGGAGCTAGAACCTGAAAGTATGCAGAACCGTTGTCTTGGAAAAAGAAGTACCCAACTTACACAAAATGTAAATATTTTGTCTTCTTAAACCCTCATGATATGCTTGCAGACAAACGTAATTTATGTTGTTTTGAGTAGATTTATGCCCTCCATGACTGTCTCTTTTCATTTATTTATTTATTTATTTATTTATTTATTTATTTATTTATTTATTTATTTATACATTTATTTATTCATTCATTCATTCATTCATTTTTAAAGAGACACTGCAGTGTGTACCCCATATCACGTTGGCCCTTGCCAGGTGGGATTTGACACATTGTTTTGTTGATGTCAATGTAGTCAACTTGCTATTATTCACAATGTACGTAATGAGCCTGTAAACTGAAGGAAAACAGTTGAATATGGTCTATTTTACAAAGCTCAAGATGCTGAAGGTTTTTTTTCACGTTCTGAGAACTGAGAACAAAATTAGAATTGATGAACAAATATCTGATAGCAGTGATACCAGCACTTGAGAAAGCAATTCCACAAAATCAGTAAATTAGATAAAGCATTCCAAGAGTTGATATACGGCTTATTAATATGAGTTCTCCTTACATTATTTTGTATTCACTGCAGAATCATGGAATGATTTAACTGCACATCAAAATGGCTTCGGCATAGAGAACTATGGCGTCCTGGAGGCGACAAAATAGCGACTTTCCCAGCGGTCATCATCGATGGTTGGCCCTGCAGCAGGTAAGCTCCAGGATCCACAGCCGGGCTGAAACCCTGAACAACATGGAAAAGAGGGAACTGGACCGGCGAACCCGACAAATCGAGTTTAAAGAGAGTTTGGAACAGGCCCAGCATGAGACAGTGAAGAAGCGTCTGCGGAACAACCTAAGGGACCACGTGTTGTACCGTCGCGCTCTGCGAAATAGCTTGGCTGCGCTCAGGTCGGAAGGTTGTGCAGGCGACCCGGCTGCGGAGCAACAGATGGAGGAAGCGTGTGCAGGCCCCTTTGGCAGATACTCGGGACTCACACACACTTATCTACAGGACGACATGTTGGAGATAGACGACAAACTGCAGCACAATGAGCGAGAAAGGACCAAGAGACTTCTGGACGACGCCAGGAAGGAAAGCGGCATTCTCATCGATAGAAATCTAAGCACAGAGCAGATCTTGGCCGCTAAAGATCTGCCGCTTTCTGAAAGACTGCAATTTACGCACACGGACAAGTTCAGGTCGATCATTGAGCGATCGAAAACATTAGTGGTATTCAATAAACTGCGAAAGAAAGTTGCCGAACGGAAAGAGCAGGAAAGGGGGGGAACTGTTCATTGAGCGTCAAAGTAAACCCACTCCGCTCGGAAATGAACATTTGAACAGCCTAATGGCGGGAAATATATATTTATTAAAGACTTGTATATTTAGTTATTTATTTCCCCTTTTAGAAGCAGGTTAGGGCATTCTACCAATCAGAACCATTCGGATCCTCTCCGCAAAATAGCCGTAAATTCTGGTCACTGAATCGTACTCGGGAGAAGACTTTTCATATAGCAAATCGATTCATGGTATTTACAATTGGACGCCACGTAAGTCTAGTTTCATAAACACAATTTGTTTCACGTAAGAGAACCAACATGTTCCACATGCCAAGATATTCGACATACATTTCTACTTTCCATTTGCTCTGTGCGTTATTCCATTTCTGACATTTAGTGGTAATCGTTGTGTATTTGTTGATTGCCTCAGACATTGAATCACTCAATCGAAGTTGCTCTTTCGTGTTAAATGTTGGATTTGGAACAGAGTACTAGTCATGCTATAGTAATGAATGAAACATCGACTTACTGTGATATTCTTCTAATCTTCGTAAAGTGAAATGGCTTGTTTATGAATCCGTCAGCAAAGTTTGAAAACTACATTGTAGACGTACCCCAGTCATTAATGATTACAGAGGGAATTGGTGAGTCGAAAAGATCACCTTTCATGTTGTCGAAATTGAATAACAACCTTACAATACAAATTAGATTTGTAGAAAAATTAAAAGTTGTGAAGCTTCTTTGTTCAAAGAGTATCTGTCCTTTTTGAGGAGGAGGAGGGGGGATATACTTCAAAATTCGATTGTCAAAACGTTGCAAGGTGTATACCATGAGGAATTCTTGAAAACGGCATAAAACATACACCCTGTTTCCTATGTCCTGAGATTTTTTCTTTGTTCATCTTGTTTTATATGTTCTTTCCTGTTATGTTGACAGTAATGAAATAATCTGAATCCCTTAATGGACGCTGTAGTAGAAATACACTCAGCAAAAAAAAGAACTCGGTGAACATGTTTTCAAGATCATATTTCGCACAGAAAATTTGGCTGAATATTCATGTTTTATATACCGTATTAAAGGTAATTCAATTGGCTATCAACCTGGTAAGTCAATAGAAAGGCAAACTTTACGCATGGATGAACACATTCACATTTCTCTTCCAAAGCACAAAAGTAAAAATTGCAAAAATGGACAAGTTGTCATTCATGCGTATGTGCTCTTCCATGTAACAATGACAAGAACAGACAATCCAAAACACTAAAAAACTCAAATCAAGTTTCAAAAATCATTCTATGAGCTCTACAATGACTTTGTAGCCCTCAAAGATGAGGAAAGACGGAAAAATGATAGAGAAAATTAAGAATCTTCTGTCACATCCAAATTCAAATGGCATGAAAGAGACAATATTAACAAAAATTGTAGAAATTTCAAATGTTATTTTAAATTAAGGAATTTGAAAATGATATTTGGTTCCTGAATTTGTCTCTTGAATCATTAAATTCCTGTATCAAAATAATGAAATAAAAGTCTGTCCATTTTATGAACTTTGCGGCTTACTTCCTGTGTATTTTCAAGTTAGATTCGACAGAAAACTCTTATTTTTCCCTTTAAGTTTCCCACTTTGTTTGTGTTTTAGGATATAAAGACATACTAGGGGACGAAAACTTATTTTTGAGTTTTCATTCATGTCTCTCATTGTGTTAAATTGTTTTTTTTTTTTGTTATCATTGCTATCTTGAAGGGCGTTTGCAAATTTGAATGGCATAATGTCAATTTTTTGCAATTTTTGCTTTTGTGTCTTGAAAGACAAAATCAATGTGTTCACTCATGCATGAACTTTCTTTTTTTTATATAACCAAACAGGTTGATAGGAAATTAAACAATCTTTGGTATGGTATATGACACAATGATTTCGCTCGAAGTCTTCTCTAAAAAAAAAAAAAAAAAAAAAAAAAAAAAAAATATGTGCTGGAAAAGTGTTTACTTTCTTTTTTTACTGAGTGTAGTTATCAATGTGTCTAATATATGGATTTACAGAGAACTTTGTGCGTAAGCCTATAAAGTGTGTCGAGTACCGATTGGCTCAGAAAACCCCCATAACCTTATACACACCGTCCAGATTCCGAGCTCTCAATTAGTTAAAGACACAATCCGTTGATGTCAACGTTCTAGAGATTCTTATTTCTAGAGTATATTATAGCGCATTGCAAAATAATATCCTTCCTCGTGGAAGCCGAATTCATGATACTGCCGAGATGCAGAATAGCGATATGTGATAATCATTTTGTTTGTTTCTTTTTTATGATAATTCTTCATCCTATTCTTTGAGTTCTACGTGGTTGGTAAATCACATTGACAAAGGATCCAAAAGTCACGGAGAGATTTAATCTCCATCCACGTGAATTTTTGAAAATATTAAAAATATGTATCAAGGAATGTGTCTTTTCCAGCTTTTTGTTCATTTTCTTATCGAGCTATCCCTGGAGAGCGTTAAGTAAAATTCAAATCAAGCTGAGGACAACTACATGTTAGCAACATTAATTTTCTTGTTAATCTTACTAATCCATCTTTCTTGTGAGAAAGATAAACTCCTTTATGTAATAATATCGTGAAAGCATTAGGAAATGCATTTTTCCCTAACCATATTACGAAGTATAGAAATTAAAAGACATTAATCATTCGGTATTCAAAATGTTAAAAAAAGAGATTTTGCACCGAAATAGGCCTAATTAAGAATAATATCACAAGAATCAGCAGATTGATTGAAATACCGCCCTCTGTTGAACGGTATCAAATTCCTAAACATGTATAATGTAATACATCAATATAGTACGATTATAAACACGATGTATACGTATAAAGTTTTTCTAACTTTTAATAACATCGTGTCATTTGTTCACATGCGGGCAAGTTGCAAGTGTTTTAGACAAAAAAAAAAATGATATCTCATTTCTATTTTTATCCACACTTTGATAAGAAATAAAGGTCCCGTGATTTATAACGCAAAGCCTATTCTATGGCATGGTAATTCGTTGAACTTCTTGTCGTTTCTTTGATATTGGACAGAGAGAAATAAAACCTGGCTAAACTTACAAAAATCCTGGTAAAAGAAATAAACTTGAAACCAGATTAAACACGAAGACACAATCCGGAACACACACACAGAAAACACACGCAAAATGGGATTACTATTTTTGACTCAAATGAGAATTTCACGAACATAAGATGTGAACAAGTTTTACAGCTATGTTCAATTACATTCTATTTCTGCTTTGTTTAACCCTTTGTATGCTTTGAGAGACGATTAGTTCAGGAAAGTCAAAACATTGGACTCACTGAACAAAAATCTCTGGTACAGAAAGAGTTAAAGGAATGTTGGGAGATGATTGTTCCAATCCTTGTGGGCTTCATTTAAGAGTACATTATATATCTACTGTTGTGTGAAAATCATTTGCTTCAGAACGGTCTCATATTCAAGTAAAGTGCAGATTAATGCCCCGTCACTGACCAGACACGCTAACCTGGAAACATTAAACTGCACATTACTTGAATATGAGACCATTCTGAAGCAAATAATTTTCACACAACAGGAGATATATAATGTACTCTTAAATGAATCCCACAAGTATTGGAACAATCATCCTTCAGCATTCCCACTGATTCCCACTGATCAGTTACTAGCCATCCCCTTTAAAGAGTTGGAGATTGAGCTTGTATATGCGTTGTGCTGATGTCTATAAGGGCCTGAATTGCTCATGTCTGAAAAACAGTTTGCTTCGTCTGACGGCAACCTCCCATTGTCGCATACGTGTCTGACCAATTCAGTATCAACGGCGTTTCTGTCATGTCATTCCTATAAAGAAATGTAATGGCAGCAGTAAAAAAAATATATCGTAGTATATAGACAGATAAAATTGGTTTTTAGAGCCGTAGTGAAATTACCAAGACTGTAATTCGGTCATTAATGTGCTAAATGTAAACACGTGTTTTATGTTTTGTTTCATTACCGTTGAAAGTGTCGATATCAATATTTGCAGTCTGACTCACGATCTGAATCACATGACAGACAGTTTGTATATCTTTGAAACCATCTCGGAAAAAAAAAATGAACAAGAACGAGCGCATTCATACTGCTTCTTGTTAAAAAAAAGAAACAAAGAAACAAAACAAAACAAGCAAGTGCGGACTTTTACTTGATCGTAACCGAACTTCCTAACCAGACTAGACAATTAAAGGGAATTTCATTTGCAATTCATAACTCATTAACGTTTCGTGCATTTGTAAAGAAAAAGTAAGACACAAACAAACAAACAAACTGAAGGACTATAGGATGGTTAGCGGTATACCCAATAAATATCAATGTATCAATCACTGCTAATACAGACACAAATTCCGAAAAAAAAAATTGGCCAAAAAAGCATAACCATTTTTGTGGAACCAAAAAAATAAATCTCAATTTGTTTTGATATATATACCAGTGTACATTATCATATTAGACAAACATACATAATATATACGTACATACATAATATATCATATATGTCATATATTCACATAATACATATATACACACGGTGTATGTAATGATAGCTTAAATGATGTAAATGAAAAGAAAATGACATTAACTGTAATGATGCATTGTAGAAGTAAATATATGTAGTGCTACTGTGTACATGAATGGATTAACCTGATAATAGCATCTTGCATCTTGTTTTGTGTGTATACATGTTCGTCTCGTTAGTTCCATGTGTCTTGTATTATTTGTGTTATCTAGGGCACAGCCTAAGCATTTTCGTGTTACATCATTGATAATGAACAAGACTTTTACAAAAGAAATTGTTCAAATGAAATATTACAACGCATGCTCACATATCAACAAGAAGAGTGCATCCTACGTCGCAGGTGGGCTGAGCTTCATTCATTGATGAGGTTGCATGCTATAATTATGATATACACTATAATGATAGTAGTAATAATGTATTACATTTTAATGAACGGTGTTCACAATAAGCATCACAGCGTCTTAAGTGCAAAAAAATCGGTTATATTACACAACATTAAAAATACAATGCTTCGTAAAGTAATACTTGGAATTACAGATATTCTTTTTTTAAATATAGGATCTGCCACATTCCCTTCATTAAGATATATATATATATATATATTTTTTTTTTGCTGATGTATTTAACATTTCATTTCATTTTTTTTTTTCATTCAGTATTTTTCATTTCCAACAAGATGCTAACACAGTGCAACATATGCATATGCATGTATATACACAGAATAAATACATTATATTGAAGTAAAATACTATGAATAAAAAAAAAATTACATACTGTGGCTTTTACAGCATAGCAAAATGAAGTTGTTGGAAAAAGAGGGGACTGTTGAATAGCAGGGCTTGTATAATTTGCAGTAACCTCATGCGCAATAACTAATTACTGAGCCAATAGAACTGTAGTGGAGATTGCCTAAAAAGAAACAAGACACGGGACAAAAATAGGCACACACACACACACACACACACACACACACTGCAGCTTTCTTATTGGAAAGGATAACCACAAAAGGAATAACAGGAAGATATACAGTACTGAGGATGATAGGGAGGGGAAAAGAGGTGTAAAAGAAAATTGTGTGATAAGATCTAAAAAAAAAAGAGGTAGAAATAGTGAGGACCTTAGATTACGGCTTCCCAATTATAGAAAAGAGCACTATGGAGAAATTCAAGAAGAAAAAATCTAATTTAAAGGTAGAGGTATTAAAACTTCACTTTTCTTTAATGTTGTTATCTATAGAGAATTTCATAATTTAACGCAGGAAATGGAGAATGATATAGATTTTGTAAAACAAGTCCTAGTCAATAACAAGTGAAATTCATTCGATCGCCAGATATCTTAATATAATTATGAATGAACGGTTTTGTATTTCATGAACATACAATCAAGCACAAAATGGAGGGAACTGTTAGTAAGTTTGTAGGTAACTGGTCTTAAAGGGGAAAGCTAGTAACTGATCAGTGGGAATCAGTGGAAATGCTGGGAGATGATTGTTTCAATCCTTGTGGGATTCATTCAAGAGTTCATTGTATATCTATTGTTGTGTGAAAATGATTTGCTTCAGAATGGTCTCATATTCAAGTAATGTGCAGTTTAATGCTTCCAGGTTAGCGTCCCTGGTCAGTGACGGAGCATTAATCTCCACATTACTTGAATATGAGACCGTTCTGAAGCAAATCATTTTCACACAACAATAGATATACAATGAACTCTTGAATGAATCCCATAAGGATTGGAACAATCATCTCCCAGCATTTCCACTGATTCCCACTGATCAGTTACTAGCCTTCCCCTTTAAATGCAAACGGTACAAACCAAGAATCTTGACAAATCTAATTTTCATGACATAAAAACAGTGCGATGCAAAGAGCTCTTTAATGCGATAAGCAGATAGTGTTATTATTCTTTCTATGAACGAGAAATTTGTTCCTCTAAGCATGCCAAGGGGGTATGCTATATACGTAGGTAGAGCAAAATCAAACTTTAATACAGCATGAACAGATGAAGGAAACATTTGCAGGAAGACAAAATCTAGCTTTATTTATGGCACCTATTTTCTGGAAGGACGACCACATTATGGAATCGATGTGTAAATTCCAAGTTTGATCTTCATCCTGATCATGCGTGTTCGTCATTTCCAGTGATAGGATTGGACGCCCGTTGAAATTTTAAGTTCATGCAGGATGAGAGTTCATCGCTCAGTAGGTTAGTTTACCTTTAATATCCTTCGACCAAGGGAAATAAAGTTCACATGAGACGCGTTTGCGCGTTTTATGTAGGCTTAAATCTACGCGAAGAACTACTTATATGCCACTATGTCTATAAAAGGAAATTATACAGCGTAACATATTAAAAGAAATCATGTTTTTTTTTTCCTATGCAAATATCAAATAAAATTGTATTTGCGCTGAGATTATCATCAACACTCAATAACATTGATTCTGTTGGTGTACTTATCGAATTTTAATGTCGATCTCATCTTCTGGTTTTATGGTTGGGGGATTGGTTGTCGTAAAAACGCTTTTATTTGTCAAGTGGGGTCAAGATAACTCAAAATTGTAAAATAAGTAATGGATATGAGATTTATGGTACCCAATAATTGTCTGTAGATTTGCTATCTGCTTTAGTACTTTTTTGTTATTTTGAATGTATTGTTTGATATGGTGCATAAACTATTCAAGGATATATCAAACGTGCAGAAACATGTGTTATGAGATTTAAGATCCACCCGAGCTAGTTTATGCCGTATTGGTATTTTTATATGGGCAGGTTTATAACAGTCACTCTTATTTACTTCCGAGGCTGTAAGTAGAAGAATGAAAATATCATCGTTAAATCAAACTTGTTTAAAACTCGTTACTTGATGATAGACAGAAGCAAATATTTAATGTTTCATAAGTGTCTGGTAAATAGCTATATCGCATCAAAAATTGTCTTTGAGTTTGATCAACAGTCCAAAAGTTATACTGGCTTGCACTTGAAAAAAAAAAAGAATCGAAAATAGTCAAGTATATAGCTTCCTCTCTTCCCTTGTATCTCGTCACTCACACACATAAAATGGCGTCCTCTATTTAATATAAACGATACGTGGGATCAAACAAAATGGTAGCAATAACCTCAGTAGAAATTATATCATGGATGTGATATACATATATGTATATATATATATATATATATATATATATATATATAATCCTATATATAATAAGAAAGAATATATAAGTTTTGTGATATATATATATGTATATATATGTATAATAAGAAAGAATATATATAAGATATGTGAGATATATATATATATATATAAGTGAGAGAGAGAGAGAGAGAGAGAGAGAGAGAGAGGGAGGGGGAGCCACGTCACTTGACAAGCTAAAGTACCCAGTTTTATTTTCAAGTAAATATCCTTAATTAAATTGGACTACAATCTATAGATCAAAACCCTGGGGCTGTTTGAACTACGGGATTTCATCTCTTATCCCAGGCTTCCATACTTACAGGTGGTCATAAACCTGGAGGATGGATAAATTTTATATTATATTATACAATGGTTATACTATAGGTTTTCCCGGCCAATTTCGCACTTTTGTCAGTCCATTTGATAAACGGTTCATTCTGCACATTCTGTCATTCAAAATTGCAACTTGTTCGTTCAATTTAGCACTTCGATCAATGAAATTCGCACATTTGCCTTTCGAATTCGTAAAACGGGCATTCAAATTGGCACGTGCTCTTCAGTCATTCAAACTCGCCAGCACTGGCGGAAAATGGTATTTCAGTCATTCAATTTCGCGTATGGGCAGTCAGATTCCAAACATGTTCATTCAAATTGGCGTAATGTTATTTCTATTTTGAAAAGGTGTAAACCGTGATTAATGCGTATTTAAATGTGAATCTTTGTTTCATCCACACACTGTTAAGTATGATAGTGAAGGTATATTTGACCCTAAATAACACAAGTTTGTTGTTCTGTAACGCCCCTCTTCTTTCATACATGTTATCAGAACTGTACATGCAACAATACCATAGATCATTTCACTTTCTTATGTCCAGTCATGGCAGCACGAGTGAGATACAGGCGTATATCTCAAGAAGACAGGGAAAGAATCATAGAAGCATTTGAGGGTAATAACCTTGAACAAATTATTGATGGCTAGAGCTGATCCACGAACTTTATTCCTAATGATAATTAACGCAATATAGAACCCACCAAATGAAGATAATGAAACATACAGATGGAAAAAATAATCACGATGTATTCTTGAAACCACCTTCTACCAACTAATGTCAAAACAAACTTAAAATTAATGGATCTGTGAAATAACGCTATCGAACATCATAAACACATACACACATTTTGAAAGTACTGTTGCAAAGGTGATATCAGAATAAAGAATGAATACGAAAATATGCAATGTTATGACGCTTGCAAACAATACCTATGTCTGATAAATGAAAACGAAAAAAAAAAAAAAAAAAGAATAGAGGCATAAACGTGTCTGCTAAATTGACTGCAGTAAATGCGAAATTGGATGCCCAAGAATGAATTCGAATGAACGAGCGCAGCGTGTACGTGATCACGTGACTATATCATGCAAGACTGAATGAACGATTTGCGAAATGGTGCTTGTCTTACGAATTTGAGCTGAAAAAAGTGCTGATTCGAATGTTGTTAAAGGTAATTTGAATGCTCCAAAATGAATTTGAACGAAAAGATTATAAAATTGAAATACCGATCATGCCATCTAGGCTAAATCGTGCTAAACTGAATGCAGCAATTAGGAATTGGACTGAAAAAGTGCGAAATTGGCCGGGAAAACCTATATTAACAGTTCTTACCCCAATTGTACAACGAGACAGTGAAATTCACTGTCAGATTCAAACACCGGAATTCAGTGGATTGAAGTCTGAACGAATCATCTAGTCTGACTGCCTTTGAGAGGTGCTTCAGGAGTGAATTGCTATAAAGAAAGACGGTTTGAAATCATCCATCCTCCTGCTCGGCCTCCTTTCCATTCTCCATCTCTTCTTTCCACTTCCATCTCAACCTGCCTCGTCTACTCCCTTTATTTCTCACTGTATAAGCTGCTATTTTCGCGAGGGTTTAATTTTCGCGAATTTTGTGAATCTCAGTTGGATCGCGAATTTTACAACACAAGAAAATGTCTCTATGCGCTACGGTAATAGCACATTTATGTTATATAGCGTTGGCGTCAATTCGCGAAAACAACATCTCGCGAAAATGTCTACGACCTCCTCATTCGCGAAAATATCTGTACGCGAAAATAACAGCGTATACAGCGTACTCTCCATTCTTCTCTGTCTCACACAGGGGAACTTCATTTTTTTCTCTTTTTTTCCTTTTTTGCCCACGCTTTGCCACGCGTCTCATATTTGGGGGTCTACATAATGTAAGATGTGCTGTACTTTTAACTTAGTGTACCCCACTGTTGTTCTAACCTCTACTTTTTGTTATCGTTTGTTGCTATCAAAAGTGGGATACATTTTTCACAATCATTCCACGTCATGAAAACAAAACGTATTTGCCATGTAATATAGGTTTTCCCGACCAATTCCGCACTTTTGTCAGTCCATTTGATAGAATGTTCATTCAATTTAGCAAAATCCCTCGTTATCGCACAGTCTGTCTTTCAAAATTGCAACTTTTGCATTCAATTTTAGCATTTCGATCAAACAAATTTGCACATGTGGCTTTCGAATCCGTAAAAAGAGCATTCAAATTAGCTGGTACTCTACGTTCATTCAAATTCGCCACCATTCACCTGAAAGGGTATTTGAGTCATTCAATTTCGCGAATGGGCAATCAAATTCCAAACATTTTCATTCAAATTAACGTCATGTTATTATAGGTTTTCCCGGCCAATTTCGCACTTATGTCAGTCCAATTCCTAATTGCATGCTGCATTCAATTTAGCAAAATTTAGCATAGATGACATGTTCGGTAGTTCAGTTTTATGATCTTTTCATTCAAATTCATTTCAGCTTTAGCCTCATTCTACTTGACCAAATTTGTTATTCGTTAATTCAATTTAGAATGATATAGTCACGTGATCACGGACGTGCTGCACTCGTTCATTCAAATTCATTTTTTTGGCATCCAATTTAACATCTTTTGCAGTCAATTTAGCACGCATGTTTATGCTTTGGTTTTTTTTTTCATAATTTTTTTAACATAGTTATTGTTTTGCAAGCGTCATTACATTTCATATTTTCGTACTCATTTTAGAGATTTTGGCAACAGTTTTTTTTTTCTTCAATGTGCTTAGTGAGTCTTCCAGTCCGAAGATAGTGCATCATGTGGCCACAACTTATCTGGCCGTTGAGCGCTTTATTCCGAGTGTGTCGACCAGTTCTATAGGAAGTCAAGGTTATGATCATCAAATGTTCCTATAATTCTTTTTCTGTCTTCTTGAGAAATACGTCTGTATCTAACTTGTGTTGTCATGACTGTAAGAAGATGAAGTTAATCTGTTATACATATAGGCCTAAAATGACATGTATGAAAGAAAAGGGGAGTTACAGAACAACAAACTCGAGTTATACGTATAACGTAAAAAATATGATACTTTTACTGCTTAACAATGCGTGGATGAAACAAAGTCACATAGTAGTACGCGTTTAAATGTTATCACCTTTTCAAAAAAGAAATAACATAACGTTAATTTGAATTTAATTTTGACTGTCCCTACGCGAAATCGAATGACTGAAATACCCCTTTCGGCCAGTGCGTCGAATTTGAATGACTGAAGAGCACGTGCCAATTTGAATGCCCGTTTTACGAATTCGAAAGGCACATGTGCAAATTTCATTGATCGAAATGCTAAATTGAACGACCAACTTGCAATTTTGAATGTCAGAATGTGTAGTGACGAGGATTTTCGCTAAATTGAATGAACCTTTTATCAAATGGACTGACAAAAGTGCGAAATTGGCCGGGAAAACCTGTAGATATCGTCATGAAATTCTATTTGCTTCTTCGTTTTTTGTTTTTTTTGTGTGTGTGTGAGTGTTTTAACATCGCCACGTTTTTATGTGTGTGTTTGGGGGGGGGGGGAGCAACTTATATTTCTGGCGCCACTTCCGGTTTCATCAGCTAACAAGCAAAAAGAAAAGTGGGGGCCCAAAGTGGTTACATCTTATGTATTCCTATATATTGGTGCAAAAAAAGTGGAGGCCCGAGCCACGCCCCAACCCCTACCTTCCCCCCCTCCCCCCCCCCCCCCCCCCCCCGTTCCGACGGCCCTGACACGCAGCGAAACGAAATGTCATATATACATACCCTTCTCTTTTGGCCATGTATGTTTTATATATATATATATATATATATATATATATATATATATATATATATATATATATATATATTCGGGAGCGAAAGATCTGGAAAGATCAGCGGGAACCAATGTTCTATCCCGCACAACGTTGTTTAAAAACATAAAGCTACTACAATGTATTAAACAAATACACCTGAAGAGCCCCGTAGCTGTAAAACTTTCCCACATTCTGCTCGCCCACTCTGACACTGCGCATTGATTTCTACATCCAAACGAGCAGACATGTATAACATACCTTTACAGACACGCGAACACACACACACACACACACACATTATGTATAGATATTATATCTTGGTGCATTTGTTTGACCTTTGGAGCATCATTCTTTATGAAAAGCATGCACACACAAAAACATACACACACGATGACAGCTTATCTATCGATGCATTCAATATTCGGTAATATCTAAGTTTTCTAGAGAGACACAAAAGATGAGACATGACCTGTTTGAAGTTTGATTTATGCTGAAGATTATCCTTTAATCACAACTATAGTAAGAGTAACGCAGTATACATGGTCGATGGGAATGGTATTCAAATAATTTCTTGTCACGATGTCACCCATAACTTTTCCCACATAATGAACCCTAAAAAAGAAAAATATATATATATATTAATTGACATTTTCATCTCTATTACACAGATCAATGTATACTACTTTGAATTATCAAGAAATTATTAATCACATTTTTTTGCGTGTATTTTAAGAGACATTAATAATCTCAAAATGAAAATGTAATCAAATTGCGTTATCAAATGCCGAATGTACGATAAACAAAGCATAAAAAAACTGTCTTTAATATGTTTTCCCACTGTTAGAGTGGGAAAACATATTAAAGATTATTTCTGATTAGCTAACAATCTTTATTACCAATAAAAAAAAAAACCTTTGATCAATCGTAATATCATTTTCACCACATCGACCATATTGAACTCTAATGGATATGACTTGCACAGGCAAGGTTTTGATTAGTTACGATTTTGTACAAACTAAAGGGAAACTAAACCAAGGTCGTAGATGGAGGAAAAAAAAAGGAGCTTAAGGATTGAATTTGATATTGTTACTCAAACATCTGAAGTTACTGATGAGCAGAACATTATTATTTGCGTATGGGTGTGATGTGAGGAGATGAAATCTAGTTTTGCTAGAAGAATTGCCATTTTGTACCCTTGTCAATCTTCTTTTCTGCCATGTATTTTTCCGGGAAAGAAACAATCATTCTAGATATCAGTGCTGCGGTACAAAATGAATCCATCAAAATTAACACGGGACAAAAAGTAGCTTTCGTAAGAGGCTGGCGAAATTAACCTTTTTCCGCATCTAGTAATCAACAGTTAAATACTTTAAGTCTGTAGTAATCTACTTTGCATAGAAATGGCTACCGTGTAGTCGTTGTAGTCGTTGGATTGTAGCATATAGCAGTTCACATTAATTAGATTCATTGCTCTTGCTCCTGAGATAATTATTATGACTAATGCATTCGTCTATTGTTTGAGTTGAATTAAGAAGAAATTCAACTTATTTTTGAACTAGGGCGATTAGTGAATCGGCAATGTTCTCGGATTGTAGATCCAGAATGGTTTAAAGAGCGCAATATTGCGATGATGGTGGGCTTTTCTCTGTTGTTCATGTCAGTCCCCAATGGTCGTTTGGTTCAGTGCAGTTGCTGGAGCATGGCGAGCTTTTGCGGATGATAGAGTAAAGGGGAGAGATAGGGAGATAAGAAGAGCATTTTAAAGACCTGAAGACACAGAGCTATAAACGCAAACATTTATTTTTTTGTCAAACGCTTAAAAAAAATAATGAAATTCTATAGATAAATACGAGTCTGTACTTTATTATCTTGTCTTTCTCTTCCAACTCTTACTATTTCACTTTCATTTTAAAGCCCGCTGAGAGTGTACTGTCCTTTTTTTATACAAAATGTCTTTGTCATCTGTTGTGATCCCCTTGACACTTGGATTGGAAACATTTGGCTTGAAAAATCAGGAAGTGAAATGAAGTGAATGAACGAAAATCACACTGAAAAGTGTCAAATCATTTCAGTTGTTAGAACTATCTGGAATTTGTGTTGGCTGACGATCTGGAATTTTTTGTCGATGACAAACCGATAAACAAGTTCTAAACGTGCGCGGCTTGGTCAAGATGCAGATTATGGCTTGCATGAGGTATACGAATATGCGAATATGTAGATGTAATAAATATTTTTGCACTTTAACCAGGGCATACTCTCAAATGTCGGACCTATAAGTCTGACGTATTCTGGATGAGACTCACACCTCATGAGTTAGCAAGTCTGACAAGCTTTTCCTCACGCCTCACACGTACCCATCCCCTTAAAAAACACCGAAGAACATGGATTTCCACCTCTAAAAAGTCACATTGTGAGACACTTCTTTTTTTTTTTAATCAGAAAAGATTAAAGATATTCAGTATGCACCACGGCTCCATTTCATAAAAAGCTGATATGACAGCAACTCTTACAGGGATGACAATTGTTATGGCAACGACAAGAATCCAGCTTCCTGATTGGCTCCTGTTATGGTAAGTAACCATTCCAACAAGAGTTACTATCCTAACATCTTTTATGAAATTCTTGGGCCTTGATCGTACAATTAGTTATACGGCTTTACTACTATGGGGGTGGGGGGGGGGGAGACACCCATTCCATTCTTATACTGACCTCAAACATCTCTGCAGTGTTCAATTTCATGAAATTCTTCCGTCGAGATGTTTTCATTGCAACTGATTGACAAATTGCCCTACATCGACGTAAATAAGCACTGAATTGTCAGTGTTTTAGTAGTAGCCATGATAAAAAATCATGGGCGTACATACTCGAGCAGGATTCGAACCTACGACCTCCTGATCACCGGACAGGCGTCACATCCACTAGACCATGCTTTCGCCCGACAGCAAGTGTTGGTTCTAATCCTTATAGCATGCAGCGGGCACTGCGTAATTATTCAATTTCATGAAATTCTTCCGTCGAGATGTTTTCATTGCAACTGATTGAGAGATAGCCCTACATCGACGTAAATAAGCACTGAATTAATCAGTGTTTTTGTAGTAGCCATGATAAAAAATCATGGGCGTACATACTCTCTGCAGTGTTGTTAATACACATTTTTTTTTTTTCCGTTTGTCTTAATGAATTCCTGTTGGTAGCTTTTAGACGACGTGGCCTATATCAGGAACGCATTTTCAATCAAGTGGCTTTGTTTGATTTTTATATGTCAAAAGTCTATACGTCCCACCATCAATAAGGTTCTGGTCGCACTCAAGTAATGACGGAGATGTGCGACCCAGCTTTCTATCTGATGACATGATCGCAGATGGCAACCCACCTTAATCATCATCATCACTATGGCAACCCACCTTAATCCTCATCACTATCATCACTATCATCACTGTTTCCTCCACTGTTACTCCCGCTGCTTCCACTTCCAGAGTTACTACCTACGGTCGTGGAATAAACAGAAAATTCAGTAACGTTATAATTGAATATAGGGAACATAAGCAAGTATAAGAACTTGATGGTGCTCATCATAAGCAGCATCATTTACCAGATAGTTTCTTCCCATTCCGTTTCGTCGACAAGCGTTTATTTGTTTTATCTGTTTATCAAGTCTTGTTTTACGATATTACAGATATTTATGATACCAGTCTTTGGGACGCTTTTCTGTTGATGGTAGACCTATACTTGAACTGAATTATGAAAAAAAAAATGTTGTCGAGAGTTTCACTGATATTGGTCATTTTGATCGATGGTTATATCCTGTTCATAGAAAAAGAGACCATTAATAGTCCCCGTCTTTTATATACATAAAGTTAAATAATGACAGTAGAACGTCCTCAGCTGTGTATTTAAATTAAGATGAATGTTCGACTGGGTAAAGTGGCTCCAAATACAATGAACAGCAACAACAACAACAACAACATTAAGGTCTGTAGAGATTCTCAAATGTCGCATTTCATTTTTGGGAAAAAAAAAGAGCAAAAGAGCTTTACCTCCGTTGCCACCTCCATTGTTATTGTCAGCAGCTACAGAAAGAAAAAGAAAACCAATGTAAAGCATAGGAAAAGAAGAAATACACTGATGATGATGCAATATTGATATCGTCTGGAATAAAACTGCTATTATATATATCTATTGAATGCAGTGTAATAACAGATTTACTGGAGGTGAAATATCTGGACAACATAACTTATCATTCCCTTAGATAGAAGAACACGCCTGCGCTAAGCCATAAGGTGTCTGAGCAGTGGTTTTGTTTTCCTCGAGGGATTTTTTTTTTTTCAATTCGTTAATGTTAAAGCAACTTTTCCGAGCATGATCGTAATACATTGTGAACAAACACGAGTGTCTAGCAAGTATCAAGAATTACAGTAGTATGACTTTTATTGTTTTCTTCTTGTCTTTATGCTACGCTAGATTGGGACACAAGCTGTATAATGGAGACCTACTCGCCCTTTGCGAATAGAAAACAACTATAATAATGATAATATCATGTTATCTTACGGCTTTTTCACATAAATATATTCTAATTTCAATTTCATGGTACTACGGTTGGCCAAAGAATCATCACATTTGCAATGTTTGTACTGTTCATGACGCTATCCACAACTGAAAGACGAGGGACTGTTCGACTGCTGAATGTTAAAGCGGACTGGTACGTGATATGATGACGTCAGTTAGGAGAGTATAAAAAAAATGTAAAATGTTGCAATCCAGATCGCGTGCATAAATGGGATGAACGACGTCGTGACTTCCACAGCGTCGAAACTGGATAAAGTTTTAATTTTCTGAAGTTACAATTGATTAAACAAAATCAATTGAAATAAACGAATATATATAAATAAATTGAAATAGTAATAAAAACAATTTAAGTTAGTGTGTTGAAGTAATATAGAGCCTACAGACCACAATAATTTTTAGAAGAATTAAAAAGAAAAAATGCAGTGACACCTAAGCAGACGGAAACATGACAATCTAACTTGAAATTTACTTACCCGATCTGTTCTTTTAATGGTTATTTAACTGCTTATATCCATTTACGTCGAACTCATTTTCATGTTGTGGAAGTCTTGACGTCGCATGCATATTATGCAATTCTGCCCATTATGACTCTTAATCATATAAATTGTGGTGGAATCAGGTTGCACATAAAAACATTAATTCATTCATTCATTCATGGTTTTAACGCTGGCTGTGTTAATGAATGGAAAGTATACGTTTTTGGACCTATTGCGATATACAGCAGTTTATAAAAAATAGCATGGATTAGTGCCGTTCCTAATATCTAATGGATGAGTCGGGGACGTTGTCGTGAAAAGAGAGTTTGAAATACAGTTATTGCTTACGAGCTTGGCACGTCGTCCCACAGCCGTTGGAGCAGCATTTCTGGTTGCCATCGCAGTCGACGTCATCCGAGCATAACTGAACACATGTCCCAACGCCTTCTGGAGCAGGGCAGGTTCCTTGCTTGGGTGCCGCTGGTAGAATGAATCAACAACGAAAAATTAGCACGAGTTAGTAACAGCTTTACAAAAAAGGGCATTTTTACAGAAAGAAAAGATGTTGAGGATAACAACAATAATTAAAAAGATGTTGTTTAGAAAAAGAAAACAGCTCTGTTTGTTTTACTTATTCTCCTCTAATGGAGCATTACACATATTGAGATATTCAAGGATTGCATTGCTCTTTTGTAATCCGGACAGCGCACCGTGCGTCCCCTTTATTTTTTTATAAAAAGACTAAAACGAAAAAAATGTGCCTAAACAAACGGAAACATAATAATCCCACTTGAACTGTGAATCTTACTTGCCCGATCGATATGTTCCTTTAATGATCATTTATCTGCTTATTCAAACATGCTGATTTAGGTGCCGCTGGTAGAATGAATCAATAATGAAAAATAAACACGAGTTATGAACAGCTGAGTTTCCGTTTTGGACTTTCCATTTACGTCGAACTCATGTTCATGTTGTGTAAACCTTGACGTCGCATGCATATGCGATTCTGCCCATTATGGCTCTTAATGATATAAATTGTGGTGGAATCGGGTTCCACATGAAAACAGTCATTCATGGTTTCAACGCTGGCTGTGCCAATTAAAGGAAAGTATGGACTATCGAAAAGTTTTTGGACTATCCAAATTGCGATATATAGCAGGTTATACAAAATAGCATGGCTTATTTGCGTTCCTAATATCTAGATGACGAGACGGGTAAGTGGTAGTTGAAAGAGAGTTAAAAATGCAGTTATTGCTCACGAGCTTGGCACGTCGTCCCACAGCCGTTGGAGCAGCATTTCTGGTTGCCATCGCAGTCGACGTCATCCGAGCATAACTGAACACATGTCCCAACGCCTTCTGGAGCAGGGCAGGTTCCTTGCTTGGGTGCCGCTGGTAGAATGAATCAACAACGAAAAATTAGCACGAGTTAGTAACAGCTTTACAAAAAGGGCATTTTTACAGAAAGAAAAGATGTTGAGGATAACAGCAATAATTACAAAGATGTTGTTTAGAAAAAGAAAACAGCTCTGTTTGTTATACTTATTCTCCTGTAAAAATGGAGCATTACACATATTGAGATATTCAAGGATCCTACGTACAATGCTCACTACAGTTGATAACAACATGTCCACTTTGATCAGTGCAATATGATGCAAATTATAAAATCGTATTTATACTGCGAATGAAATAAAATGAAGGTACCTAGATACAAAAAAAAAAATCTCCTTGTATTATGTGGGTACCTCAAAGCAAAGGGGGAAGCGGGGATGAAGAGCTTACAACTACAAATAATGAGGGAAGCCATACTAACTGGAGAAAGGGGGAATAAAAAAAAGAAATGAAATCAAAAAGAAGTGTGAAAAATGAAGGAATAGAATATAGGGAGATAAAAATAACAACTAGATCAATGTGTATGGGTCAAAGCCCACAGAGACGATTAGTCGCAAGAAGGCAGTATTACGTATAAAACGAGTATAAAAGTATGTACTGCCTTTTTGATTTATACATAAATGTTTATTGAGATTAGGCTTTAGAATTGCACGACTTTGTACTTTTGCATTGCTCTTTTGTAATCCGGACAGCGCACCGTGCGTCCCCTTTATTTTTTTTAATAAAAAGACTAAAACGAAAAAAATGTTGTGACGCCTAAACAAACGGAAACATAATAATCCCACTTGAACTGTGAATCTTACTTGCCCGATCGATATGTTCCTCTAATGATTATTTATCTGCTTATTCAAACATGCTGATTTAGGTGCCGCTAGTAGAATGAATCAACAATGAAAAATAAACACGACTTATGAACAGCTGAGTTTCCGTTTTGGACTTTCCATTTACGTCGAACTCATGTTCACGTTGTGTAAACCTTGACGTCGCATGCATATGCGATTCTGCCCATTATGGCTTTTAATGATATAAATTGTGGTGGAATCGGGTTCCACATGAAAACAGTCATTCATGGTTTCAACGCTGGCTGTGCCAATTAAAGGAAAGTACGGACTTATCGAAAAGTTTTTGGACTATCCAAATTGCGATATATAGCAGGTTATACAAAATAGCATGGCTTATTGGCGTTCCTAATATCTAGTTGATGAGACGGGTAAGTGGTAGTGGAAAGAGAGTTAAAAATGCAGTTATTGCTCACGAGCTTGGCACGTCGTCCCACAGCCGTTGGAGCAGCATTTCTGATTGCCATCGCAGTCGACGTCATCCGAGCATAACTGAACACATGTCCCAACGCCTTCTGGAGCAGGGCAGGTTCCTTGCTTGGGTGCCGCTGGTAGAATGAATCAACAACGAAAAATTAGCACGAGTTAGTAACAGCTTTACAAAAAGGGCATTTTTACAGAAAGAAAAGATGTTGAGGATAACAGCAATAATTACAAAGATGTTGTTTAGAAAAAGAAAACAGCTCTGTTTGTTATACTTATTCTCCTGTAAAAATGGAGCATTACACATATTGAGATATTCAAGGATCCTACGTACAATGCTCACTACAGTTGATAACAACGTGTCCACTTTGATCAGTGCAATATGATGCAAATTATAATATCGTATTTATACTGCGAAAAAAAAATAGAATGAAGGTACCTAAATACTAAAAAAAAAAAAAAATCTGCTTGTATTATGTGGGTACCTCAAAGCAAAGGGGGAAGAGGGGACGAAGAGCTTACAACTACAAAGAATGAGGGAAGCCATACTAACTGGAGAAAGAGGGAATAAGAAAAATAAATGAAAAAAGAAAGAAGTGTGAAAAATGAGGGAACAGAATATAGGGAGATAAAAATAACAACTAGATCAATGTATATGGGTCAAAGCCCACAGAGACGATTAGTCGCAAGAAGGCAGTATTACGTATATAAACGAGTGTTGAAGTATGTACAGCCTTTTTGATTTATACATAAATAGTTTATGGAGATCAGGCTTCAGAATTGCACGAGTTTGTACTTTTGCATTGTTCTTTTGTAATCCGGACAGCGCACCGTGCGTCCCCTTTATTTTTTTTATAAAAAGACTAAAACGAAAAAAATGTTGTGACGCCTAAACAAACGGAAACATAATAATCCCACTTGAACTGTGAATCTTACTTGCCCGATCGATATGTTCCTCTAATGATTATTTATATGCTTATTCAAACATGCTGATTTAGGTGCCGCTGGTAGAATGAATCAACAATGATAAATAAACACGACTTATGAACAGCTGAGTTTCCGTTTTGGACTTTCCATTTACGTCGAACTCATGTTCACGTTGTGTAAACCTTGACGTCGCATGCATATGCGATTCTGCCCATTATGGCTCTTAATGATATAAATTGTGGTGGAATCGGGTTCCACATGAAAACAGTCATTCATGGTTTCAACGCTGGCTGTGCCAATTAAAGGAAAGTGTGGACTATCGAAAAGTTTTTGGACTATCCAAATTGCGATATATAGCAGGTTATATAGCATGGCTTATTGGTGTTCCTAATATCTAGTTGATGAGACGGGTAAGTGGTAGTGGAAAGAGAGTTAAAAATGCTGTTATTGCTCACGAGCTTGGCACGTCGTCCCACAGCCGTTGGAGCAGCATTTCTGATTGCCATCGCAGTCGACGTCATCCGAACATAACTGAACACATGTCCCAACGCCTTCTGGAGCAGGGCAAGTTCCTTGCTTGGGTGCCGCTGGTAGAATGAATCAACAACGAAAAATTAGCACGAGTTAGTGACAGCTTTACAAAAAAGGGCATTTTTACAGAAAGAAAAGATGTTGAGGATAACAGCAATAATTACAAAGATGTTGTTTAGAAAAAGAAAACAGCTTTGTTTGTTTTACTTATTCTCCTGTACAAATGGAGCATTACACATATTGAGATATTCAAGGATCCTACGTACAATGCTTACTACAATTGATAGCAACGTGTCCACTTTGATCAGTGCAATATGATGCAAATTATAATATCGTATTTATACTGCCAAAAAAAAATAGAATGAAGGTACCTAAATACTAAAAAAAAAAAAAATCTGCTTGTATTATGTGGGTACCTCAAAGCAAAGGGGGAAGAGGGGACGAAGAGCTTACAACTACAAATAATGAGGGAAGCCATACTAACTGGAGAAAGAGGGAATAAGAAAAATAAATGAAAAAAGAAAGAAGTGTGAAAAATGAGGGAACAGAATATAGGGAGATAAAAATAACAACTAGATCAATGTATATGGGTCAAAGCCCACAGAGACGATTAGTCGCAATAAGGCAGTATTACGTATAAAACGAATATAAAAGTATGTACTGCCTTTTTGATTTATACATAAATGTTTACGGAGATTAGGCTTTAGAATTGCACAAATTTGTGGTATACTTTTGCATTCCTCTTTTGTAATCCGGACAGCGCACCGTGCGTCCCCTTTATTTTTTATAAAAAGACTAAAACGAAAAAAAAAAATGTTGTGACGCCTAAACAAACGGAAACATAATAATCCCACTTGAACTGTGAATCTTACTTGCCCGATCGATATGTTCCTTTAATGATTATTTATCTGCTTATTCAAACATGCTGATTTAGGTGCCGCTGGTAGAATGAATCAACAATGAAAAATAAACACGAGTTATGAACAGCTGAATTTCCGTTTTGGACTTTCCATTTACGTCGAACTCATGTTCACGTTGTGTAAACCTTGACGTCGCATGCATATGCGATTCTGCCCATTATGGCTTTTAATGATATAAATGGTGGTGGAATCGGGTTCCACATGAAAACAGTCATTCATGGTTTCAACGCTGGCTGTGCCAATTAAAGGAAAGTGTGGACTATCGAAAAGTTTTTGGACTATCCAAATTGCGATATATAGCAGGTTTTATAGCATGGCTTATTGGCGTTCCTAATATCTAGTTCATGAGACGGGTAAGTGGTAGTGGAAAGAGAGTTAAAAATGCTGTTATTGCTCACGAGCTTGGCACGTCGTCCCACAGCCGTTGGAGCAGCATTTCTGATTGCCATCGCAGTCGACGTCATCCGAGCATAACTGAACACATGTCCCAACGCCTTCTGGAGCAGGGCAGGTTCCTTCCTTGGGTGCCGCTGGTAGAATGAATCAACAACGAAAAATTAGCACGAGTTAGTGACAGCTTTACAAAAAAGGGCATTTTTACAGAAAGAAAAGATGTTGAGGATAACAGCAATAATTACAAAGATGTTGTTTAGAAAAAGAAAACAGCTCTGTTTGTTTTACTTATTCTCCTGTAAAAATGGAGCATTACACATATTGAGATATTCAAGGATCCTACGTACAATGCTCACTACAGTTGATAACAACATGTCCACTTTGATCAGTGCAATATGATACAAATTATAAAATCGTATTTATACTGCGAAAAAAATAAAATGAAAATCTTACTTGCCCGATCGATATGTTCCGTTAATGATTATTTATCTGCTTATTCAAACATGCTGATTTAGGTGCCGCTGGTAGAATGAATCAACAATGAAAAATAAACACGAGTTATGAACAGCTGAGTTTCCGTTTTGGACTTTCCATTTACGTCGAACTCATGTTCACGTTGTGTAAACCTTGACGTCGCATGTATATGCGATTCTGCCCATTATGGCTCTTAATGATATAAATTGTGGTGGAATCGGGTTCCACATGAAAACAGTCATTCATGGTTTCAACGCTGGCTGTGCCAATAAAGGAAAGTATGGACTATCGAAAAGTTTTTGGACTATCCAAATTGCGATATATAGCAGGTTATACAAAATAGCATGGCTTATTGGCGTTCCTAATATCTAGTTGATGAGACGGGTAAGTGGTAGTGGAAAGAGAGTTAAAAATGCTGTTATTGCTCACGAGCTTGGCACGTCGTCCCACAGCCGTTGGAGCAGCATTTCTGGTTGCCATCGCAGTCGAAGTCATTCGTGCATAACTGAACACATGTCCCAACGCCTTCTGGAGCAGGGCAGGTTCCTTGCTTTACCGCTGGTAGAATGAATCAACGAAGAAAAATAAACACGAGTTATTAACAGCTATAGAAAAAAAATGGTAGGACATTATTACAGAAAGGGAAGAAATTTAGGATTACATCAATGGTTACAAAGATTTCAAAAATAATAATTTTGTTTGTTTTACTGATTCTCCTGTAAAAATGAGGTATTACACATCCTGAGATATTGAAGGATACGTACAATGTTTTGTTATCACGAAAGAGAGAATCACAGTTGATTTTTTTTTTCATCAGTGCAATTCCATTTAGTTTTTATTTCATTTTTCAACGAGATATTTTATTTTCGTTAGTAACAGAGAATAAGGTTTTTCACAAGCAAAACAAAGCAAACTGAGAAGAGTTTACAATGAGTTATTGTCGAACCTCATAATAATTATATTCAATTTTGCCCATAATGGCAGTTGATGATAAAAACTGTAGAATCGAGCTGCACGTAAAAACATTCTTTCATGGTTTTATAGGCTGGTTGTGCTAACGAACAAAAAACATCCGTTTTAGGACTACCATCATTGCGATATGATAGCAATTTATGAAGATATCCTAACATGCCTAAGAGTGGTTAGTTATATCAGGAGAACGGATCTCTCATCCACCTCCCTGGTAATATCTAATTGATTGTGAGAAGAGGACCTGGTCGTGAAAAGGGTTACAGCTCGTTATTCCGAAGGTTCGTTATTCCGAAGATTCGTTATTCCGAAGGCTCTTTATTCCTAAGATTCGTTATTCCGAAGGTTCATTGTTCCGAATTGCATCTTAGGATTAACCAATCTTCGAAATAACGAACCTTCGGAATAACGCCACAAATTTTCGGATTAACGAACCCTTTTTCATTTTCGGATTAACGAACCTGTAGATATAGGGAATTTGCGTGTTTCGGATTAACGACCCTTCGGAATAACGAACCTTCGGAATAGCGAACCTTCGGAATAACGAACAGCACCCGTGAAAAGAGAGTTTGAATTGTAATTATTACTCACGATCTTGGCACGTGTGCCCACAGCCGTTGGAGCAGCATTTCTGGTCACCAGTGCAACTGGAGTCATCCGTGCACAAGTCAACGCATGTCCCACTAGTGCCGTCTGGAACAGCAGGGCAGATTGCCGTGCTTGTCGCTGGTAGGATGAATCAAAGATCGATGAAAAAACAAGTTATTAACAGCTACAAAAAAAATGGTAAGACATTTATTTTGATAGATAAGACAGGGGCTCAACACTAACGGTGGCCCGGTGGCCCGGGGCCACCAAAAACGCACGTCGAGCCACCAAAATTTCAGAAATGAAGAATTTTATGGCCTGGTCGGGCCACCAAAAAAAAAAAAAGGTCGGCTGTTTGCCTTTGGGCCACCAAAAATGAAAGTTAGTGTGGAGCCCTGGATAAGAGAAGTTAAACAATGAGGATTACATCATTGGTTACAAAGATGTCAGAAAACAGTTTTGTTTGTTTTACTGACTCTCCTGTAAAAATGAGGTACGCTGTATTAGCATACTGCTATACATGCAGAAGAAGATACATGATAGGTGTGGAGATGTTGAATCAGTTTTGACTACTTTGTTCTCACTTCAATCATGAGAAGAGAAGAATGTCTGTATTTTCCTATATAGATTTAGGACAACCATGGTTGACTCTTGGACGATCCGCAGGATAAAATTGGAAGACATCAAAGGCAAAATACATTACCAATGCAGAAATATACATAAGAATCATTCTAGTGATAGGCCCTACTTGAATATCAATCATATCAGTCATCCAAATCTTATGGAATATATCATCCTAATAACGCATAGAATGGAACGCTACCACTATTCATATTTTCTCTTCCTCGTAATATAGCACGTGGTATATAGAAATGGTGACAAAAAAGAATTAAAAAGATTATAGCTGTGGATTTGGATCAAGATGAACCTTCGATGGGGAGAAATCCCCCCCCCCAAAAAAAAAACCAAACAAACAAACTAGAGAAGCACTCTGAGACCTCCGCCAAGCAGCTTATTTCCACCACTGATCTTGTTCTTCCATATTGAGATCAGTTATTTGCACCCATACGTAATGCATAGGCCTACTGTAATCACAACCAAAATTTGACCTGCTGTTCTCGTGTCATACTAAACCTTTCCTGTAAGTTTCATCGAAATCCGTTCACAACTTTTTGAGTTATTCTGCACATAGACTTCATCAATGAAATTGTCATTCTTTTGACGAAATTACATATTTCGTGACGAAAGGGAACATGCGAATCTTGGCGCTCCATACTTACTTACGAGCTTATCCTCGCATTTAAGGATAATCGTCTGAAATTGTCAATCCCCAAAGCGTACCAACGTTATATGGAGGGGACCGAGCAAGGGGAAGGTCTGAGGGGGATGGGGTATCATTCTCCCATTCGAGGGATCTTTTACATTTTAGAATGGAAATTTAACGATCTGGGTATACGTTTTGTGGAATATCCGGACATAATATTTTGTACCAGACAAAAGACTGTAGAAGGCGTCATCTATGGAGGGAGACCAAGCGGGTGGAAGTGGGAAGAGGTATATCCCCCTGTCACATGACGGAGCTTTTCATTTTTATGATTGCAGTTCAACGATCTGGTGCACATTTTGTGTGTGTGTGTGTGTGTGTGTGGAATATTTGGAAAATTGTCGATTCCAATATGTAGTCATGGTCAATGCATAGAGCGGAAGCTAATATACATGGGGGAGGAAGGGATGTCCCCCAATCCCTCCCATACGAAGGAGATTTTGCATCATAAGAATTGAAATGAAAATATCTCGCATACACATTCATGACGGAATATTTTTGAAAATTGTCAGTCAAAGAATTATACTAAATCAATGGTTAAGAACAGATCGAGGGAACGGTAAATTGAAAGAGGATATATTGATATTCCTCTCCCACATGAGGGAACTTAAATTGAATTTGTTGAAATTGAAGTGACAGATCAGGACGGGACGTGGACACGTTTTGATGAAGTAAAAATTCAGAATTTGCCAATCTCAAATCTGTGCTAGGTCTTTGGGAAAGGACCGAGCGGGGGAGGGTGTGCGAAGGAGTATCGGGTGGGGGGGGGGGGGGGCAAAATGATATGTTTGCCCCCAATATCTTCATAGGGAGGCACCCCTCAGGTTCGACGCCCTTGATTGATCAGGGTATTAGGAATCAATACCAGTCAACATGCATTTGCGTTGCACATGCAAGTTCCTTTAAGTTTGAATAAACAGGTTCCTATAAGTTTGAATGAACATGTCAAATTTCACCTATTTCTTTGTACAATCTATCGATAAATGAGAAAATAAAGTTTGAATCAATTGAATCAATTGAATCATCGGGGCTCGTACAATCTTACCTTCACTAGACGCCAGTAGGACCAGGGCGACGACAACAATACTCTGTTTAAGCATTGTATCTGGGGTGGGAACCCGATGACAAGTAAGTTAATTTAGTTGAAAACTGCCTCCAGAAAGATCGACATGTAATGAAGAATAAAGATGCGTTTGAAAATTGATTAATTGTACGAAAACAATGATGTTTGATTGATTGATTAAATTTATTACCACTTCATGGGTTGGAACACCCTGATCAGCAGAGCTGGTTTCCATAAGGACCCACATTCATAAATAACGGTGAAATGCAAAAATAAAATTATAAAATAAAAAATAAAATTATACAAGACGTATGGAACAAACTTAGATTCAAAAAGAAAAGATATACAACAAAGCTATGCAATTAGATATGACAGTTGCACCTTAACATAGATAAACAAAAAGTTGATGATTACAATCCCCTTCGATAAATAATGTATAATACACTGCACATCATTACATGTACTGTTTAAAAGTACATTGATTAACACTAAAGTAAAATCACACAAAGAGTACACAACTACAGACAACAACCTTTCAAAAGGCAAGATACTATATTGATTTAACAATAAACATACGGCCTACGGCCTACCATGTGTTGATAACCAGATGAATGAATGAACGAATGAATAAATGAATGAATAAATAGATAAATAAATATTACGTAAACATGAAGGTAATGATTCACTCCTTCCCATTTCTCCGCCTTTGCATGCTTTCCATGAATTTATGGTTTTTGCTGCCAGTCCACTTAAAGCTGTATTTCACGTAACATTAACGAACATTTATGAAAACAGTGGGAATGGGTGCCTATATGTGTATGAAAATAAGAGATGGATCTTGCTAAAATGAAAAGATAAGACTTCTCATAATGAAAGAAATTTCCTGATATTGTTGGCATGACCAATACTTGCGGAGAACTATAAGTCGACAAACTTACTCTATAAAATGGTACGTAGACTCTGGTGTAGACTCGTACTTGATGGCTGGCCAGTTGGTGAAAGCAAAGGAGAATGTGTACCACTCATTCCTGCCAACCAAGCCTTAAATACCTTTTCTACGACTGGCGGAACTCAGAAACTTGTTGGTGTCAACTCCGGTCATACTATGATGGATTGGCGGGGCGTGGGGGAACGTAGACAAACACAACAATAAAGACAGACTCTGAGTTAGAAGAACAGAAAAGGAAATAAATTGATTTTGAAAAGGGGCGTATATCTTTTCACGGTTCACATTATTCTGCAGCAAGCTAAAGATAAGCGTTTCAACAATCACGTGATGAATTACACTTCCGACTGTTTGATTAGATCATCGTACCGATGGTGCTTTATAGGCTGTTTTTTTTTTTCTTTTTTTCCCCCAGAAATATTTCTTCATAGTATATATTCTCATACATAAAAAGTGGACTTATGAAACAAACTAAAACATGGAAACCTAATTAACCCTATATAAACAAACACCCTGGACAAATCCCTACACTAAATTGCTTTCATGCATAAGAGAAGGAAGAGAGAGAGAGAGAGAGAGAAAAAAAAGCCTAATTATATTACAAGCGTGGTGTGAAGATTAAAAGGTACATTACTAAAACAAGACGAGAATTAATGGATGGTTGGAGCCGCTGAGCAATTGTTTTATTTCAAAAGAAAATAAGGTTTGAATTTTTGGTTCTTTTGCAGCCATTAAAGGATAAGCAAAATTTTACAAACTTTAATGATAAGACTCAGATTAAGTTTGGTAGATAATAAAAAAAAATCAGACTGATTTTGAAAGAACTTAAACTTGGGGACTCTTTCAAACTATCACAGAGACAGAGATTAATATATTCATTTTTTCAACTCCGAACAGAAACATATATACCACTATGAAACTTGACAGAGAAAATGAGTATATGAATCTTGATTCATTATAAGCATAGTTTATTATTATATATAATTATATTACTCTTGTTTGATGACTTGTCGCCTGGTTGTGAGAATGTAGATATGGGGCATTGAATATTTCTGTTTTATGGGCAAACTTTGACGATTCCTTATCTTGAGGTCAAGAAAATCATGTAAAAGCCAAGTTACTTTCTCTGCCATGCATACAGTACAGCGAAGTTACAGCATATGAATTTGTTGTTATTCTTGTTGTTTTGCTTATGCTTTCTTCTCGCTATTTTTTTAATTTATTTTTTTTAAAGGTATGATAACATTAGATGTAGACCAACATTAACTTTTTCAATTATCACTGAAGAATTGTGTGACCTAGTGAATGAGGATCTGCCTCCAGGCAGAAGTGTGACCTTTTTTTCACTTACTTTTCTGAATATCAAACGTTCCCATCAATTTTTGGGGAAAAATGGCTCAAACGTTCTGAACATTTAAAGGAGTTCATTATCAATTTAGAAAATGCGAGGTTTCCTCTGAAGTCAGATGCAAAGAGACCGAAGAAAATCATTCGACTTACGTGAATTTCGACTTACACAATCTGCCTCCAGGCAGAAGTGTGACTTTTTTTCACTAATACTTTTCTAAATATCAAACGTTCCCATCAATTTTTGGAAAAAGAAAATGGTTCAAACGTTTTGAACATTTAAATCAGATTTAATCAATTTAGAACATGCGAGATTTCCTCTGAACTCAGATCCAATGGGACCGGAGAAAATCTTTCGACTTACCTGAATTTCGACTTACACAATGTAATCAACATAATCATGTTCATATCCATCCCGGTATAATTTTTCTTCGACTTAGCCAGTTAGTCAGTTTTTCTACTCGCTCGACGTCGACGTATTATAGGAGAGGTTGACTGTAGTAAAAGGTAACAGCACTCACAACACTTCGCCGTTAGAGTTATAGTATGCCAAATTCCAAGCCCAGTTTCATATAGATTCAGTGTCTTCTCCAGGTATAGTTTTAATAAGGCAATGCCTTTATATATTTTTACATCATATTGGAGAGATCATTTTAGATCAATGCTTGTCTCGGTGGCGTTTCCGGCAGAGGAGTATAGCCGAGGCCAGAAATGCATGGCCGATGGCTTATATATTTTTGTATTTTAATATATTCATGTTTATTTTGCAAGAAAAAGCAGCGGGTGTTGCTGCAGAAAGTGACTTGACTGACCGGGGAAGTGATAGGCTGGCAATGTGCAGACTGTCAGTCCGTCGTTTTGTTTCTTCATTTTATGGCGGCCGAATAAACTTGTCATCAGATTATCTTTTATAAAAAGACTTTGAATTCTTTCCAACACCTTGTTACACGAAAAGACAATAGCATTGGTTAAAAGTACCGTCATGATGATATTGATATATTATACAATGTCAGACATCAACAAGATGTGGTGAATTGATGTATAAAGTTAATACATTGACAATAAACATATCTAAAAAAAATTGTAATTAGATAAAAAGACAGATCTGTGAATATTCTATATTCAGTCTGACTGAAGATGGCGGCCAAATGTACTTTTCATCAAATTATCTATAAAAAAGGACTGAAAATTCGCTGTTACCTCCTATTACCATGATTATGTGAAAAGACAATATTATGGAAAGCGCGGTTATGAAGATATGGGCAATCATGTTGTACATTGACAGGCATCAAAAAACGTGGTGAATTGGTGTAAAGTACAAGTGAATTGACAATAAACATATAAAAAAATAATCATATTGTAATTAAAGGAAAAAGATATGACAATACCAAATGTTGTGATAACGAAGTGGACGGCATGCCTTTCGTCGGTCTGAAATATTGATAAATGTTAAGATTGGAAAATGATACCATATCGACTGAAATAGCCAATGCAAATATGAAGAAAATTTTTTTTTATTTTGTGTAGACTGAGAAATGTTGTGCCAATGGCTACAGTGATTTTATTGTATAAAGCGTTATTGCAATCATTATCTTAAAAATATGGAGTTGAAATGGGGAAATATTTATGAATCCGTTTTGAAGTGTCTGTTTGTTGGTCAAGAGATTACAGTGCTAAACTTACCATTATATTTATTACATGTCTGATTCTATCAAAGCCAATCTTTCAGAGACCGCATATTGTGCACTTTTTCAAGTTACACAGGCATTGTGTATATGCTATAACTCATGTTCAATTTAAAATTGAACTCAAGAAGCAACTTATTTTTCCCGAAAGTTAAAACGAAATATGAGAAATTTTATTTTTCTTTCGTTTGTGCATCTCTGTTGACTGAGCTGTTAATATTAAGCCCACAATGCATCATAAATAATTCTTTCCCTGAGAATTTAGAATATTTATGATTTGTGCTAACATAACTTAAATAGGTATTAATGTAATCATTATTTTATTCACATATGTTTTCCTACTCCAACAGAAACATAATATCCTACTATGAAACGTTACAGAGAAAAATACATGCATGAATCTTGATTCATCATTAACAAAAATTCATAAGAACTCAATGATTAATATAAAACATTTTCACGAGTATGTGAAAATGCTGAAAATTTTATTGGGTAACGATGCTCGTTTGATAGTGTAAATTTTCCCCTAAACATGATAGTGAGAATGTCATGATTGACATGCTTTTCAAAATATGCGTAATTACAAAACTCAATCGCAGGAGATTGAGAGAGAATAAAAGCCTAACCAGCCCTATAAGCAAATACTCTATAGACAAACGGCAAAACCATAGTAACTGTCATGCAGATAAGAAGAATGTATGTTCTGCAACGTATCAGACCTGATTAGCACGTGTGGTATTTTTAGATATATTTTATCAATGAACTTTGTATCATAAGTTTGTATTTTGCTTGATTACATGTAATTCTAGGCGTATTCTAGGCAATAAACTTCAAACTCCACTTCAACTCAAAACATGAAAAGATTCGACTTTTACAGTATCCATCTTCTAACTCTTCTATCCCACGAAACAAGAAATTGATGCCAAATCAAAAAATAATGAATGCCAAACTTACCTATCCCATTGTAGAAAAAAAATAACAATACTATATACACAGGTAAGAAATACAGCAGCAGCAACAACAACAACAACTACAACAACAACAAATCCCACAGTAAAAGGACAGACAACAGCCAAAAGAAGAAAAGGGAAGAAAGATAATCAAGAGGAGAAATAAAGCCCTATCAGTGTCCAGGGCAGACAGAAAAATCCGTCTCTTCGGAAGAGGTTTTTTTTTTATCATTTTTTTTTTTTTTTTTTTTTTTTTTTTTTTTTTTTTTTTTACCATTTACGGGTCTCCTCCGTATCCAGGAGGGGATTCCGTGAGGCCAGATGTATAGTCTCCGCGGAACATATCCCCAAAGACAAGATACAGACCGATCTGTCAGTCAATGTCCATGGCAACATGATTATGCAATAATTGCAGGCAGTTTATACATTGGATACTCAAGACGTTAGCCAGAAGGTTACTGCATTCTTTAGAGTTTTACAGCATTCTATAAACTTCTTTAAAATCTCCACCATATACAGCAAGATACGAGGGTGAGTGCTCTCCTGAAAACTGGTCCTCCTGCATTGTCCTGGACACTTGAAAAAGGTTGACTTAACATGCGGGGAATCTGCCATCAGGCTGCCTTGAATAAGAGGCTATTTGAGTGATTCCTCATTTCCTATAATCATATTCTACAATCATCATGATTGTCAATTTTTATCCAGCTGATTTTGTCCCCGTCGGATCAGCGCTTGCAAAGTAAAATAACATTCTCTCTGTTTTTCACGCATCCAAACGAAAGTCAACGTAAATAAAGTACAATTCAAATATAATACATCTTGCCCATGCAGTATGGATTGCGGCGTGACTCTAGAGAGAAAATGATTTATGTTTCAAAAACAAGGCCAACGATACTGTATAGTCTCGATACTTTAATTCATTGATTAGTCGTACTTTTGAAATGATTAATATCACCTCATTCTCATTGGTGCTCGATTTCTTTAAAATCCTTCTTTTCGTTGAATCACGTGAATTAATGTTACTTGGGCCTTGATTAATCTAAAAAACAAAAGTCACCAATTTCTGATCATACATAATGTGTGTGTTTTTATATTTTCTTGCTTTAGAAGTTTGACTGCTCTTCAATGCGTGTCCTAAATAAAATTTAGGGTCAAATTGTATCTTCCTTTCTTCCAAACGACCTTGAGAAAGATGACATCTTGGGTGGCACAGAGCGGTCATATGGCTTAGGTTAGTATAAGACAAGCGTTATCAAATTGGATGTCATTGATCATTTTGTTTTCTCATTTATGACTGTAACACAAATTTGATAAAGGATTATATGGTTTGGTGTTTTGAGACATCTTCCTCCTCTCAAACAAGGAAAGGAAAATATTGATTCGTTGCTCATAATTATCATCGATATAAAGATTAAAGCAGATCAAATGTATGAGACCATGCATATTTCCTGTGTTCATATACTAGAAGTTTGATGCTTTTTATGACTACGCTAACAGTCATAAATACATGTAGGAACGAGGTGTTAAAACGTCCTGAACTCGGGTGAGAATAGCAATCCAAATCTTAATTTCTTTTAGATTTCTAGTGAGTTTTCGAGACTTTATTAGACGCTATATAGATGACGAAAGATGACAATATAAAGCATAACGACTTTTGCAAATACAAACTTCTGTACAAAAAGGTTGATGACACAGTATGCCCTAAACGTTTGAAGTTTTAAAAGATATCAGGTTTTCTCATCGCAAACCTGTGCATGTCGCTTCAGAAGATTTGATTAGAGGTTGATATTCCAATGACAACTATAAAAACATACGACAGGGTGCACCTGCAAATCAAATAATGTTCGCTAAAAAAATGGCCTACGAAGGAATTAGTATTAGCATCATTATATCGGCTGAAAAAAAATTTAAATCTTGCATAGGCACTTAAAGGGACTGTACAGTACTGGTTGAGGTGAGGATTCAGGTTTATAACATTCCTAAGTGAGATAATGAGAAACCTCTTATGAAAATGAAAGAGCATGTAATTTTAAGAAGGATTCAACGTTTATTTGATGAAAATCGGTTTTCAAATGGCTGAGATATCCCCAAAAGTGATAATAATGAAAGGCGACAGGCCACGTCTTTTATTAGAATCTCTTTGTTTCACCTTGTTTTTGGATATCTCAGCCATTTCAAAACCGATTTTCATCAAATAAACTTTTGATACCCCTTAGAATTGCATGCTCTTTGACATCTCATAATAGAGTGGTTTCTGAATATCTCGCAAAACGTTAAAAGCTAAATCCTCACCTCAACCAGAACTGTAAGCCCCTTTAAAACAAGAAAGTCTGCCCGTCATTTCAGCTTGCATCAATACAGAAAAGTAAAAAAAAAAAAAAATAATGCTGAACGAAAAATATTCCTTACAAGCAGTCAATTCTCCTCTTCCCCCCAAACATGATTATATCATATAAATTATTATTATGTATTGTTCGTAGATACGAGTGGGTGATGTTCATGACTCCGAAGGTTCGTTAACAAGAAAAAGAAGTATGGTTCGTTATTCCGAATATTCGTTAATCCGAAAAAGATATCAGATTCGTAATTCCGAAAGTTCTTGTGTCGAAAATGAAATAGAAGATTAGTTTTGTCATAGGTTTGTTAATCCGAAAATGAAATAACGTTTGTTGACATAAATATGGAAAAAAAAAGAAGAGTGTATATTATTACAAATCTTCAAATTATGAACATAGTGATAACGATTTTTTTCTTTCATTTTGGAATAACGCATAGTTTTTGTTTTCATTTTCGGATTAACGAACCTACAGAATCTTAAACGAATTTCATTTAGTTCTCTGAATTACGAAGTCGTAATAACGAGCCTTTGGAATTAATGAACATTATTCCAATTTTGGATGAACGAAATGCAACCCAAACGAGTTTCCTTCAGAACTTTAGAAATTCAGAGACTAAGATTGTTCATTTTGAATTGATAACAATTTGACTCTATCTCTCCTTGCATGTATCTCTCATACCTGTAATATATTGACCATTGTATTCGTTATGATTAGACTTGAGGCATACTGAGCATATATGTATATATATATATATATATATATATATATATATATATATATATATATATATATATATATGTACACATGTGAATACCTGAATATAAAAAACAACCCAAGTCAAAATTTGGCAATCGTCTTTGGAGACCCTTTACGAAGTCATGCAAAGATAGATAATCAGTTGAATTTGTATAAATAACGTTCCACTAACTGAAAAATTAAAGGAGATTTTTTCATGACTTCTATTTTCTGTAATGGACTTGATTCGCATTTATATTCAGGTATATATATATATATATATATATATATATATATATATATATATAATGCATCATCAAAAATAAAACAGAAACCAAGTTCATGCTGTATTCACCAACAATTTATTTCGGCACACCCAGTGTGCCGGAATGGCACACCAACACGTGGACAACTTACTCAATGTAATATCTATGAATGTATATATATATATATATATATATATATATATATATATATATATATACATATATATATGCTTTACCACTAGGCCTGCCCGTATGGCCTGGCATCATCTCGGAAACATAATACTCGACAGTCAAACATCGTCATCTAGTTTTAAAAGATTCTTCAAATTAGACATAGACTATATTCTATATACTTTATACTACTACATGTTTCATCCTTTTCTTTTTTTAGGCAATCAGAATTTGTAAATGAGGGGACTCTAAATTGTAAGACCTGGGGCCCGTTTCATAAAACTTGTTATCAGTGACAACTGACACATTTCTATGACATATTTGCTCTCAGCCAATCAGATGCAAGGATTTCAGTAGCTTGTCACATCTATGACAACTTGTCACTGATGACAAGTTTTATGAAACGGGCCCCTGTTTTTAGCGCGGCCCTTCCATTTCGAAAAACTTTGTTTTAGAGCAGACATGAGCTTAGAATTGTATTCCTATGACACCATTTCTCCTTTATTGCAACATTGTATTGATTTTCTACTGGTTATGAAAATGTTTTACTGTATTACAGTTTTGTTTGAAATGAAAATGAATACATGAATGAATGAATGAATGAATGAATGAATGAATGAATGAATGAGTGAATGAATGAATGAATGAATCGTGCTTAGATGTTGCACCACAATTAAATTACGTCGGTAATGTAGTTTTGTTGCAACAGGGGCACTGAAATCGTTCTGAGCAAAAACAATAACAGGAGCTCAAAGATATTACAAATCATGTATGCCTGCCTTGACACACCCGCAAACACAAACACGTAAATATTGTGAAATGCAGTAGTCAAAATTATCAGTGCTGTACAAACACTTGCACAGCAGGATATCGGACCCTTTATGAGCGCGTGGGTGTCGACTCCTAGATTTGCATTGTCGGCATGTGACTTAAAATCGATGTTATAGGGCTCACATCTGTAAATATAATGGAATATCCCTGACCGCATAACAAAATCGTACCAAAGATACTAAAATAAATGGAGAAAAAATGATAAAAAAAAATGCAGTTTGACAAAACACTGAATAGCTGCAGATATTGAGTATGAATTCCTCTACAAACTGCACTTTGGTTGGAAGATGAAAGCTTTACTGATGGAATTTGAAGGGACTATATTTCATTGGGGGCATGTACAGAAAATATGTGATCTTTTTAGTAAAAAGAACTCGTAGTCTGGTTTTACGAACCCTTGGAGAGAGTTTGAGCTGAACAACCCGCCTTGGAAATTTGATGGATGAAAGGGTGTACCTAACTTTTTCACGTTACTGAAGATGGAACACCTCATTTCTCCAAATTATTTTACAGATTTTTTTTTTTTTTAATTTTGAATTTTAACACACGTCTCTATTGGGAATTATTTACCCGTGTGAGCCCTATATATCCCCTTCCCTGTCCTACCCCTCTCCAAATTCATCTCAGAGCTAAGTTTTAGGCCACTAGGAAACAGGAAAACGATGAGATCATGACAATTGTTGGCGACCCAAATGGCTATCAAGGATATTTTGTATGAAGACGCCGTTCATTGCGTTCAATGCGCTCATTGAATTTCCAAACAAATTAAAACGATATTCACGAACAAAATACCATGCTGATGCATAACATAATTATTACCATAACTCGAGCTCAACATTCTGTGTATGTGTGTCAAAAAGACACACAACGGACTGAAACACACTTTTTGTAACTTGTCTCAGCACCACTCGTTAGTAACAAGTGAAAATTCCTATGGATATACAACGTATATAGACAGTTTTATGAGACCATTTAGAAGCATATAATAATTATATTATTTCCAAATATCCTACATGCCAATTAAACCACCCATTATAGACACAGCTGTATGACCACTTAATAATATTTATCATGCAAAATTTGGCCTTATGTTCGCGCGTATTAGAAAACAAAACAAAACATTGAACAGTGTTCGATTCAAATCGATTAAATCCATATAACCTCAATAGTGGCGGATCCAGAGGGGGTGCAAGAGGCGCACGCCCCCTTTATTTATCGTTAAAAACAAAGGAAATAAAAAGAAAAAAAATGAAATGATACCCGGAAGTGGCACCAGAAATATTAGTTGCGCTCCCCCCCCCCCCTTTACAAAATTCCTGGATCCGCCCCTGCTCAATATAGATATCAGTTATGTATAAGGAAAGTGTATGAAGTAATCTCAAAATGTTACTCGTGCTTAAAATCAGATCTGTTAAGTGCTATGAGATACAGGCTTACAAAGTACTTTGTTTTACAAACTCTTCTGAATGTTGCGTTGACTTGTCGTAAATGGGGTGGTGGCATTCTTTACAGTTCGTGATGATGGACTGTCACAAGTGTGTATTCAGTGTAGGAGTTGACGTTATACCGCATGCCTCTCCGTGTTTGCATGACCTTCTTCACATTTTTTTTTTTTACAATTCTATAAAGGTTTTAAAATATTCAAGATGGCCAACAACATGATTGCCAAAATGGCAGTCAAAATCTGAAATCCCATTTGTACATTTCCTTGTGTATAGTGATGAAAAACGGACAAGAAAGAATGTGGTTCAATATGATTGCCAAAATGGCAGTCAAAATCTGAAATCCCATTTGTACATTTCCTTGTATAGTGATGAAAAACCGACAAGAAAGAATGTGGGTCAATATGAGATTATAATAATTATGCTTTCATGATGCTGGATCCTTTTGAGATATTTAAAGCAGATTAATTGGCAGCCAGAATCTGACATTTTCCCTCTGTTTTTGTACATAATTAAGTGGTAAAAAGTTATAATGCCCTAAAGTGATTCGGGAGATGGAACCACGGATGAAAAGCAGAACAATGTGTATTTTCATGTACATCTCAGTTGACCGAATCGGACAATACTCTCTGTCAAAATGGTGTCTAATTTAAATGACGGCCACTTCCATTGGTGATTTATACTATGATTGTAACACACTGTATGTCTAATTGTGGTTTTGTATTGGAAAGGGTGATATGAACATCATCTCCTATGCGATATGGAAGAGATGAAAGTCTGACATATATGAATAACATATTTTTATGACTGTTAGGTTTATTATGTGCAAAAGAAAAGAAAGAGAGAAAGAAATTGATGACTTTTAGAATAGCCGCTCAGTACATAAAACCCTACAACCACTGAGTCCTCCATATTTTCATAATTCTCCACCACATTTTCATAATTTCTCCTCCATACTCCTTCTATACTCAATACACTACACTGACTACTGTTTTGCCTTTATCATTATCGCTATACTGTGACCACTCTATAGCCTTCTATAGCAACAGGTCGACAACGAAATATCCCCATGTTCATGTCACTATATGGGATAGTTACAAAGATATTCACATTCTTGTCTAATTCCACTGCGTTGCAGGCAAAGACCCTTGAGCAGAACACGTCGTAAGGGTCACAAAAAGCAGTCTGTCCAGGGGCGGATCTAGCTTTTTATAAGGGGGGGGGGGGGGGGGTTGGGGCGGTATGCGAGGGAGCGTAGCGAGCGAGGGGGGGGGGGAGGGTGTGGGAGGGGTGTGTCCCCCCTCCGACAGTAGGGAGAATTTTTGAAAATCTGTGTGTGAAAATGGCGTTTTCTTACATCTAAAACACCACTATTTAATAAAATTACACGTTAAAAAAAAAAGATAAGATTGAAAAAAAAAATGGTCCCCGGATTTTTTTTTTTTTTTTTTTTTTTGGGGGGGGGGGGGGTTGCAACCCCCCAACCCCCCTCTAGATCCGCTTCTGCTGTCTTGTGATCACCTGCATGGACTCCGTTCTGCAGGGCCAGTAATGTCCAGAAATTGTATATGCGAATGTCTAAATCTGAGCTCAATGTTTTGAAAGTGGTTGAATTTGTATCCTGCTGTAAAGGCGATTTTATCACGTTTTAGATCTCGTCGAATTAAACCGATATAGCAAAATGTTCAAGTTCAAAGTTATCTAATCAAGTGGAACGTCTCGTCACATTAACTAGTGTCGAGACCCATCACAGTCGAGTTTTATTGACTTTTTAAATCACTGATACTTTAGGATCGCGCATCCTAGTATTATTACCATGATCTAGTTGGATAGTCCTTTTTATGAGGCCTCCATCCATTTCAATTGCTTACGATGGTGGTCTCCTGCATTCAATGATCTCTGTTATTTACTGAAAAATACTGTATATTTTATTTCATGTTTTTGTGTATGTACACTGCTCAATGCAATCACCTATGTGTATCTATTTGTGTACTGTTATCGATTTATTTCACTGCACTTGCTATTCTTTGTCTTTGTACTTTTTGAAATTTGTTGTATTTGATTGAATGCAGAAATAAAACAAATAAAAAAAATCTAACGCTCATCTTTCACACGCAGACAGCAGGGCCATTACGAAACGTAATCTTCCTCAGACAACGTCAGAGATCAAAGTGTAGCGACAATCAGTATGAAATAAAATGGGAATCCACTCTCCTGAATCCAGACTGTGGAACAAATCCACTTTGACACATAACAATATACTTCAAACATGTCAAATACCTTTTTTAGTGGCGCATCGAAACATTGCCGGCATCCAAGGAAATAGGACTATAATTGTGATTCCATCTGTTGAGCCCTCTTGGTCAAGTCAAGAGGCGCCATCAAGACAATCATTTAGGAGTTCCGATCACAACTGGCTATATAGATATATCCAAACAGTTGTCATTATTTTTTTTTCTATGGATGCACAAACAAAATGTGCATTTCCACTTTCATTGGGTTGACCGAATTGTTTGTCTTTTTAAAATCATTTAAGATATTTCATCATGACTATTATATCCCAGACATACAGCAATCAACTACACTTCGCTGGAAATAACACAGTGTCCCATGCATCACAATGTGTTCACAGTGTGTCCAGCAGTTAGCTGTGCGAAAACGTCCGAATTTTAACAGTGTGGACTGAGCTGACACTGCTGTGGGGTTTGTTCACATATTGTTGGTATGTTTTATATAACACTATACTTATGACTTCGAATTTAACAAAGTAAAGAGATTTACACTTTCTTGTTTTACACTGTGTTCACAATGTATTCACACTATGTGTTTGGCATCGTGCTTCATATTGTGGGACACTACGTGTTCTTTTCAGCAGCGGGCAACATCATCATCATCAACAACAACAACAACAACAATACAAAAACAAGAACAGCAGCAGCAGCAGCAACAACAACAACAGTACGTCTCATTTGAGTGAAATACGCCCATTTGCCCATCCATAACACTTTCTTCGGCGAAAATTAAATCATTTAAAACGTTGAGCTCAACCTTAATTTTTGTTGATACTGGAAATAGGCATGAAAGGTGTATTACTTTTTTATTCTTATGTATGAAATATTATATAATTCGCTGCAAATTTCAGCAGGTACCGGTAAATTTAAATTTTCTATCCTTTATGTCTTTTGTTCAAATGAAACAAAAAAATTTGATATAAAATAGTTGGGAAAAGGTGTAAATTGGGCTCTCATTTAAAAATGGACACTTTCATTTATATAATAGTTTGATTCCTTTTCCTATGTACATGTAGGCCTACCACAGTGATTAATCAGTAAAGGAATGTTACTTTTATTCTAATTTTGTGGAGCCCCTAGGCAGAGTCGTTTTAGTGTTTCTGGGGTGAATGATGGGGCATTTGCCTTGTTATCATGTTAGAGAGATTGGTGGGGAGCTTACCTTGGTCGACAAATCTGTATTTGATTTTTTTTTTCTTTCAAAAGTGGCACCCGGCCGTTATCTCAAATTATTGTGAATTCTTTTCCCTGTTATTGTGTGATTTCAATACTATAAGTTTAGAACGTAATTTATTTCGATTGCTCTTGTTATGGTGGGACTTTACTGCTTATGCGAGAGACATTTTCGTTGTGTTGTGTTGTGTTGTGTTGTGTTGTATTGTATTGTGTTGTGTTGTCTTGGTTGTGTGTTCATTTATGCTCCATCGAGCATTATATTTTCACAGGTATGATATGTACTTTGTTTCATGGCATATGTTTTAGTTTTCAATAAAAAACAGAAATACAAAAAAGTTCCTTTTTAATCCCTCAACAAGGAAATGTATCTATAATGCTAACAGTCATAACGTATGCTCCTTTTTGTGTAGACTGTGCATTAAAATGTAACCTAACCTTGGTAAAAAATGGTGTTTCACTTTATACCTCATATTCATGCATTTAATTTGTTAACAAAAACAAAAAGACAAAAAAAAAGAAAAGAAAAAACGAAAGCCATGTGCGTATGCTGACACAGCGGGCGCCGACAGTTCACTGCCAAACGGAATAAGAGCCAAACAACCTCTAAAAACATACAAGCAAACAAACAATTCAATAGAGGCATCACGATAGAATTCCCATCAATATAGGCCTAATTATGAACTTCTTCACAAAGATCCGTCAAATGTTTGTAAAGTTGTCACGAAATTCGCATGAAATCGTCAGTATCAAAATATTTTTGTCAGATTTGACTGTCCTCTCGTCACCATACGCGTACAACCCCCAAACAGTGCTGCATCCATCGGGAGAGATTTCGCACCACAAGAGGGCGTAGTCTAGCGCGGAGGCAAATAAGCTAGGAGTGTCTGCAGCATGCATTGTAAATTACTGTATGCAAGTATTGTACTACTGTAGTACCTCGTCAGCTCTGATCCTACAACTGTGTATTTCTTGTGCGTGCATGCGCATGTGTACAAATACCGTGAGCATGCATGCCAGCGCTAGTTCGGTGTGTGCAGCAGATCAAAGCGAGATCAACAAACAAACGTGGTTGGATGAGCGATTTGCTTTTACCGTACTATCTGCGCTAAGTAAGATTATAATTGTGTAGCCAAAGATCAGTAGGCTAGCTGGCATGCACTGCAGGATTTTCAAAGAACGTGGGTCCATCTCAGTCTGAGCCAAAGAAATTCTGGCTCTCTTTGTTGGTCAGCGAGAGCTGAGTGTTGTGCCTATTAAAGCCAAGGACAATTCAGGGCAAGGCAAGGCAGTACCGGCGGCAGGGAGGCATTTATTCACCAGCTCCGCTAGTTGGGTACGTACCAGTACATAGACTAGAAGTCTAGTCTATTTTCTTCATTGTTGGAGTCATGGACCTAATACACATGGACATTCATTGTATCGTTAATTAATTCATGTAACGTTAGGGTGCCTACCCGTACATCTCAAAAGCGCCACATGGCACAAAGACATTTTTACTTCAGTTCACGTTCATGTTTCACTGCTCTGATCCCATGATCATCATGATGGTGATCGTCACCGCCAGCGCCAGCAAGCCGGGAGAAGAACAAGACGGAGATTCGAGAAATCAAAAACTAGGCCTAGTATATGCGCAGAAGAAAATAACTCACAAAAATCAAGTAATGTGAATGTGCAGTTGTACTTGTGGTGTACAGTATGTTAGCATGGTTAGGAAATCGTACATCAAGGGGTAAATTTACCTCGATCAATTTCGCTTGGGAGAAGCAGGCAGTTTTTAAAAGAAAGCTAACATTTTGGCAGAATGATTGTCATTTGTTTGTGATCTCAACATTTCACTTTTCTCCAGCTTATTCCAGAGCAAAAAGGGACAGTAAAGTATTGACTGACAAGTATGTCTTAATTCCGCGAAAAACTTCTCATTTATAGTAATTAGTAGAGTCTAATGACGTTTGCTGGGTCAGTTTTTCGCTTATTTAGACAGACACCATTGATACATACGCTATTGCGACGGTTTCAATCGTTTTGGTTGAAAGCAACTTCGACCCAGTTCCCCCCGCATAAAAATGGGTTCTACTATTATTTTTTTCCAGCTTGGTTTTCAAACCAATCTGGAAAAAAATACCTGCATACAGGACTAATCAGTAAAACATTTTGACTCGCCTCTTCCACTGTTTCCCCCTGTTTTCTGGTTGTTTCCTCCACTTCTTTGCAGCGCTCCCCAATTCATCGCCGCCTTCGTTTGAAAAATGACCGCACGAAGTCTATGGCAAGCCAAATGCTCCATACAATCACTATTTCGGTACACTCACGTTTATTGACTAAAATACTATATAGTTGTTCGAGCGCTAAATTTAACTTCGTAATATTGTGAATGAGCATTTGGCATTATGAATGAGTTGAACCTACAAGTGGTCATGCAAGTGTAGAGGTCTAACAAATTGTTACAGAATCTACATGTACTGGTACAGTGTACGTTATCACTTCAAATTTCTGTTTTCTACAGAAAAATCATTCACTGCAGACTGCCGACTACCACGTCCACATGATGACTAGATGCACAACATTTTTATTTAAACACTAACTACATGGTTAACTGTTTGAATCTAGACTTAATATCACTTAACAGCAGGCAACAAGGGCTAGGCCAAGCGAGGGCATAATTGATGGTTAATAACTTTGAAAGAAAAGAAAAAAAAAGGATTAGAAATACCTTCTGAGTGCAGTACGGTACTAATTTAGTACTGGTTGTAAATGGTCAATACAAGAATAAGACGTTTGCTTCATGCAGTCAGCCAGTAACTTGTAGCCTTTTCGTGACTTACACTTTGCAAACTGTTGATCATGCCATGCTCATAAAACATACATGTATGTCATCAAACAAGACTACATTTTCTTTTCCCTTTTGTTTAATCAAATTTAGCAGGAGCTTGTACACAAGTTGTACTTAACTAGTACAAACTACTTCGTACCTGATGAGAATCAAAAGTTCTTGCACTCGCAGATGTTTGCTGGAAAGTTCCCATAACGCTGGCACTCAAGTAGCAGAGTGAACATCAACCGATCAAGTATGGAGGATAGTGACGAAGAAGTAGCTATATATGATGTTGTTGATGTGGACAACATTGGACCTTGTGTTACGAGTGCAGTAAGAGCTTTCCGACAATATTGCGGAGCAATCGGCGCAGACTTCATATCGGCCGAGACGGATATGACAGAGGAAGATCTTTGCAACATTCTGGTGGTATTTTACCGCGATGTGCGCAGGAAGAATGGAGAACTCTATGCAAAGGGCTCGTTATTGACTCTGCGTCAGAGCTTGAAGAGACATTTTGAAAGAGTCCGTGGCATGAATATCATCGCAGATGAACAGTTTAGAAGGGCAAATGAATCTTTTCAAGCAGCAGTGCAGGATCTTGAGGCTGCAAGTAGCGGCACTCCAGTTCTGAAGCGTCCCATACCTCTGGAGGATGTTGAAAAGCTTCAGAAGTTCTTGACCCAAGATATGGACAACCCTAAGGGCTTACAGAGTAAGGTGTTTTTTGATGTACTGCTCCACCTGTCTTTGGGTGCGCAAGGGAGGGAAAACCTGCGATTCATCACCAAGACAGACTTTGCTGTTGGTGTACATCCAGTGAGTGGCCGGATATTTGTCTATTACGTGAATTCTCGTCGCGAAATTCTTCGTGCAGGCAAGACAAAGATGTATCAGACACACCGCCCTGATTGTCCAGTAGCCTCGTACCTTGCGTACACATCACATTTGCACCCAGGCACCGATGCGTTCTTCCAGCGTCCAAAGGCGGTCATCTCCAGCGATGAAATGGTGTGGTACGAAACTGCCACCGTGGGCCGGACTGCTCTAGCGATGAAAATGCAAACCATTTCCAGCGCGGCTGGGATCTCGAGGACCTACTCCAATCACAACCTGCGCGCCACGTGCATCAGTGACTACCAAGAGCCTGACTGTGACGGAGAAGACACTGGCGTTGTTGGACAGAAAGCTGAGCATGCATTCAGAAGTACAATACGTCCTGCTGACAATAGCAACACTTCCAGGCAGATGGCTGGAGGAAAGAGAAGGAAAAGTGCCTCTCTGCACCAAGTCTCACTGTGTGACACGCAAAATCCTACACTTTGCCATGATGAGCTATCTCCACCGCAAACAGTGTCAGAATCCAGTGAAGAATACGTAAAAGGTACTTCTGGACGTGGCGCTAGTGAGAGCCCTGCCAGTAGCAGAGGAGGGCATGCGTGTGAAACCAGCTTGTGCTCTCCTAGTCCTAGTGGAGCGATCAGCACTGTGATCCCCGCGGATATATCCAGCAGGCAGAGGATATCGGATGCAGTGGCCATGAATGAAGCTTCTAGTTCGGTTTGTACAACCAATAGCTCCATAGTGTGGCAATCGGCCGACATCTCTGTTCAGAGTGGTGCAACTGACTTCAAAGCAAGAATGGCCAATCCTGTACCTCAAACCAGCTCGGGCATCACAAAAGGCTGTACCAATCAGTTTGTTTGCCCGTCCATTCACCTCGTAGATGATGTATTGCCCGTTGCACCCGGTGCTGCGGGGGTGAAGGACCCGGCCCATGCAACTCCAGAAAATGCAAACAACATCAGTGAGCCTGCTGCTGCCACATACAGAATGCCACAGAACAATGCTCATGATTCCACAACAGACCCAAACAAATCATTTTATGTTGTTTCTAACAAGCATGGAGCTCGAGGAACTGTTATAAATGAGTTCCACTTCCACAATTGCACTGTTCACATTTACAATAATTCAAAGTCAGAGCAAGTGTAATTTAGCTAAAGTACAAGGTATTAACTGTCTTGGGGAGGTACACATGTATCAATGCATTCATTCTGATTTTAAGGGGTATAACTGTAATGCTATAAATGTTAGTCTTCAACTACGAATTAGCTCATCTTACGAGATGCATACACGCTCATACACACACATACACACACAAAAGACTCAGCAATTAAACTCTGCATGAAGCTTGTGTGCTAATGTCCCATATAATACTAAGTAGTGTTGAGGACTGTTTTCACTGAAGTGACTCCAAAAGAAAACTTCCTATCTCCATTTATTTATACACCTAATACTTTTTTTTCTTTAGTAATGCAGATTCCAAAAGTATCTACAAGTAATTCCACCCACTGTACCATATACCATATTCTTGTGCTAAAGGTGAATGGCATGGCAGATGTACATAGACTGTTGTTTCATGATTTAAAGCAATTTTCTATGATTGTATTGATGAGATAAAGATAAAGCTTGTTCGACTGTACAGGGGCTTAAGAGGGTGCAAGGGTGTTGGCAGTGTGTACACATAACTTTTTTTTTTTTCCCCTGGAGTGCAAGAAAGTTCATGGTTGTTTGCACTATAGCTGGATATCAATAGCTGGAAATCATGTGTACAGGTTTTTCTTCTTGGTCAGAGTACTTTACATGTACAATGTACCTGTGGAGTGTAGCATGGCAGTTTGTAAAGTGAGCGACATGTTCAGGCGTCTTTAAATCGCGTTTGGAGTTCTCTCGCTTGTCTGCAACTTTTCTGCATCTGACTGTAAATGACGAAAGGCGCAATGGCCGGTTAAAATACAAAGACACTCGTATGTGAAGAATTTGCTCGGAGTGCCGATGGTCAAATGTTGTCTCTGCTTGACGTTTCCTGTTATTCACAGATCCACACAGATTCTAGGAGGTACAGGTGAGCTTCCTTTACCCTTGCAGTTTCGTGCTTTTTTCTCTGCATTTTTGTTTTATATTCTATGTCTGTGTCACTGATTGCATGGTGGCAGAATGGGATACAGTTTTTTTAAAGTTATCTACATGTTATACAGTATCGTCAATTTAAGCATTAGGTGTGAATGATATTATACATGGTATTTTCATGTTTTTACAGTGATTTTGCATGTTTGCTGTGTGAACTATGTTTCCCTTGTTTGATAACTTCTTCTTTTGTTCAAGCTTGTAATGATTGACTATATAATTAATTCGTATTAAATCTATGGTTTACCCAACATTTCCCTGAAAAAAAAAAGAAAAAGAAAATTAACAGCCTCACAGATGTAGAGTTACAGCTGAAAATGTAAGCTTTCCTGATTTGAGGTGTTTATTTTGCCTGTTGAATTCTGTATTTAATGCATGTACAATGTATATCTCCCAGATTGCTCTTTGGAGTCTTGATGTGTGAATATTTGCAACCCTGCAATTGAGTTTATCTTGTGATGACCATGTTGAAATGAAATGCTGTATTTTTGTATGCCGAAACAATTCTTGTTAAAGGCAGGTCGTTTGATTGGCAGTCTGCCCCCGTTCCACCATGGACCGGAACAAGGAGGCCTTCGAGGCTATGAAGCCCCTGTGTGTCGTGTTGTTGAAGGAGCATACCTTGGAACGAGTTATGGCAGTAGCAAGGACTGTGGCAGACCTGGACCCGGACGCACTGCAGTCGCTGCAGCAGTACATCCTGTTCCCCCTGAGGGTGATGCTGAAGGACCCGACCAAGCTGTGAGATCCCTTTCCCGTTCTTTTCAGCCATTTCAAAACCGATGTTCATCAAATAAACTTTTAATTCGTCCTAGAATTGCATCCTCTTTGATATTTCATTAAAATAGTTTCTATTTATTGCAAAAAGTTAAGAGTCTGGATCCCCATCTCAACCAAAATTATACCATCCCTTTAATCGGACAGAGATTTGTGCCCTTTTGCTCCAAAGTGCTGCAGGGGTGGGCGAGGCCGGTGTAAGGTGCATGCAGCTGGTCCTGAGCAGAACGACGGTTGGCAACTGGGAGATGTTCTCTGACCTCTTCACCGCATTGTGTGTCATGATCAGCTCCAAGGAGATGTGTGGAAGAGGTTCGTATGCCGTTATCATTTATTCATCAACCAAGTGTTAGTGGTATCTCTCCCCACCCCTCCCACAAACACACCCTAGTAATAAAAAGAATAAAAACAAAGGAAAAGAAAATTAGAATGGAAGACTTCACATAACTTTTGCAGAAATGGAGCTCTACAGAAGAGTAAAATGAACCAAATACCAAAAAAGCTATTGAAGCATTCCAGCATTATATCCAGATAAAAAAAAAAAAATTCAATACCATGGTCTCTTTCCTCTCACCCCCAAAAAAGATAATGAATAAGAAAGACACCCCCCCCCCCCAAATAAAAGAAATATGATGAAAAAATAAAACGGTGAAAATCAAAGACAAGTACAAATTTTCTTGTCAGAAATTTGTACTTGATCCAGTGTCATGTAAGATGTGAGTTGTACTTTCCTTTGTCTTATTTTGTTGTAATGAGAAGGGAATGTGAACTGCCGCTTTTAGGAGGATATCATATTTGTTTGCATTGCAGGTGCAAGTATATAGTAAGTGTAAATATGATGTGCATATGTTTGTAAGTTACCTCAGATTTGAAGAGTCATAACTCCTTGGAATAAGAGCACTGTGAAGTCTTGCCCTTGGCTTGTACAATACTTGTGCCCGTGTGTTGCTAATTCAAATGTATATATATATTTTTTTTTTCTTTATTATTTCTAATGGGCAAGCATTAAAATTTACCCAAGTAAGCATCAGAATGTATTTTTTTAAATCTATCACTGTACACTGTAGATACTTTGATGTTTTGTGAACAGTGCATTCCAATCATAGCAAACATGGTTAATACCAGTTTTCGTATACAATGAAATAAAAATTCAGACTCCAACATTATCCACTGTATGTTTTTTTATTGTTTATTTGTTCGGTTAAAACAAAATTTTGATATAACGAAAGAAAACTGCTGTTCCCCGAGGACTTGGCCATAACAGGAGTCGACTGCAATTTCATAAACTGAGGTTTGCAGTTTGTAGATGACATGCTGTCTTCTGTCTGAATTAATACCCAACACAGCATCTGATGCATCGGAAGAGCTGAAATTGGCCGTTGTACAGACACTGACAGCCCTGCTAATTTCTGCGGATGCAGAGTGAGTATATAACTCCCTCAGCTCCTGTGTTCTCCCTCTAGCAAATGAAAAAGTATCTGAAGACATTCTGACTCTAGTTTTATTTCTCTCTCTGTTTGAATAATAGTTTTATGCAGTGGTTCTCTGGGACTGTGCTGTTTCCAGAGGTTTTTTAGATGACAGTGTAAATGTGTGTAAGGGAGTTATTCTGTTCAAGTTTTGCAGTTTATACAGAAATTCCTTGGAATATTAAAGCACTATTCAAGTCTGTTTTCTCGTCAAGATCATATGATTATGAAACAGACAGATGCAATTTACCAGGGATGGATGATCAATGTACATTTACCCTGCGTTCACGCTGGGTCCCGCATTGCAGCAGGACTTTCCCCTCCAAAACCATAGTAACAGGACCATAAACAGGACTTAAAGGGATCATCTTTGGTTGAGACCTAATTTCAGGTTTCTAGCATTTTTGGTGAGATAATAAGAAACCTCTTATGAAATATGAAAGAGCATGTAATTCCATGAGGAATTCAACAATTATTTGATGAAAATTGGTTTTGAAATGGCTGAGATATCCAAAACAGAGGGATTCTAATAAAGTGGGGACCCACCTTTTATTACGATTGCTTTGTTTTACTTTGTTTTTGGATGTTTCGGTCATTCCAAACCCAATTTTCATCAAATAAACTTTGAATTCCTCTTAAAATGGTATTCTCTGTACTATTTCATAAGCCTTTGTTTGGTATCTCGCAAAAAGTTAAAGCCCAATTCTCATCTCCACCAGTACTAAACTATCCCTTTAAAGCCCCATTCCCATAAAGCAAGTTGTGTCTGGGGACAAAGTTTGAAGGAGAGTGTGACCTTGGGTTGTAATTGATAGCAGCCAGCTGTGTAACATCAAGCATGTGCATGACTGTGCTCAACCTGGCGTCAAATGGCAGGGCTCACCTCAAACCCCCATTGCCCCTGAGTCAAGATAGTATTGTGGACGATCAGTTGTAAAAATGTTCATATGTCTTCTGATTGTCCCCGCGAGGCAGGACTTCATGTGTAAGAGCATTACAGAGTCTGCAAATTTAACCCATTCCGTACGATTTTCTAAAATTTGCGTGGATTTTCCATGTTTATGTGGGCAGGTTTCCATGATCAATGCATTAACCAGTGATGCAAGTGCTTTGTAATGCTGATGTTTTGTTTTGCCTTCTCTTTGTTCCCCATAGCCTGTTGATTCAGCTGTACTCACCCAAGTCCATCGCCATGCTTGGACACTGTGTGTCGCTCCTCTTGAGCCTGGCAGAACATGAAAGAATGAGGGCACTTCAGGTTACTTCCATTGAATGCCTGAACAGATTTGTACCTGGTAAGCTAGGTTTCATTTACGTAAGACTGGTTGAGTTGTCTGGTAATATTGTGATAAAATTTGTGCAGATAGAAATACAGGGCATTCAGACGCAAAAAAATTATACTAGAACGGTATAGCTATACCAAAACGGTATAATTATATGATGAATTTATGCATCTGAACGCTGATTAACGATACGACGTATAATGAAACGACGTATAGCGAAACGACGGTCAGAGCATCGTTTCGAACTAGAACTCGATAACGAATCAGCATTTCATGTGCGACTGAACGTATGGCGACCATAGAACGGTATAACTGGGCGGGGCTTAATGGGAGCATGCACGAAAGGTGACCCCACACCTGTCACTCAGGACTATAACAGCATGCGCAGTGGGAAACTGCACATCTATACGACGTTTCCCAGAATGGTCGAAATTAGTGTCTGAACGGTGTGTCGGCTATACGATAATTCTTTATACGTCGTTTCGTCATCAAGTTTTGGTATAAAATGGCATGTGTCTGAATAGGGGTATGTGAAGTGGATGGTACCATTCTGTATGTACTTGCCATTGCTACTCAAAGCTATTATGTAGTATCGTAGATCGTGACAGGTGTGCCAGTCTCTTTTGAAACAAAAGTTGAAATCCAAGTTCAATTTTTTGGAGGTTATTCAGGCATCTTCTCCCATCATTCTGTGAAGTTTGCTCATCAAGACTCAAATCAGTACTTCATTGTTTTGTTAATTTTGCAAGTAACTTCAACATTCAAATCATTGAAATAAATACTCTTTGTTTTGTTGTTGTTTTTTGCTGTTTTTACTGATATTACTGTATTTCAGTGTTCTGCATGATGAAGCAGGTTTCAAGTGCACAAATAGTTGCTAAAGTAGTGTTGAGTTTCTACTTAAGCTCGCTGCACAGCGTCTACATTGCACAGAGTTCAAGTGCTGTGCACCTCTGGGTATTTATAAGTGCATTAATTTCATCCTGGGTGTGTTGCCTTTAGTCTGTGTGTTACGGCATGCATCATGCATCGCACACACCGTCAAAGACTCCCAGTGGTGACTGCTACGTTTTTGTTTGTTTGTTTTTTCCCCGAATGTCTTCATAGATATTTTATGATTGTTGTGGTAATGGCTTGATATGAAATTTGATTTGGCACTGTGAGAGGCACCTACTTAATCCTGCCTTTGGGGCACATCCTGTGAGGATTTCCTCTGGAAAATAATCCCTTGTGCAATATTCTGCTTCAGAAACCTGTCACATGTTAAGGATTTGCTATTTTTAGTTAAAAGAGAGCTGAATGATTAAATGCAAAGTTTGATGGTGTTCAAACTGCACTACCTATTAAAAAAAAACATGAAAAAACAAACAATAAACCAATAAGTTTGTACTTGTTGGACTCTTTCCATAACGCTTAGTTCATCTAATGTTATCTGACTGTAAATATGTACAATATGTACACCACGGAGTACTACGGATCCGGCCAAAAATGAAATAACTTACCATTCCAAGACTTATACCTCTAAAATTCAGAGCATATCGTTTGAGTTACCACTTTACATGCTCCAGAGAATGGGTACTTCAGTTTACACAGTTTACACCTCTGCTACCAGAATATGCATTATAATGATCCCCTTGCCGGCCAGAATGTTTTTAAGGACACAAATATTGATGTTATTGTATCAACCACTCCAAAAATTTTAAGGGTCTTTCTACATTGTGCCATTGTACCGGAAAAAAAAAAAAAAATTGCTAGTGTTACATGGGTAAGTTCAGTGTAAATGGTGTTTTTGTCCTCTTTATTTCAGCTGATGAACAGTCACACGCTGTGGTCTACCGAGCTGCGTCCCGGGCCTTTGCCTCGTTTCTTCCCGGTCTGTCCGTAGCCCTCAGCCGAGTCATTACAGGGGACCAAAAGCAAGGACAGGTACCCAAAGACAAAAACTGAAAACCATGGTTTCATTTGTGTGGCAGCCCACTGTAGCTCTCTTCACATACTGAACATAAACTCAATAGAAGCTCTATGAATGAAACAACCATTTCTGCTCCTAAGAATTTAAATGAGTTTTAGTACTCAATTTACTTTCAGTGCATTCACTTGAAGCAGAATGCTGTGATATTATTTTTCTGTATATTTTATTCTATTATACCATTTTCTTCCCTCATTTCACAGTCAACCAGTGTGTGCTCAAGATCATGTGTACAAGTGTTAATTCTCTTATTTTATGTTTTGTGGAAGAAAAAAATTGAAATGAAAGTGAACTGAATTGGATTGAATTGAATTTTGTATTCTATTTGTAGTGTGTGTTTTTTTTTATTAACTCTAAATATTTGATTCTTAGAGTGCATAACATGTATATTCAATAACTCATCATTTTCAGTAGCTTCCCTGTCAATCTAGATTGTTCTTTGATTTTCTATTTTTCCTTGTAACTTTGAATTTAAAACCTTGCCTAATCTTTTGTTGTTGTTTTTTTTCTCTGTATCATTGTCTCTCCCTCTCTCAAATTTTAGGCAGTTACTGTGGTGAGTATGCTTTTCCACTGCAATAGATGAATATAAAGATGTATTACAGAGGAAAATGGAAACTAGGTATACATGACGAATTGTAAACAATAGAATCTTTACCAAGTATATTCCACCTTATATTCTTTGTGTGTCATTGCAAATGAAGCTGAAAAACCTCTTTACTTCACATGGCTATGTGGTTTGTCTTTGATTACTGAAAGTGTCCGACGTATCTGTATATACATATCTGATAAAATTTCAAATTTCTTCGCACAAGTTTCTGATAGTCTACGTTTGAAAGCTCATTGAGAGGCGTGAGAAGATTATTTAATGTAGCAGTACATAGTTTAGCCTTGCTAATTACAATGCGTCCTCTTTAAAATGGTTTTTGTGATGGACAAGTCTCTTGCAAAAGGGCAGTGATTTGGCTTAGTTGGTAGCATGTCTCTTTTCAGATCCAAAGGGCCTGGGTTGGATTCACAAGTCTAACTAAGCAGTGTTGTGTCTAATTGTAATGTCCCCTCTAGTTTAAAGAGATAAAACACTCTGTCCCTCGGATAGAACATAAAATTTAGGTCCCGTGTGTTAGAGAGTCACAACTTGTGCATGTAAAAGATCCCGCCTCATTCATTCATCGCAAAGAGCAGGTTGTTAACCTGGGAAGTTGCCCACCCACCCACCTACCCACACAATAACTGTGTAATCTTCAAACATGAGGCTGCACTCGCGGAAGCAAAAGAAGAAGAAGTAGATGACTTGCTTTTAATACAAGTAGAAAATTGCACACTGGTATTTTGCTAGACCCATTGTGGTATTAGTAATAGCTTTGTGCATTTAACACTTTCTCCGTTGAGCTGTGATTACTGCCTTCCTTCACTCAGAAGCAGCTTATTATATTACAGATTTATTTAGCTGAATCTTGATGCAGGTACTATGAAAGTAGTCCAAAGATTTTCCCTCTATCTGTCATGAAAAATTTCTTTTCCTGTGATGCCTTGTATGGCTTTTCAAAATAAGATTATGGGAGTGGTTATCTATGATTATCCATCCTGTATGCCAGAGTGCCATTGAGTGTTGGGCGAGGCATGTCGCCATGGTGATGGATGATGGGCTCCTTGCTCCCACCAAGGAGGCTGCCCAGCAGAGAGATGCTGCTACCAAGCCAGCATCTGACAAGGGCCCCCAGTCCCTCCTAGCGGAGAAGACGGAAACGTGGGTGAGAGACAGCGCGGCGAAACTAGACATGCTCATCGGCAAAATTGTCGCCATGGTTACCAGCCGGAGCTGGAAAGTGAGGATGGCACTGGTCTCTTTTGCCAATCGACTCATCACGACAACAAAAAGGTATTAAAAAAAGAAAGTTTATTAGCCTTCATTTTCAGTACAAGGAAAACATCTCTTTGTGTGTGTGTGTGTGATGTGAGGCAAGAGGGTTGCCTAGATGTGACTTCCTAAATCTGAAATGAAACTCATTGCCATGATTTGTTTCAGGACAAAAATCAAACAAGTTATTTGCTTCCACATACTGGTCATGTAATGCAAATGTAGAAATGTTTCATGTTCTCTTGATAATGAAAGGTGGTTATGTTTTGACTACAAATGTCAAATTACATAGTACATAATGTCAACATTTTTTTGTTTGTGCATGATAAATTAACACGGTGTAAACTCTTCCTACAAGTTTGACATCATCAGTACGGCTATGCTTCTTGTATTGCATGATCCCTGCTTTGATTTCTCACTCTAGCTCCATGGCTTGCAGCATGAGCAAGCTCCTGGAAGTACTGGTAAGCCTCTCTCAGGACAGCTATGACCAGATTGCGAGCAAGAGTCTGACCGTCCTGAGATCGCTGGCCAAGCAGCCGCTGACCGCTGAGAGCCGTCTGTTGAGCGAGCTCCTGGAGGACGGCATGCACAGACTGGTCACCACCCTACCTCGGATCATCAGGACGGCAGGTGCTGTGTAGCTTGTTCACTGATGTCACATTCTTGTCGGTCCTTGTTTTCAAACGAGGCAATCAAATGTTCAAAAAGGTTTAGAGCGAGCACTTTAATAATTCTTTGTGTGCCACATTATACTGAGATGGCAACATACGAGCACTTTTGGAAAACATACCATTTTTTCAAAGCCATGTAACTTTTCATGAAAGCATTTTATGCTATAGATGCAAGTACAGCAAAGTTGTAACAAAGTTGCAAGCTTTGCCGTGGTATGAATTTTGTGACAAAGCTGTACTGTGGCATGATCACGATTTACCAGTTGGTTTGTTCGTTGGTCGAGCGTTTGAGCATACTATGTGAAACTGGCAAGCCATCTACTGAGTGGGATGTGGGAACATGGCAAGCAAAAAGATGATAGGTCAGGAGTGTCATTTTACTTTAGCACCAACTCTCTGTTTGAGAAGAGTACCTACCCAGGTGGCAAAACAATGATGTCGCAACATTCATTGACTTCATGGGGGGGGGGGGCAATTTTATTGGCAATTGAAGATGCTGGTAGCATTTCTGAGCATTCAAGCTTCTCTTTTTTTCTTTTTTTCTTTTTTTTCTCAAAGGCACTTTGGAGGACTGTGGACAGAATTGGGTGTCTGTTCCAAAGAACTAATAACAATTGAGTGGGATGTGGGAACATGGCAAGCAAAATGATGATAGGTCAGGAGTGCCATTTTGCTGTAGCACCAACTCTGTGTTTGAGAAGAGGACCTACCCAGGTGGCAAAACAATGATGTTACAACATTCATTGACTTCATGGAGGGGAGGGGCAATTTTACTGGCACTTGAAGATGCTGGTAGCATTTCTGAGCATTCAAGCTTCTCTTCTTTTTTTCTTCTTTTTTCTTTTTTTCTCAAGAGCACTTTGTGAAAACTGTGGACAGAATTAGGTGTCTGTTCCAAAGAACTAATGACAATTGAGCCAAAGTACTCTTTACAGACAGTAGTTCATATGAATACTATCTCCTTTTAGGACCATTTATGAACCTTACTGAATGTACTGTGGCATGATTATGATTTACCAGTTGGTTTGTTCATGGTCGAGCGTTTGAGCATGCTATGTGAAACTGGCAAGCCATCTACTGAGAGGGATGTAGGAACATGGCAAGCAAAATGATGATAGGTCAGGAGTGCCATTTTGTTTTAGCACCAACGCTGTTTGAGAAGAGGACCTACCCAGGTGGCAAAACAATGATGTTACAACATTCATTGACTTCATGGAGGGGAGGGGCAATTTTACTGGCAATTGAAGATGCTGGTAGCATTTCTGAGCATTCAAGCTTCTCTTCTTTTTTTCTTCTTTTTTCTTTTTTTCTCAAGAGCACTTTGTGAAAACTGTGGACAGAATTAGGTGTCTGTTCCAAAGAACTAATGACAATTGAGCCAAAGTACTCTTTACAGACAGTAGTTTATATGAATACTATCTCCTTTTAGGACCATTTAGGTGCTTAAAGGGACTGTACAGTACTGGTTGAGGTGGGGATTCATGTTTTGAACAATCCTAAGTGAGATAATGAGAAACCTCTTATAAAATATGAAAGAACATGTAATTTTAAGAAGGATTCAATGTTTATTTGATGAAAATTGGTTTTCAAATGGCTGAGATATCAAAAAAAAGTGATAATAATAACAGGCGACAGGCCAAGCCTTTTATTAGGATCTCTGTTTCTCCTTGTTTTTGGATATCTCAGCTATTTCAAAACCGATTTTCATCAAATAAACTTTTGATACCCCTTAGAATTGCATGCTCTTTGACATCTCATAGAGTGGTTTCTGAATATCTCGCAAAACGTTAAAAGATAAATCCTCACCTCAACCAGAACTGTACACACCCTTTAACCAGTGAACCTTACTGAATTTACTGTGGCATGATAACAATTTACCAGTTGGTTTGTTCGTGGTCGAGCGTTTGAGCATACTATGTGAAACTGGCAAGCCGTCTACTGAGTGGGATGTGGGAACATGGCAAGCCAAAAAATGATAGCTCAGGAGTGCCATCTTGCTGTAGCACCAACTCTCTGTTTGAGAAGAGTACCTACCCAGGTGGCAAAACAATGATGTCGCAACATTCATTGACTTCATGGGGGGAGGGGCAATTTTACTGGCACTTGAAGATGCTGGTAGCATTTCTGAGCATTCAAGCTTCTCTTCTTTTTCCTCTTTTTTTTTTTCCCTCAAAAGCACTTTGGGGGACTGTGGACAGAATTGGGTGTCTGTTCCACAGAACTAATAACAATTGAGTGGGATGTGGGAACATGGCAAGCAAAAAGATGATAGGTCAGGAGTGCCATTTTGCTTTAGCACCAACTCTCTGTTTGAGAAGAGGACCTACCCAGGTGGCAAAACAATGATGTTACAACATTCATTGACTTCATGGGGGGAGGGGCAATTTTACTGGCAATTGAAGATGCAGGTAGCATTTCTGAGCATTCAAGCTTCTCTTCTTTTTTTTTTTCTTTTTTTCTTTTTTTCTCAAAGGCACTTTGGAGGACTGTGGACAAATTGGGTGTCTGTTCCAAAGAACTACCAAATTGAGTGGGATGTGGGACTGTGGCATGCAAAAAGATGATAGCTCAGGAGTGCCATTTTGCTTTAGCACCAACTCTCTGTTTGAGAAGAGGACCTACCCAGGTGGCAAAACAATGATGTTACAACATTCATTGACTTCATGGGGGGGGGGGGGGGGGGCAATTTTATTGGCAATTGAAGATGCTGGTAGCATTTCTGAGCATTCAAGCTTCTCTTCTTTTTTTTTTCTTTTTTTCTCAAAGGCACTTTGGAGGACTGTGGACAGAATTAGGTGTCTGTTCCATAGAACCTATAACAATTGAGCGAAAGTACAATGTACTCTTTACAGACAGTAGTTTATATGAATACTATCTCCTTTTAGGACCATTTAGGTGCTTAAAGGGACTGTACAGTACAGGTTGAGGTGGGGATTCATGTTTTGAACAATCCTAAGTGAGATAATGAGAAACCTCTATAAAATATGAAAGAACATGTAATTTTAAGAAGGATTCAATGTTTATTTGATGAAAATTGGTTTTCAAATGGCTGAGATATCAAAAAAAGTGATAATAATAACAAGCGACAGGCCAAGCCTTTTATTAGGATCTCTGTTTCTCCTTGTTTTTGGATATCTCAGCTATTTCAAAACCGATTTTCATCAAATAACTTTTGATACCCCTTAGAATTGCATGCTCTTTGACATCTCATAGAGTGGTTTCTGAATATCTCGCAAAACGTTAAAAGCTAAATCCTCACCTCAAACAGAACTGTACACACCCTTTAACCAGTGAACCTTACTGAATGTACTGTGGCATGATTACAATTTACCAGTTGGTTTGTTCGTGGTCGAGCGTTTTAGCATACTATGTGAAACTGGCAAGCCGTCTACTGAGTGGGATGTGGGAACATGGCAAGCCAAAAAATGATAGCTCAGGAGTGCCATTTTGCTTTAGCACCAACTCTCTGTTTGAGAAGAGGACCTACCCAGGTGGCAAAACAATGATGTTGCAACATTCTGAGCATTCAAGCTTCTCTTCTTTTTTTTTTTTTCTTTTTTTTCCCTCTAAAGCACTTTGGAGGACTCTGGACAAAATTGGGTGTCTGTTCCACAGAACTAATGACAATTGAGCAAAAGTACTCTTTACAGACAGTAGTTTATATGAATAGTATCTCCTTTTAGGACCATTTAGGTGCTTAACCAGTGGGCCGCAATAATGGCCTACAAATAAATAAGAAATATTTGTTCTCTGTCTACGGACCTCAAAAAAAAAGTGAAACAAATAAAAAACTGATAGGAGCCAAAGTGGGCCTTGGGTTTCAGTTGAAGAAAAAAAAAAAGGTTGCATTTATTTACGTCACTTTATACTTAATTAAAGTAGGGAATAGTGTGAGAGCTCTGTTGTGTTGGTATATTATGTATGCAGCAATGGCACATGGCGTGTGGCAAGCTACATGTGATGTTATGTTGTTTTCTGTTTTTTACTCTAATAGCGAAGCATTTTACATGTTGTCATTTTTTTTTTTTTTTTGTCACAGATGATGAGACGAAATTTTCAACCATAAACGTGATGACTGGATACATCAAACTGCTTGGTAAGAATTTTTTTCTCATTGCAGCGTACTTTCATTTTTTCTTTCTTTTTCACATTAAAAAAACAAAACAAAACAAACAACGCCCCCTTTTCTTGTCTGTGATATGCTCTGTGGCCTGTGATTATTCAGTTTTTCTTTGTGTCTCTGTAAGAGAAAAGAGTGATCCATTCCGTGGTATTCTAGAAAACATGTATTCCCCATCGGAATAGCACAGATTAATGTAGAATCTCATGTTGTTCTGAATACTTAGATGGGTATATCAGTAAATATATATCTAATTTGTGTAAAACATGACATATTTGCGGCATGAAATTTTAGCGAATTGGAGCCGATGGCCTTTTTTGCGGCGTTAAATTTTCGTGAATTACCACTGCCATTTAATGCTTGTAGTGTAGACAAGAACTTCCTTGTGCATTGTAATTTCATGAATCTTGGCTCTCGTGAAATTCACAAAATTAAAATGCATGCGAACATTCCTCGTTTTACAATAGAATATGGCTTTATGAACAGATGTAAGTTCATTGCAGAAGGCAAACATGGCTAAGTCATGTCTGCTTGTGTCATGGTAGTTGTAAAAAGAAAAAAAAAATATCTCTGAAGCAAAGGAACAGTTCCGATAAATTATTCAAACATTGGACAACACTCTAGGATTATTGCAACTGATTGACAAATCGCCCTACATCGACGTAGGATTACCAAGAAAAATGCATGTGAAACCGAATGTAAAACGAATGCCAAACGGTTATTGTGAATGAAAAGACAACAATAATAATAATTTGATATTTCTGTACAAATGTTTACAATTTGAAACAGACAAATTCTTCATCCTGCCATCAAAAGGAAGACTTTTTTTATTTCTTAAATTTCCAGGTCACAGACTGAACTGCCTGTTGTACTCTGCACCGCACCTGAAGAGATTGTCAGTAGCCTTGATACAAGTCTTAGAGCTTGATATACGGGATGTCTCTATTCTGGAAACTAGATCTTTGCCAGCAGGTAATAGGGACTGTTGTGATATGCATTGACTATGATTGATACTTCAGAGAACATTTTCACAATTCTTTATTTTCTGATAATACTTTATAAAATATTTTCACAATTCTTTCTTTTCTGATAATACTTCACAGAATATTTTCACAATTCTTTTTTTTTTTGTGACAATTTATTTATACTTTAAGTTTTTTGAAGTTAAAGCTTTGATCATGTTTTCTTCATTATTACAACATGTCATGTATTTTGTTTTCCTCTATTCCCAGTGTGTATCATATATATTGTAGCATATGTTTTTGAATATTTTGCTTTGATGGTGTTACAGCTTTAGCTGTGTGTCATCATGATCCCATTGCTCCTGTAGTGTACATATTGATGGACTTTATATGAATTGAATACTCCTGATAGGTTGAGATTATTATGACATGAAAAGAATTATAATATTGATGTGATAATAGGGAGCTTTAGATTTTAGACGTGCGGACGTTCAGAGGGAAAAAAAAAACATGTTCTGAGCGTGCGCAGAAGTGCGCGTCAAGTCAATCTATTTTTAGCTTGCGTCGCCTGAGTTTTTCACACGCGCACTGGGCTATTTTTACATCCGCACAATTTGCAACGTAGAGAACTACTTCATGCAGTGATCATATGGGGGCGCGATTTTATTTTTTATGTGTCTCAGCTTAATTTAAAGCTATTTTTCAACACGACGCAGGGGAGAGGAGAACGTCCAGCGCACTCGTCTCAAACGTCCGCGCGTCAAAATCTAAAGCTCCCTATTATGATCCCTTTATAGGGCATTGACGTCAGATTGACCTGAAGTTATATTTGTCATTGCATAGTGCATTGTACACTGATGAGTGTTTTGTTTATTATCTGATTGAAATCTATTCTATATTGTGCATATTCAAGCAAGGATGTGTGTTACATATTTCTGTCTGATTATTGCCTTGAATGTCAAATTCATTGTGTGAAAATTGTGATGATGTGAGATTTGTTTGCTGATACTTCACCCTGATACCACATATTGTTTATTGTTTCATATTTTCATTCCTGCAGTGTCAGACAGTGCTGATTTGTCAATTCCTGATGGAGGATTTAACAATCACTTGCTAAGAACATTCAAACATTTCTCCGACTTCAGAATCTACCAGCAAATAACCCATCTGTGCCAGCTAATGGGACAGTATGGTGAGTGGAATTGTAGCTCTCATTTCATCCAATGTGTCAAACTGTTCCATATCCCAGCTGTTAATGCTCTAAAAATGTTACAAAGAAGTTCATATCTTTGCTCTATGCTACGTTTACAGCATGTTCCTGGCAGCCACGACAGTCACGTTTCAGGTGACTGTGGACAAATTATGATTTCTTGTCATGTGTGAGGAGGACTAGTCTGCATTCAGTAGCTATGGACTCAAGTGTAAACTCATGAGGTGAAGCCAAGTGGGTTTAACATTCCATAGTTACCATATGCACGGAATTCCTGCTGTTGCACTCAGACCTGTGCATCATACGGAAAATGCCTGTAGATCGAGGGGCCTGTGTACAGTATAACTGTTATTAAAGTAGGGCATGTTCTATTGATGCACCAGTACTGGACTATAGAACTCCAAATACTAAATTATCCCTCGTGCAGTTCTATTCACCTCGGCCGACAGTCTCGAGGAAACAAAACAGCACTCGGGATAATTTAGTATTTGTCGTTGTACAATCCAGCATAGTGCATCATAGAGCATGCACTATTTGTATAATATTGTATTGTCATTTCCTGTAATTTCCTGTAATCGGAGTTTACTATCATGCTTCTTATCATCATACTTTCTCTAAAGGGCATTGTTGTTAAAGGGATGGTATAGTATTGGTTGGGATGAGGATTCAGCTTTTAATTTTTTACAAGAGACTCAGAAACCACTTTATGAAATGTGAAAGAGCCTACAATCTTATGAGGAATTCAAATTTTATTTGATGATAATTGGTTTTGAAATTACTGGGATATCCAAAAACAAAGTAAAACAAGGCAATCCTAATAAAAGGTGGTTCTCACATTTTATTAGGACCCGTGCATTTTGCATACTTTCTATGAGGATCCCTTCATTTTGGATGTTTCAGCCATTTCAAAACCAGTTTTCATCAAATAAACTTTGAATTCCTCGTGGAACTGTGTGTTCTTTCATATTCCATGTTAAAGAGTTATCTCATTATCTAAAAAAATGAGAATAAAAAAAAACATCAAAAACCTGAAGTCCCATCCCGTCCAAAACAATACCATCCTTTTAACCCTTACTGTGCTTTGTTCACTTATTGGCACAGATTTGTAGAAAGTAATTGTCAATGAAGGGAGATTACCCAATCTTCCTAATCCGTGTTGCACTACCATGACTTTGTTTGGATGTCCCCTTCCTGCATGCAGGCAATGTCTCCCTTCTGGTGGACAACTTCCTGTCCTACTTCCAGGAGTCCCCCTCTCACGCCCACCAGGCTGTCATGATCATCAGCGAGATCATGCGGGGCACGCTGCTGAGTGCCGCAGAGGATCATGGGAATATCTCCATCTGGGATGGGGACAAGGGAGCGACAGAAGAGGAGGAGGTGAAGGAGGAGAAAGAGAAGGAGGAGGTAGACATTGGGAGGAACGTGGCAGAATTGCAGTGCATATGCAGGCAAGTACTGTCTTCTTTTGACTTTCAGTTTTTCATTTGCAAAACTAAAACCATCAGCAATGTTGATATCCAAAACTCATAGAAACTGTCTACAACTACACATGAAGAGGAATGGCTTAACTTTTTCATTTGTTTCTTTTTGTCGTAATGCATGGAATGTCTTTGCTTCATATTCTTTGTGAGGTTTGCATATTTTGATTACTGTGGAATGTCTGGCTCTAGACAAATTGTCCAATTATCTGAAGAGATATGTGTCTGTGTTTCCTTATGCCTTACCCCCAGGATGCTTCTTGATGAGTATCAGTCACCGTCATACTGGGATCTGCCTACAAGTGTCGGCCTATCACATCCGCAGACATCATTGCCAAGGCAATGTTTTGATCCCACCCACCTGATGATGATGCCTTTGACTTCCTCGGATTCGCTGACGGTGGCCGAGATGAACAGGAACACAGTGCTCAAGTGCCTGCTACTAGAAGGGATTGCTGTGCTAGCACAGGTATGCATCTTTTTTCTTCTGCTTAACAGCAGATGCTACCATATGCCATATGTAAGGCTGTAAGTCACACAGTAAGTGCAGTGAGTTGGCTCAGGGAGTGGTATGTCTCCAAAGTCAATGTCTGCAAAGGCAAAGTCCATGTGTTCCTATGATAGGACCTGAACTTGAGATACCAAATGTGAGAGAATGATAACTAAACTTAGTACTGGGTGAGTCAAATATGCAAAAAGTACTTGTGTGATTTTCTTACTTCAAGTGCAGTCAAAATTTCTTAACATAGACACATATGGTGAAAAATAGGATATGTCCTTTTGTAAATAATCTTGATTCTTAGTGTTTGGAAAGGGCATCACAGTAAATCTTCTTTATTGACAGGACTATTGCCTTTTAGAGTACATGAAAATGATCATGATGGATACATAGGTTGTTAAACTTTTCAGTTTGTTTTTCTTTTATTTTTAGTTTAACAGGCATGATATTCTGTAGATTTAAATCTGATTTCAGTTTTTTTTTCCTCAAGTCTATACACATTTTGCTTTTTCCATGTATCAAAATCACCTGAAAATTTTGATTTCCAATTTTTTCAACAAACCTCAGTATCATCCCTGGTTTAAGCCTTGAATAATTTATGACAGTGCTTATTTCATGCTTATTTATGATCATATACACATGTTCTCCCATAATAGGTGCTTGGTCCACAATTCAACTTAATGCTTATGCATTGTCTTTATCCGGTGCTGGAGAGATTGGCCGATGACAGAAGCGTGATCTGGTAAACCCCTTTCACATACAAAATTTCAACCCTCTAACTGATAGACAGGTTGTCAAGTACAGACGAGGTTCCAATAACATCATCAAACCATAGCTCAACTTGTTGAGGGGCAAAAACTGCTAATGAGAGGCAAGCATGTATGTGTGTTGCATCCCTCGGCCAGCCAGACAGGCAGGTGTGCGGAACGTGTACTGTGCGCTAGAACTACTAGTATGCGCTTAATACACACATGATTTGTTTTTGCCCCTCCGGCAACACGTTTTTACGTCAAGGAACCTCGTCTGTAGCAGTGATCTTTGGGTGAAAATCAAGTCATCTTTACAGAGTAATTGATCTTTCACTTGAACATGATAAGCCTCACAATGTTGACGATATTTGACATCACAAATATTGATACAAGTAATTGATTATTTGTCCACCAGTTTCATTGTTTGAATGAACTTGAAAAATATTATTCTTTTGTTTATGAGCTTGTTTATTTATGATAATCATATTTTACTTTGATTTCTGAGAGTCACACAGAAAATTGTTCTCACATGCATTGCGAGGGTTGGATTTTTCTTTTTCTTTATTGGGGATGGGGGCTTTATTTAGGCAATGTTTTCCTTGACATTGTGTCCTACGAAATCAGTTTATTTAAAAGAAAATGCAACGTCACCACACAAGTATACATCTGAACCATCTGAAATCATTGAAATGGAGTTCTTTCTTCTCATGTGATATCAGACTCATATAATTATTCTTTCATTTGCTGATTGTACACTGTAGTTGCAGGCAAGAATGTATCTAATAGCCTATTACTGTTGAATATTGATTGGTTTTTTTCCCCTATCTCTTTGCTTTTTGTTTCCACCATACAGTCAGTCTGCCCACAGTACTCTCTTGAGTCTCTCCCAGTCATGTGGCTACAGGTATCACAAGTCCTGTTTGTTTTCTTGTTTTAGCTCTTTATTTTTTTCTTTTCATCACCACATTTAGTACTGTAGTCTAAAGTTGCGTACACAAGTGTTTTTTAAAAAGAGAGAAGCAAAGTAACAACTTGATTCATGTGTGCTCACCAGGCTGGTGTTTTGTTACACAAATTACTTTTAATGCCGATGAGATGAAGTGGTATACTCGGGCAGGGGTCTATGGGAAATGCGTGTTGTAGCAAAATCAGTCCGTCCTCAATGGGTTAAAAGAGTGATATGACAGTGGTAGGTGGAACAGCATGGAGTGAAGCTACAAGGTGAAGAACTATGTAAGGGCCAGAGTTTTATTTGATCTTTAACTATAGTAGAATCTTTGTCAGGCAAAACGATAAACAGGCCGGGAAAGCAAACACATACATGTTAAAGGACTACACACAAAAGCCACTGTTAGAGGAGGGCTAGGGATATAGAACAAAGAAAACAAAAGGGATGGGTTAGAAGTCAAGGGCAGGGAGCTCAAGGAGTAAGGGAGGGGGATTAAAGCAAGAGGGTGGACAGACAAAAGGCAGACAGAGGTAGGTCAGTAATGATCCCAAGGATCATAGGGGGCAACCTGTAAACAGCCCCCTCCCCCTTCACTCATGCTGTTGCTATTTTCTCAATGTTGTTCCTTGTTTGATGTTGCCTCCCCATTTATCTTTTATCCTTCACAGGTTGCCCCTAATATCCGTTGGGATCATCACTGACCCACCTCTACCTTTTGTCTGCCCACCCTCTTGCTTTAATCCCCCTCCCTTTCCCTGTTGGGCTCCCTGCCCTTCTCGCCCATCCCTTTTGTTTTCTTTGTTCTTTGTCCCTTGCCCTCCCCTGACTGTGCCTATTACGTGTATATAATTATGTGATTGCTTTCACTGCCCGTTTGTCATTTTGTCATGAAGATTTTGCTTGGATTGAAAGCTCAAGCCCCTTTTGTCGGTTTTATTTTACTCCACTGGCTCACCACTATTGGATGAGCAGTTTTCAGCAGCTTTCTTTGCTACACTCGGTAGATGTAGAACTAACAAGTCAGTTATAGTTGGTTTAGAAAAATAAAGGTGTTAATGCCATATGATTAGTGGCACCTTAACGCCCATATCTTTCTCAACTGACAATTTAGTAATGTTGCTGCTGTTCATCCAAAGAGTTAAATGACCAAAGTGGAGGACATTCAAATGTTAAGTGGAGGAATTATAAACTAAAAGCAGTTATACTATGTTGCATTAGCATTTTGACACTGCTGTTCTGAATTAAGCCACTGCTCGGTGGACGCGGGACTGGTGTGGGATATATGAATTCAATGAGGAATTACGTTATGGATGTCAGTGGGCTGATGACACATGATCAAGAGCTGATTTCATGTACATGTACATTACTATGAGAGAGAAAGACACATGTACACACAAGTTGGCATTGTCAGGTATAAAAGTGAGGAATAGATAATACACATCCTTAGATATTCCAGCATAATTTTATCACATATTGGACATGTTTTCACATTGTTAATCATCATAATTATGCTATGTATTTTGTACTGTGAATGATGTGTTTTCTTTCTCTCGCTTGATAGATGTATAGCAGAGCTCCTGTATGAAAATGTGGACTACCTAACAGACTCGGTGTCCTCTCGGCTCAGACACTACGAGTGGAATCTTAAAGCTCCTCTGGTTCTCAAGGTCACTCTACGTTACAGGTAAATTCAGAGTGGAATACAGGAAGAAATGAAATCGAGATACACTCTGTGTTCCATCATACATAATTTTGTTGGTTCCAGATTAAACTCTGATAACGTCACATCATACATGCACTAATCTAAACGTCTTTGATGTTGATAATGGTTTTGGTAATTATTGTGTGGTATACTACCATAGAAACTACGTGATTTATCTTCTGTATCTATTAATCATCCATCCACCTATCTATTTGTCTATCCATTGATCTCTCTATCTAATAATGTATCTGTCTATTCATCCATCTATCTCTATACTATCTATTCTCTGTATCTTAATGATTCTTCCTATCAGTCTGTCTGTCTGTCTGTCTCTTTCTATCTGTCTGTTGTATCTATCTGTCCCTTTATCTTTCCATGCATCTATCCACCCACCTAACCATGCATCCATCCATCTATCTGTGATGCACTATTCAATAGTATTGATAGTGATATATTTGTGGAAAAATTTATGTTCACTTTCTCATATTCGCTTCCATAATGTTATGTGTATAGATTTAAGAGCAGTCACTGTTTGTGGATAGGTTCGATGTAACAGGCTATTCCATTGAAGATTATTTCTGAAACACTGAATAACTTATGTTTTTATCAGATTAGTTATTGATGATTAACTTCCTCCTTTTTGGATCCCCTTTTTTTCTTCTGACCAGCAATCCAGACATACTGCCACTTCTTCAAGACACAATAGATGAGGTAAGTTTTCATGTTTGCATATTTTAACTTACATTCTGCCTGTAGCTGCAGCCACACTGGCAAAACTTCACAAAGTTTCAGTTCTTCAAGTTAAGCTCTCAAAGTCTTGCTAGGGTGACCGCGAACTTCTCCAAAACTTTTTGCCAAGCTTCCCTCTAAAACTAGGGAAATTTCCCGAACCCCCACAAATCTTCTCGATGAAGTTTATGTAGTGTGAACGCTTGCAGATGAAACTTTGCAAAGTTTGTCACATGGCCAATCTTCTTCCTGTTTGCAGTGCAATGCCTCTGAAGTGTGAGCTCATTGGGATGCACGTGTGTGTGCATTGTTAACATTACAGTCATTAGCCGTTAGACAGCATGCACTTTCTTCTTACTGACCCAAACTTTTAAGATGTTTAATATTGAGAACTGAAACCTCAAGAAGTTTGGCCACCAGCATGAGCAAAGCTCACAAAGAGTTCTCAAAGTTAAACTTTGAGAAGTTTTGCCTGTATGACAGTGGCTTCTGTATCTTTCTGCCCCTGAATTATCTTCATCCGAAAATAAAGACGTGTTGCAGATGCACAGTACCTAATATGTGAGCTGTGCTTTGATTGAGAATGTTTTCCTGTTGTGATGTCTCTGATTGTGATGCAGGTGTTACACATCCTGGATAGTTACCATGGCGACCATGCTTCATCCCTGATGAGTGTCCTCCAGGCTTTGGTTCAAGCCATCAGGAGATGGTTCCCAGTAGAGAATAGCATCGAGGAACTGCAGACCGTGGAGAGGTAAATGTTCACTCAAGAGATAGCCCCTGTGAACGTCATCATGAATCATAGATGTCTTGATATTTGTGCATTTTAATCATGGTGAATGCTAGAAATGTATCTTTTTTTTTTCTTTTTTTTTAAATCTCCATAAGAAAATTTCTGAGCATTCACACACTCCCAAAGTGCATGCTATGAGATATCTGACAAAGTTTTTCTGTAAGAACCTCTCTGTCCAATGTTCATACACGATTACAAGGTATTGCATGGTAATGCTCATACTTTGTAGCAATGAAGCATGTGTACGCACAGCTTTTGTATCGAAATAAAACTTATCTACCCAGCATCGATAGCGGTAATGCCAATGTAGCTGTGTTCTTTGAGTACATTGGTATGTGAGCAGTTATGTCGCTCTTCCCTTTCTCCGCTTTCCTCGTGTTGTCTAGCTCTCATGCAGACCCTGTGGATGACATCAGGGCTTTTTTGCAAGATTACGTGGAGAAGCTGAACATCGCTGATGGTGAGGTGACGGACTGCGACGTTGACCTGGACCAGTGGGACGTGGAAGGGGATGGGGAGAGGCAAGAAACCAGTCCAGATAACTTTGAGGAACCAAAGGAACTACCACTGCATATCAGTAACACCAAGAAGGTAACTTGGAAGATATACCTTAGTTATGGGTAAATTCTGCCTCGCAGGTAAACTCGGCCACTTGTAATGAGGCCGCTAGTGGCCGAGTTTACCTGCTAAGCCGAGTTTACCCATAAATATGGTATTGTGTATTTGTGAAAAATAAAAAGAATAAAAAAATGATATGAATAAAGGATAAATCCATAAAAAATGTAAGAATGCAAACAGACCTATTTGACCATATCCCAAGTCCTTCCAATTTCCATCAAATTTTGTGTGAAGAAAGCATTGTGCCAAATAATGATATGTGATGTATGATGCTATGGAATATGTATTTATTGTGCTAACCGTAGTTTTATTGATTTACATGATTTTTCTCATATACCGGTATATATTTTTCTCTGGAACTCTTAGTGGTTGTAATTGTGTATTTATGGGGGAAAAATTCAGAGACACGCCAAAGGAATATGAAATGTTCTGCAGTAGAGCAATGTGTGGGGCTTCTGATGGCAAAATAAAACTCCTACCATCTAAAAACACAGTAACAGTAATATATTCCCAGGATGGCTTTATGATAACCGACAATCTTTACATCATGGATCTCCTCCTGTGGCAGGTTTTGGAGCGCTGCGTGCACCTTCTCTCGTCATCCAACCCTCGCCTGAGACTCTCTGTTCTCTCTACTGTCAGGTCTGCAGTGGAGGTGCTGGCAGCTAACCAAGGTACAGTGTGACATTACTTTACTGAGCTCCATCATTGAGGAGCAAAGATAAGTGTGTACAACATGTCAGATGAACCCACAAGAAACACTGTTTTAGACTGCATGTACAGGCAAAACCCATTCCATTCTAACAAAGATGGATACAATGCGATTTCTTTAGTGTAATACTAGAGAGGACTTTATTTGTAGAATTGTCATTATTTTCCTTTATCTTAATTGTGTCCTTTTAACCCTAACTAGGCCGGGCTATTCAGGTAGATGATAGAGCCGGGGGGGGGCCTCCCAGGCCCCCCCTCCGGATCTCGGCCGTCGACCGCGCGATCGCGACGAAAATTGGCACACGCATTGCCTATGATGTAATCTAAAGTACCATGAAGTTAATTTTTTCAAAAATTATCATTTACACTAAATTATGCTAATATATGCATAATGATGCATGAAATCAGACAATTTGGTATAAATCACTAAATAAAGCTCAAAACAGGCACATTTCTTGTGTAAATATTCTTTTTAGTGTCCTTAGCAAATGTAAGAGAAAAAAATTGCGCAATCAGAAAAAATTTCTTAAGTATTTTATTGTTTTTTGAATTTCTTATGTATTTCCTTGTTTTTTCGACTTTATGTTTTTCACTGTTTTTTCGATGAAATTTGTCCGCGACATTGTTCCGAACAAGAAAATGCGTTATTTATTGATTTTAATCCGTAAAACCCCAAAATAATCAGGCTTTTATGAAATTTGCCTGTTAAACACAGTTTGCATTGAAATTGTACACAAATTCACGTTTTTGAGCAATTTTTGGTCTGACATGTACATGCATATTTATGCGCAACTTCGGAACTGCACACCCGGGCACCGCAAATTTGGTGTCAAAAGATGCGGGAGACTCGAAAGAAAAAAGTCATGAAACGTTGCGGCGATAGCTTCTCGCGATAGCGATACATCGCGCGAAACGTCGAGGGGGGGGGGCCTCGGAGGCCCCCCCCCGGCCTAGTTAGGGTTAAATGTTCATGATGTTATGTTTATGATGTTATGAGTTTATGATAATGAGAAATTCTTGCTGTGCTAACCATCTCATTATAGCAGGGTTCGCCTGTACATGCTTTTGCTTTTCATGGTTTGGTATGGTATTCTTGATGTGATATGCGGTGATACCCAGTAGAGACACGTGCATGATGGTAGGGGTAAATGGCTGTCATAACTAGAAGACCCAGGAAATCTTTAGTTGGCACTTTGTAAATACAAGTAATTGTTGCTGTTTCACTACTGAAACTCTTTTGGTACAGTAATCCAGTACTCTGTGTGATTGTTAAAGATAAGAGGTAAAAGCTGGTTTGTAAAACTGACTATAAACTTAATTAACTCGTTGAGGATGGGCTGATTTTGCCACAGCACACATCTCCCATAGACACTTGCCTGTGTATACTGTGGACTCTTCCTCAACAGGTTAAAAAGGTGGTTTTAAAGACATGCTGGCATACATTTGCATGTGTTAAAGTTGTTTACTCTGTTAATAAGTGAAGATCTGGCTGCAAGATAGATGTCATTTTCTACAGCAAGGTGAGAAAAAGCAGCATTCATGCTTGCAGTCACATAAAAAATAGTCATGAAACCATACCGTGGCATCTGCCTACAGTGATATTTCAGAAGGTGGTTGTCTTCCCCAAACGTGATCAGATTGTATTCTTAGCTTTTACTCTTAGCTGTTATAACATGTGAAGACTGTGACCCTATGCCTATGTTTGTCTTTCTTGTTGATTTCCTCACTCAGACGTGTTGCTGCCACTTGTGCACAAGTTATGGCCGGCCTTCGTGAGGAGGTTCTCCGATCCTGAAGTCCTAGTTATCAATAAGGTAGGCCTTTAGCTTGGAAAATAGACTGCCACTCCTGGGCCCTGTTTTATGGAGAGTTATAATTGATTAAATAGTTGATTTCTATGGTAAGTCTATGGCAGCCTGTGTGGTAAGGAAATTTGTAATCAATCATATCTTTTGATAAAACGGGGCCTAGATGCCTTTTTGGGTACTGTCTTTATTACAGTGCTGCATTGAATTATCACACAGAATTGAATGTGTCATATGCACAGCTATTCATATATCCACCACAAAGTCAGGAATACAATTGTAATATCAATACTTCTGTGAATTACATTTGTTCTAGTTGTAATTTCATGAGATTTTGCAAAACCTTATATAAATCATATGTGTTCCTGTGAAGTAGATGCATATTATGCTGTCCCGCTGAATTCGTATTTTCAGAAGAAAAAGATGCTGTAACATGCATCTTATTTCTGAATGCTCTGAAAGAAGTTTGAAAAAAAAAAAATGATAGCATGAGGACCAAAAGGTTACAAATCAGCGAACAGATGCAGATATCTGAGCCTGTGGAAAATATTGTACGTTGCAAATTGTTGACACTTCCGTAGTGATTGTTCGTGAATGTTGCAGAAGAATGCTGATACCTCATATTATGATATTTTTAACAAATATATGTGGTATCCTACAAATCAAAACACGGACATTTTGTATTTGTACTGCTTCATTCCAAAACCATGCAAAATTGAGATTTTAGGACATTAAACTGTAAGGACCTGCAGATTTTGCAGCACCAATAGGTAAGCTCGGCCGGCCAATTCCAAATTCTCTTCGGGGTCATTTTGCTACTGTAACAGTAACTTTATGGACACATACAGCCTATAAGATTGATGGTCTGGCTTGATCTGGTCCATCCTTCAGGCTTTTGAGACACTGCTGACCCTGGCAGAGACATCCAGGGATTTCATCAGGCGGAGGACAGTCAAAGATGTCTGGCCCAAACTCATCAAACTCCTGGAGGCACATGCTGAAACCAGGTACGGCACTAACACACTGACATCATACAACACCCGAAAAGGTTCTAGCTACCCAATTGATCAACTGCTCATCATGTGACATGCAGTTAAAAGACAGTGTTATTGCACGCTGTTGTTTTGGTGCTAGAAATTTTTGTTGATCAATTTTGGACATTTTCTTCTTTCACAATCACGAAAATTATTTTGTAACTTTTGAGTACTTTCGCCTCCTACTGGTGGCTTCTTCAGACTGCGTCATAGATAGTGATATGACACTGGACATGAGAGAATGGGATCATGATTATACAGTGGGAGAATATATTGGCCCGAGTCTCTGTTCATTGTGTTGGCTGTTTTCCTGATGTGAATTGCCTCCCTTATCCATCTTGATGGGCGATGATCTTGTCTGGCAAGAATGCGGCTCTCGTTCCATTGGATGGAATGGATGTTGATGATCCATTGATGATGTTGTCTGCCGATTGTTTTCTAGATCGAGTGAAAGGGATTTGGCTGATGTTTCTAACTTCTTCCCTATGCTCTCGTCTCTTCTTATGCCAAATTGTCTGCCTGTCTCCCTAATGTATGTATGAACAAACAGACTAGAACACAGAGGGGAAAAAAGAGGAAAATATACCACCTACCCACAGTGCACTATGTTTTGGGCAAACAGGGATGCTGTGACCACCGGGAACATTGGTGTTAACGTAGCATTAGCCTTCAAATCCTTCTCTGGGACCATCCTTTCTGACATTGTTTGAATATTACTATTTTTTTAATCCCATAAATGATTTCATATCTAGTTCTAAAGCTGGGTCCAGCTACCACCATACAGCTTACTACAAGTTGCAGCATTCCATACTGAGTGGCATCGGTCAGCTCTGCATACAGGTAAACCTTGTGCTTACTCTCTTTTGTATGCATAACTTGCCCCAACATTTAATGAAATAAAACATGGAATATTAAACCACAGATAAGTGTTTTTGATTTAATTCTTTTTTCTTTTTTTAACACACACGAATGCAAACTCGTGCCATCTTTATAACGGCACTATTATTCAAATGTCACGTTTGAAAAAATGTGCAGTGCATGTAAGATATGGAAAACATTGATCAGCAAAAAACAAAACAAAACAACAACTACAAAGAAGAAAAAAAAGGCAGTAGAAATCTGATGATGACTGGAGTTTTTATACTCCACTTTACGTCATAGATAATATTGTTGCATGAACCATTCAGAAACAGTTTCCTAGCATAGCAGTAATTATTTGTCCGGATCTTGATAGTAAAAGTATAATATTCACAAGTGTTGTTTGCTGGAGTGTATTTCCATTCAGGCTAACATCATTATCATGCTCAATTTAAACTGACCAGCCACAATTTTTTTTTACTATTGAAACTTGTAGTTGCATCAGAGCTATGTTTGCTGATGGTTTTGCTTTTCCTACAGGTTGATATTGCAGAGAATGAGCTGCTGTCCATGGTCCAAGCCTGTGTCCCGTACCTCCACACCGGTCAGCCTCAGGGATTACAGGAGGTCAGTTTGGGCTTTTATCAATGAGAATGATGGTCACTTATGGGAAAAGAAAGTGAAGAATGTATCCCTTCTAATCAGTACCTCGTCATCATGTAGGAAGGGATTTAACCCTATTAAAACAAGGCTGGGCTATTTAGGAAAATGATAGAGCCTTAGGGGCCTTGGAGGCCCCTGCCCTCCAGATCTTGGCTGTCGACTCTGCAATCACAACAACGATTGGCGCACACATTGCCTGCGACGTAATCTGCAATACTGTGGGGCAAATATTTTGAAATATTATTGTTAATGCTAATTTGTGTTAATTTACATGTATGCATGATGTATGCATAAAATCATACTTTTGATATAAATCACTGTCAAAGCTCCAAAAGATGCGGGAGACTGGAAAGAAAAAAAAAATCGTAAAACATCGCAGCATTAACAATTTGCTATGGCGACCTATCATATGTAGTGTCGAGGGGTTCCTCCTAAGCCAGATCATATCGAGTAGACTTTTATTACCTATAAAGTTGGCTTTGATTTTCTACAGTAGGGTGCTTGAGTAGCATTTAGGTTGCTGTAATGATTTTCTGGCATGTGGACGTCCTGTTCTTAATCCTGCAGGCATGCCTGGCATCATTTGAATGCTTCATCCAGGCTGATCCAGACGCTGTGTGGTTCACCCTACAAGAGATTTACTGTCCATCACCATTGCAGCCTCCCCACGCTTGCTTCCCTGAAATTAAGGTAAGGCATTCTTAGTTCCAACACAATTTTTGTGTGTCTTTCATGTCAACCAGTTTTTCAGCTCTTCATCAATCACAGTTATGACTTATACCAGTTACGAAGCATACTATGTAGTTGACAATGCAAATACTGTCAGAAGTGATATGATAAGGTGTAACGGGAATATATAGCGAATATCTGAGAATAGTTTTTCTGACAACTTTGTGTGTCAAACTTGCAAACAAGGCACAACAGCAAGAATTAGAAAGGCATTGTTTTATGGTGTTTCTAGTGTGAAAATCTTGAGTTGCATGATCCTACCAACATATTTCCAATGGTCTCTGATATGATGTGGAAATGAAATTGGGGGGGGGGGGGATGCTGTTGAAAATGACTGCTTAGTTTTCCCCAAACAGCAGAAAGCTATTTAGTGACCATGTAACATTGTGAAGTTTTCCCCTAGTCAGTGATATTTCAGTGATGTTTACCTGGTCATAGGTTTTTATCATGGTAATGTCATGGTCATAGATGCATCAATAGTGACAGTATTATTTTCAAACACACTGTCTGCATGAGTGTTTTTCCAAGAATATGAACATAACTTTACTGCTCAGTCATCAGAGGTCAATTATTATTTTAGTGTAGGCACTATAATGTTGAACAGTGTCTTTAAGAGGCACAGAGGGTCATCCATGCTGGACCAGACAGATGGGTGATTGGTACACCACGACAGTACTTGAGCACAGCAGTACATACATTACTGACCCTGCCCTTTTCCTAGAGGTGGTAGCACATTGCGATCTGCATGAAGGACACAGTGCTAAAGTGAGATTGAATGAAGTTACTGTAAAAGTGGAATTTTGCTAATCGTAGTCCTCCACCAAGCAGCTCATTACCACCCACAAATGTATGCTGAAAATTGCCCAATTTCCCAATATAGAAGCCTTTTGTTACGACACACGCTTCTAGCTCTTTGGCTCCTAGCCTGAGCAGATGACGCGCTTTGGAGCATGTATGCAAACCTCTAATATGCGCAGCTTGAACTCCCAAGTTCATTGATCCTATCTGCCAAAAGATCAAAAATCCTTTAAAAATCCGTAAAAATTCCTGTATCACTACCAACAGTTAATCATCTGTTCCTTGTGTCATTTTCAACTTTTCTTGCGAGTTTCATCCAAAAACGTTTAAAACTTTTTGAGTTATTTTGCAAACAGACAAAGTAATACCGATGATAATTTAACCTCCTCCTTCCATGGTGGAGGAAAAATGTGCACATTTTTTTTTTCTCTTCTGATAAGTTCTTATCATTTTATTTACAGTTTTCTTCACATTAACAAGTCCAACATGTGTACTGTTTGTATACTTGCTGTCATAATGTGGATCAGCTTTATGTACCTTTCCCCATGTATGTGCTACCAAAGCACTTTGATAATCTCCATGGCAGTGGTTAGCTGCTCAGAGTGTGCACCCAATTGTTGTGACCATCCTGAAATTTAAAAACATGAAATTCATCTTACCCGGTTGATCTTGAAGAATTTCTTTAGCAAAAAATGTCTATACTTTTACTGTATTTGACCTTTAACCTTTTATACTAAATTGTGTCTGTGCTTCACTGCAGTTTGCTGGTGAATCCGTGCAAAAGAAAGAAGAGTGGGTCAATGTCCAGAAGCTTCTCAGGTGACAGTGACCACAGGACCCCAGCAACATCCAGTCCAGCCAAGTCGACCGGTCAGCAGACCAGAAGAGAGACAGACGTGCAGCCAGTTGCAACAATCGTCTTGATACAGAACGATGCAACCCGGCAGAAAATTTGCCGTTACTGTCGATGTCCCAAGCATGCACATGTGCTGAATGTATAATATATATTGCAGCGGGCACGAGTTGGTCGCAGTTTAGGCCCTACTGTAAAACCAGAAATGTTAATGTGTATTTTAATTTTACAAATTTTGCGAGTGCAAGATTCTCGAAATTGAAGTGCAAGCCAAAGTTCTCATCTACATTACATGCATTATACTGTTAGCCAGTGACAATTTGCAAAAATTTCATGCAGCAAAAATATCGTGCCTTACAGCATGCTGGGATGCATTCCCGTATGTGTGCATAAATAGGACACCAGAGTAATGACGGATTTTGCTGCCGGGTTGGATCGGTCTATAAGATGCTGGAGCATGATGAAGAATAGATATTTGATAACACATTCAAATTTTATGTGTGCCTGAAAGGTATGCATAGTATTGGTTGAGATGAGGATTCAGCTCTTAACTTTTTTGTGAGATACTTAGAAACCCCTATATGAAATATTACATAGCATACAATTCTAGAAGGAATTCAAAGTTTACTTGTTGAAAATCGGTTTGAAATGGCTAAGATATCCAAAAATAAAGTAAAATAGAGCAATCCTAATAAAAGGCGGGTCCAACCCTTTTATTGGAATTGCTTTGTTTTGGATATCTCAGCCATTTTCAAAACCAATTTTCATCAAATAAACTTTGAATTCTTCTTGGAATGATATGCTCTTTATTGTATCATGAGATGTTTCTCATTATCTCCAAAAAACAAAAAAAACAACAACTCATTGTCAAAAAATGTTAAAAACCTGAAGCCCCGTCCAACCGACACTATGCCAACTTAGCAGCGCTTACAACTAAAAAGCTTACAGGGTTTTACTTGATCTGATAATGACTGATGTATGCAAATCAGATGCTACATGTAAGTACAGGGTACTGAAATGCAGCATGTACTGGTATCTCATTTACTGGTAGATGAAACAGCCCTTTGCTACAATGTAGGTCATCAAAGGAAAAGTTGAGATACACAGTATAAGTACACTGGCCTATTTGATTGCATTTTGAGAATACTGCCTGAAATGTAAAGGAAACCAAAACTCACATATAAACTTGGATTTAGTTCAAGCAGCAATGTTAATAGGATACATCAGAGAAAATTTGAGGAAAAACGATCATCTTCTGAAAAGAATTCAGAAGAATTCCACAAAATTTGATTCTTCATGAAAAGTACACATTCTATTGACTTGTTACTGACATATGTGGGGTCATTATTATTCTCCGTGCTTTCTAAAAGTTGTTATTAGTCAAGTGCTCTTTCATAATGCTTGAAAATGTGTTGTATTTTCTTTATATTTTCTTCTTGTCCATACAAATGTACATGATGTCATGAACCGTAGTAGTCTTCTTATCCAGCGATGATGGTACTGAGAGTCTAAATATTCATGACATTTCAATCAATTTTCATATTTTCCTTAAACTTTCACTGATATATTCTACTGATATTGCTGCTTTCACTCAATACACATTTATATTTGAATTTTGGTTTCCTTTATTAAACATGGATATAGATTCCCTAGTAACTGGAAGCGTACCAGTACCTAGGTTACAATGTGTGCATGCGTTTATTGTAATGTTCTTTCACCTTTGAAAGTGTAAATTTTCGTTCGAGTAATTTTTGTTTTTTAAATTTCTTTACTCGACTGGGTAAGAGGAATTCAGTGATTGTTATTCTGCGAAGTCAAAGATATGAAATAATATTACATGTACTTATGACAAGGAAAAAATTTGCATGCTCTTATTTTTGTGCTGGTTTTGTGTTGTGCCATATGCAAGAAAATGTCTGCTTTTAACAGTATATTCGTTGTGGGGTAGCCACTGCTCCTCACAACAATAGACCGTCTCTGTGATTTATGGAAATTCTATACATTCTTTGTTCACTGAAGATTGCCATGACAACCACAAAGATTGCCAGAGGCTTGCCCTACCTAGCAACAACTGATGAATGCCGAGTGCTGAATTCCTGTATAATAAACATAATTGGAGGAAATGGGTGAATAAAATGTTCCTTTACTGTGCATTACAAGGCTGTAGAAAAAGAAACAATATGAATTTTAATACATTACAGAAACGGTCTAATGTACAGATCTCATACAGTTCAATTTTCTCTTGCCTCTTCCGATTTTTACCCGATACATTTGTATGTTTATATGTGTTTGAGCCTCCTACTCCTTTGCTAAGGCACAAAGTTCAATTAAACTACGAATTTGATCAGTTATGTTTAATGCTGCATTTGTGTCCATGATGGGGAATCATTGTGTGTCCCGTGAATCATTTTTTTTTTTCAGTACTTGATAGATTATGATCTGTGTGAGGTTACTACAGTGGACTCTAATTACAGAATACATATGTAGATTACAGACAGAACAAAATGGCAAGCTTTTAAAGGGGATGGCTAGTAACCGAACAGTGGGAATGCTGAGGGATGATTGTTCCAATCCTTGTGGGATTCATTTAAGAGTACATTATATATCTACTGTTGTGTGAAAATTATTTGCTTCAGAACGGTCTCATATTCAAGTAATGTGCAGATTAATGGCCCGTCACTGACCAGGCATACTAACTTGAAAACATTAAACTGCACATTACTTGAATACTAGACCGTTCTGAAGCAAATAATTTTCTAACAACAATAGATATATAATGTACTCTTAAATGAATCCCACAAGGATTGGAACAATCATCCTCCAGCATTCCCACCGATTCCCACTGATCAGTTACAAGCCATCCCCTTTAAGCTGATTTTTTTTTTTCTTTCCCCCAAAGTTCCAGATTCTTTTTTTTTTAATAATTATTTTGGAGACCCTGATATAACCCAAATTGAGATGAAGGAAAATCTGCTTGTGACTACAGTTTGTAGCTCACTTTACATGCGGTACCAATTTTGACGAGGTGAATTCAGCAGTCGTGATTTTCCACACCTTTATCTAAGCTAATCAATTTTTAGTACATTTACAAAGAGGTACTGGTTATTAAAAGGTACACGTACATCGGCAGTCCTGGCAACCTCATCATAAGAGGTTTTTCTGTGAAGCGAGTTAACTTTACTGATTTTTTCATGTTACAGCATTTTGAGATTGTGAAAGACAAAGATTGCTGGAAAGATCTTGTGCATGGATCTCGGGAGTTCTACTTGACTTGATTTGATTGATGGATGGATGGCTGGATGGATGGATGGATGGATGGATGGATGGACAATTGGATTGATTGACATCAGTGTAACTTCACTGGAAATGTTCACTGTGTGTTACGATGTACCCACGTACTTCAAATTGAAGTCCATGCACCAGGTTAATGCTTGTGACAGCAAAGTATAAACGGAGACAAACCATGAAGAACAAAAAAAAAAAAAAATAATAATAATAATAATAATGGACTACAGTGTCAACTGCAAACTTTAGAAGAACTGGTAAACTTTTAATACACATGTTTCTATCCATGGAATTTTCATTAACATTATGGTACAAATTATCATACACTTTCCTAATCTAAGAAATCTTGTGAGCAACTTGTTGCAGATGTCTCCTTCCCCCAGCCATGCAAAAGAACAAAACAAAACAAAGCGAGAAACAAAGTGGATTTGTCAACACATTAGTAGAATCAGTGATCAAAATTTCACAACATTTTTTGGACACTCGAAATAATTATGGTTACTGATGGTGTACATCAAGGCCACATTACATTTATATTCTGAGCTATGTGCTTATAAACTCTACAAATTGTGGCCACGAATGCTGATCGTAATGTCTTCCAATTTCTCAATCACAAACTGATTTAACAGGTGAGCATAAATATGTTCTTTCTGGCAAACAAGCAGGTTACACGTAATATATTGTACACCTCTTGAAAACATCTCAATAAATATGGTACATGTATGCAGATACTCCTTCACTAATACTAAAATCACTGAGCTTTTCATGAGAAACATACATGTACTTTCAATCTGATGTGACAGAGACTTGAATACTCGGAGACATCCTATAAAAATGCGAGGGGAAAAAATACAAATAAAAATACCTTAAGATCTACCTGATGGAAATATCAATTGTAGTTATGATACAAATATACTTCATTTCAGTGTTGCAGCAGTGTAACTTGTACACAACAATTCATGGAACATATGAAATTCATAAATTATGGTTGATTTGATATGATAGGGTTCAAGTTGCGCGAGCATGCCCAAATGAGAATGGGTCCATGATAAGAATTCAAAATTTGAGTCCAGGGGAACCTTGTTATAACGGGACATAAAAACCAACCATGTCAAATACTTTGATATAAATGTGTATCAAGTTTTGTAACTACCAGGGTACATCAGGGTAGAAAAAAACAATGAAATATATAAAGAGTTGGGACCTGTAAAAATCACCTAGTTACATAATACTGTACATGTACAAGAGGGTTTTGTTACACCCAACTTCTCTTTAAGATACCCCTGTATAACAACATCCTTTCCCTACTACTATTTCCCATTTTCAAGGGGTGTGTGTGTGAGTGTGTGTAAGGGGGATCTCACTGTAAAGTGTAGAGTAATTTTGCGATTGAAATGAATATATATGTAGTACGACTGTATGACTTGCAGCATGGCACACATTAATGTACAAATCAACAACCCAAATCATGGCTAAACTGGATTTATTTTAATAGCTTTACGGCCACAAAACAATCTGCTACATGTTAACTGTGTCTCGCAATGAATACACCTTTCGTGGCTGAATTTGAATTTTCACAGGACAAAATTTATTATCATACTTGATTTCTTGCCGTAGTACCCTAGAAATGTAAATTATGTCTTGTACGAAGTATGGTCTGTTGTATACAAATGGTATAAAAAAAATATATCAGTACCCTACTAAAGCGAATGCTTGTATTAACTACAATGAAAAGAAATTCTGTACAACTATGAAGGTAACTTGCTCAATTCCTCCCAGGAAAAAGAATAATAAGTCTTGCATGTTCAACTCAAATATGCAAACATCTCATGGTAATGTATTTCTGTCTCTGCCGACTGCAAATTTAATATTCACATGCTTGTGGTATCCTTGATCTCGAGTCTCTTTCTGCATTTCTTTGGAGACATTTTGTGCTTATGATTCAACAAAAGTTCCTTATGTCCAGTGCAGGCCTTGGCACCTAAATGTGAATCATATCTAATTTGTTGTCCTGCTGAGAAAGGTGCTAAAATAGGGACTGCATTGATAAGACTGCTTAACCCTAAAAAGACTGGGCTATTTTGATGCCTCGCAGGACTGGGGGGCCTCATTGACGGCATGATCGCGAGGGCGTCACAAATTTGGTATCAAAAGTTGCGCAAGACTTGGAAGAAAAAAGTCATGAGATGTCGCAGCGCGAGATTTTTACGATACAGATTTATTGTGAAAAATGTCGGGGGGGGGGGGGGGGGCAAAAAGCGCTAAAAGATCTGGGTATGCACACAATTATTGAATCTGTCAGGAATTATTCTATTGCGGAGGGACCAAGCAAATCCCAGTCTTGTGTCAGAAAAAAAAAAAATAGTTGTGGGACGCATTTTGGTCAATTCTCCCTAGACTCGTCTTTTGAACAACACATTTCGATGCAATGCATGGATACCAACATTTTTACATTAAAATCATGAAGCCTCCAGAGAGCGGGGAGGGAGACACATGGTTTCTGTGCACTACATGCAATTGATCTGAACACCCTAATCAGAATGACTTCAGTATTCTATTGTCTGGAATTGAACAGAAAAATTTCAGTCAACATTGAGTCCCAGCAGAGTCAGGGAAATTCTGCAGCTTTGTTAATGCTGGAAAAAATACAGACATAATTCCATTCTCGTTACTAGTCAAAGACACCACGGCTCCTACAAATCCTGAGCAATGCCACAGTTAAAGTGCATTTGAAAAGATAGTTGTTGTTGTTTTTTTTTATCATCAAAGACACAATAGGGGAAGAAAAGTATCAGCAGCTATACCTAAAAAAGAAAAAAAAAATATGCTTCAATTTGTGGCAGGCAGCTGAAATAAGTCACTGCAACTACAAAAGTACATACAAAATTAATGGCAAACTAGCCAGTTCCTTCCACTTATTTAAACGTACATATAAGATTACACTACATATTGAAAAATACATAAAATAATATTCAAAGGAATATGTCCTCCCAATAGTAGCCATGAGATAATTCATCTCTTTCCCCCCTTTGGACTGGCATTGGGCCAGAGTTACAAAGCTAACCTGTCAACCAATCAGTCTGCAGGCAGGGAGAGGAAATTTACAGACACATCACTATCAAATGTGTGCAACATATACAAAATGATACAGTATATGTTTCAGGTCATGGTAAGCTGTACAACCAGTTGACCAACAAGAAGCCCAATTTTCTTATCGCCAGTGAGCGGGAACACTTCCTGCACTTTTCCTCTGAACTACAATCATTGACCAAATTCATGAATTCGCACTGGGTAATCATTTCACACTATCTACAGAAATGCCATCTATGTACTTAAACACAGGCACAAGTTATGTTTTTTAAGTCAACTTTTAAGTTAACTTTAGTCACACAAAGACATTTCCTTTGATGACAACCAAATGATTCTAGATAGCATTGCATTTGCTTATTACATGCAGCTACATGTGATGAATAATAGACCAGCTCAGTGTAAAACTTAAAAAGAGGGGTAAGGACATTCTTCCCTGCTATTTCCTGCACGCTTTCCAGTATTGTCTCTGACCCTGAACCAAGACTAACCCATTGCACACTAACAACATAGTGCCTCAACAGCAATTTCATCATTCTTTACCACGCCCCTCTCTCAGTTTTCGTCTCGAACTACAGCTATAATCCTGCAAGAAATATAATGTGGCACAATTTTGGAAAGATCACAACGTGTGGGTGCGGCTTCCTGTTGGTCAAGCAAAGTGGACAAATGCCCAACCCCCTAGATCTGCGTGGGCGGATTAGGCGTTGTCACGGTTGCACTGCTTGCATCCTGTCATTGCCCACCAATCACATCTCCTGTGTCCTCCTTCCCCTTGTACTTTGTCTTCCCACGAGTCCACGGCAGATACCTATACTTTATCATGTGCTGCAAGCAGGAAGGGGGGGGGGGGGAATAAAAAAAAAAAAGACATAGAATTCATACCTAGGACCAATTGTGACCCTGCACCACAAAACCAACAAAAAGTCGCCAGACATGAATTTCAGTTAAGGGCAGATTCTGAAAGAGCAGACTCTAAGTTTTAAAATGATGTATAACTCAATTCAAATGGACTTCCCTAACCTACCTAAATATTGGAAAGAAAGCACAAACTCTGGAAAAGTGTGAACGAAGAAAAGAGGCTCTGAAGTACACAGTCTATTCAAGCACTTGATCTTTACCAAGCTGTGCTAGCTGTGCCATGAAAGGGACAAAACACAGGATGTAAACCACAGGAGCAACAAAAAGCAGTAGCGTCATCCTTTCAAAAGTTATTAGACTTGAAAGTGAAGAGTGTTTAAAGGATTTCAAGACATGAAAAGTGGCCTGTAAGACATACATGATCATTCTAATCTTCCCCCAAAAAAGGGTTGTAGAAAAACTGTTAAAAACACACTTTCCCATTCATGTTAAGATCCCAAACTGAAGAAAAATGTAGAAGGACAGCTCTTTCAGAAAATATGAAAAACTCAAGATTGACTTGGTTGAACCATTTCACTTTTGAGTCCTCACGTAATATCAAGGGGTGCGACTTTTTGTTTGTTTTGTGATGCACAGTCACAATTAGTAAAGACAGCATCTACAAGTCAACCTTGCCTACAATGTACATGCTATGTAGGTTGAATCTAAAGGGACCAGAGAAAACTGTTTGCAAATTTTTCTCTACACGATAAGATGAACACTTGCTTATATCCATCGGGTAGAATTGTTCTGCAACTTTAATAGCCAATTTTTCAACTTTCGAGGTCGACTTGTATGTGAGGTTGAATGTATAACCACGTCAAATAGACTTGTAGGCACTGGCAAAGCTACTACATAAACTGCAAATACCAGTTAACTTTGGTTGATTCATGAAACCCTAAACATCACATATATGTAGCCAAATGAATATCTAAATACTACATGCCGTATATGTTATCTTAATTTTTCCACTACTTTTCTTCAGATTACTTAGATATGCCCCCCCCCCAAAAAAAAAACAAACAAACAAACAAACAAAAAAAAAACCCTTCCAAATCAAGATTCGGCCAGTGACATCATCCATCAATCATTGCTAAAGTGCTTATATTATTACCAAAAGACATTGGAAGGTACCTTTTCCTAGACTGAGCACAACTTGCAATTACTAAAAAGATTATAACAAAAGATATTAAAGGGAAACATGAAAATAAAATACTCTCCAGGGATGCATTAAAGTGCACGGCAACTTTGGGTTTGATTCAAATGACCAAGACAATGAATATGCACAAGGCCTCCCAAAGTACCCAAGTGAGGTGGAAAGGCACTACTGTACACACCAACCACTTTCGTAATCATCATTATTGGGGAACCTCATTATAATGTGGGCCTAGAAGCTATGATAATTACCTTGTTATCAGGTTTCTTACCATATCAATGTACAAAAATGAAGAAATACTAATTGGTTTAAAGAGTTGAGTACTGTAAATTAACCATGTTATGAGAGAGTTTTGATATATCCGACCTTTTTAAAACCCAGGTTCAAATGTATTATCATCATCATTATCCTCTTACCTGTATTTGTCTCCTCATCGTTAAAAAGAAGAGCAGGAAGAAGTACATGACTAGGATTGGCCAGAAGACGGGCACATTGAAGACTTCAAAGAATGTACACGTCATGGCTATTACAACTGCCTTGGTTGCCGAGTGCCTGCATCAAGAAAAGCAGCCATCACTTACAATCAAACACCTTCCCATTTATCATCTACCGTACTCAGCACATCATTGGTGAGGGTAGTTTTTGAAAAGTATGCTCCACAGACACAGCAATATAAAGTTCTGGAGCACGAATACTAATTAAACATGCTATTTTTATGTGTTGTTTGAAGGTTTGCATGGCGAAGTAAATGAAGGAGAAAGGTTTGCGGTGACACTACACACACACGGTGTCACTTGAACCTCTCTCCTTCATGCTATTTTTACAACATTTTTACACCCTACAACATAAAACAGGATTAAATTGATGCTTTTAGCTGATGACAAAAAGGAAAAGAAGACATAATAAGTCCACAGGAAAGGGAGAATCCATAAAGGCAGGTAGTGATGTAAAGCTATCAGGTAGAGTGCACCAAATTTGTTATCTGCTTTGAGCAAACACAAACACTATACAATTCTGTCATTTATGGCATGTTCTGCTGACAAACTGCACAGAGTTCAGAATGATACATACATGAAGAACTGATAACCATAGTTTAATCCATACTTGTGGCAGTGTTGCGTAATGAACAACACTGTGATTAATATCAAGAGATTGTGGCAAGCATCCAAGTATCCACGGCATGAAAACACACAAACAGTGAAAAGTAAAAACCATTACAGTGGACTCCCGTTATAGCGAAGTCCTCAAGACCAGCAAATTTCTTTCGTTATATCGAAATTTCGATAAAACCGAATGACTAAACAATAAAAATATATACAGTGTAGAGTCGATACTGTTGCAGCCCTAAATTTTACTTTGTTGTAAGCAGAATTTCGTTAAGACTGTGTTCGTTATAATGGGAGTGCACTGTACAAACATATCATACATATCAGTCAAACCAGCATCAGATGCAACATTTCAAACTTTTCATTGCTTTTTTTTAATCCCTTGCACATTGAAGTTAATAATCTCATGGTAATGCTCACCAAAATTTAAACTCCGGTAACCTCCTGATAAATGGCTTGAATTCTTGGCCCGATTTTGTCGGCAATGCAGGACCATCTTCTTCTGCAAAACAGAGCACAATGTAAATTTGACAAATTAGGACAAATGTCATTTTTGCCACTACATATGCCAGAGGGAAGAGTTCAATGACATTTATACTGATGGGCAATGTATAGACCTGTGACAATCTAAAAGAGGCCATTCAATCTAGTAAGAGGCCATTAAGTTCGCCAAAATATCACTTACAATGCCAGTAGGGAGAGTGTAGCATGAATTAACTTGAACAACAGCACAGAAATATTCTAATCCTGAACTCATCTCGACTTTTTCACTGTGATACCACTTAATTGGGACAACTTCACTTTTGAAAATACATAGCATACTAATAAATGTTGTCATGATGAGTTCTTTCCATCCATGACTGTTGGGAGTTCTAACCCATTTAGGTGATAGATAGACATACTATTGACAGTGCGATTAGCAAAGAAACATTGGTCAACAAAGCCGAGTATGGTAAGTAGCAGACATTCCCTTCATTAAAAGAAAATTTAAAGTAACAGCAGGATTAAGAAATATCTTTAATCAATGATTAAGAAGTTCTTGAATGGAGTTGTTCTTATTGCAACTGATTGACGAATTGCACAACAGCAAAATAAATAAGCACCAAATAAATCAATGTTCTAGAAGAAACCATGATTTTAAAAAAAATCATGGGCATACACACTCTGGCTGGATTCAAACCTACAACCTCCCGATCTCTGGACAGGCATCTTATCCACTAGACCACTGAGCTCCTGCCCAACAGCCAGTGCTGGTTCTAATCCTTGTAGCATGCAGTGGGTACTGCATGTTTACTCAAATTAACAAAATTCTTGCATCAAGCACTTTTTATTGTAACTGATTCATTGACAAATTGCCCTCCACTGAGGTCCAGTGATCAGCGGGTCATTGCTTTGAATCCAGCCCCAGTATGTATTCCCATGTTTGTTTGTTTGTTTTTTTTTTTGTCATGGCTACTATCAAAACACTGATTAGTCTACGTGCATGTAGGGTAATTTGTCAATCAGTTGCAAAAAATAAATATCTTTCCACCATCTTGCACATGCAGCTAGAGGTAAAATGCTAAGATATGGCACTTGGAATTTAACAGGCCTGCCATAGAGGGCATCTATCTATAAAAGTGTTTTCATTCCAGGCAACATAAGCAATATGCTACAAAGAGGAAAATAACTTGTACAGAATGCACATTATATGGCAACGATGTACACAAAACTCTACCTTGATCATCTGTGACAGATGGGTCTATTTTTGGAGACAGGAAGGCTATGAACAAGTTGAGGTGATAGATACCCAAGGCATAGGTCACAATGTACCATCCCTGCAAGAGAAACAAAAATACCATGAAAACGTGTTCTACAACACTCCCTACTACATTGATAAGAGGATATGAAGGATACGGTATAAGCTCTTATTTTCGCAAGGGTTTAATTTTTGCACATTTCGCAAATCGCTGTTGGACCGCAAATTTAACAACATGCAAAATTGTTGCCCATGAGTGGTGTAATAGTGCACTTATGACAGCTTCCGTGTCGATTCGCATAACCAGCATCTCGTGAAAATGTCTATGACCTCCTCATTCGCAAAAATATCTGTACGCAAAAATAACAGCTTATTCAGTACATTAAAGAGAAGCAGCAGTCATCACAACTATTTCAGTATCTACATGTAGGAACTATCTACAAAGTACTTACAAGTTTACCCACCTCATCTCATCATTGCCTTGCACAGAATAATGATAATCATAATGCTGTGGCTGTTTGGGAAAAAAAAAACCCACAAAAAACAAAAAACCTAAGAAAACCCCCCAAATATGTATGTACCAATTTGCCTGCAGAAACACTTGGCAATTAGAGGGTAAAATTGACAAGAATTACACCAGCTGAATGGGTAAAGTAGAGATCGCTATGTTCTGTAAGAAACAATGGCCCAAGTATCGCTACAAAGTGAATATGGACATCATATCACCTGTGCCAACATTACGAAGAAAGCATCCAAGTTCATATACACTCATAACATTCTTCGCTTTGCTTATAATAGGCCAGACATCTTGTTAACTTTCCTTTGCCATTCTTTTCTCTCTTCTGTTTTTAACTGATAATTAAGACATACAATCAAACAGATGAGATCAGCATTACTGTGAAGCACATTGTACCCAACAATGTCAATTCATTCCTTTTCTATTTTTTTTCAATCTTCATTATTATCATTATTATTATTACTATAATAATAATAACAATAATAATAATAATTATTATTATTATTATTATTTCTATTTATTTATTTATTTATTTATTTATTTATTTATTTATCTTTTTTTTTTTTTTTTGGGGGGGGGGGGGGGTTACTGCAATCTAAAACAAGAGAACACTCTCACCTTGAGAAGGAATATTCTAAGTAGATATAAGATGCACAGGACAACAAAACCAACCCATCTTGGCACTGCATAAGGGACAGACCGGTCCAGCAGGGTTTGGTATCTCTGCAATACATAAAATGGGGATAGAAAGAAAGAAAGAAAAAAAAGAAAAAAATAAGACATCATAATCATTTCTTGTATAAAAAGTATGTGCCCTGCAAGTGTAAGCCATAGGAAGGAAAATATGATAACTGTGACTTTGTACAAAGGCACTAAAAGACAATATTATAAAGAAGGCATCACAGCAGTTATGACCTTTGCCTCAGATTACTTTCACATGGAAACACATAAATGGATTATTTACTGTAAATTTGATAGTGATATCATTTAATCCATGATGATCAAAGGATTTGCATTTATTTTCTGCACAACACCAGCAGTAAGAAGATGCTGCAGTAGAGTTGAGTTGAGTCAGCTCAGCTAGCTTGAGAAACATGGCCTGAAAATTTAATGTTACATGGCGATATCATTCATACCACAATAGGTGGAAAAACCCAACAAAATTAGAACAGCCCTATGTCTGCCATCATGCACTACAGTACATCCTTGAGCCTTGAACTAATTGTACTGCACAGCAATGCACTGCAACGCAATGCACTGCACCGTCCCTTATATGACCTTACTACCTAAATTTACTTGACAAGTACTGACATTGTATTATCACTAGAAGTAGAACCCACTCTATGGCTGATTTTCTGCACCTCGCAAAATTCACATCTTTATGAACTGGTGAGAAAATAATCTTCAATAGCAGAATTCATGTTATATCCATATGACCATTCACTGCTCACTACATGTGCACATCAAAACTCTGTGGAGTTCATTTAGTCTACCGTGGGTATATTGAGTATGGAATTCTCATCAAACCTGTGATACATTTGTGCAGAATCTTGAGATAAAACCAGGTTGTGAAAGATTTTCACTGGTGCTGTTTGTACTTGTGTCATTCATGGCGGCACAGCTCTGGAGAAGGAGATGGAGAGAAGGGCATAAAGAATTCAATTTCTGCACAAAACTTGGTCAACATTTTCTTGAAAATCAGATGAAATACTGGTATGGTGCACTGTCTAGTTTATTCCGACAATCCCAGACCAGTGCAGCCGAACATCTGGTGCAGCCCAGCAGGGCAATCAATCCATCATAGAACAGCGCTAACTGAACTTAAACCCACTACCTGTTGGCTTTTTATCAGGGCAATTGTGCTATAAATCAAGACAAGAAGTTATACTGAATACGAATACCTATATCTTTTTAGTCTAACATTGATGAAAAATTGTTCTAAAAGGGCTGCAAAATGGGTCACACGGCATCTAGTCGGACTAGCACTGGTCTAGCATCAGTCAAGGCTAAAAAGGCTTCACACTGCGCTTAATGTCTCGCACAAGTCGCGCACCATCAGCGTGTTTTATGTGTTCACATTGAAGCAGATTAACACTGCACAAAAGCATATCGTCGCTGGGGCGACAAGACCTCGTATCTCAAAAATGTCAAATGTTCAGGAGAGCCAAAAAACATGGCGGCCAAAGCACTACACTGAATGGGATAGCCGTTCCTTTGACATGCCGTGGTGGCTTCATTTTTGGGGTAAGACAGCTGGGATTTGGACAGGAAATCACTTAACCGATTATTTGACCACTAATGCAAAAAAGTCATTTTCACCAAAATTTGAGATACAAGGTCTTGTCACCCCAGCGACGATATGTGAGGGCAGCATTAAAGCAGATAGTTCTGTTTATTTACTTTGCGTGTGTGTGCACAGCTGCTGTGTTGATGTGAATATTTTACCTAGAATAAATAAATCGTCTTTTATGAAAATATAATTTAACTTTAAATCAAAGAGAATACATACGATTAAAAGTATGGATAACATCAATAAACATATAAAAGAAATCATTTTCATCTTTTTTAATTCAGAACTCTGCTTTGATTTTCATTTATAAATTGGCAGTTTTCGCAATTTGACCTCTCCAAGACTGGAGTCCTTTCTTGTGCACCTCTGGTGCGTGCAGACACGTTCACAGTGCGTGGCAGCCGTCTTGTATCAGCACTGCACCGAGTCAAGCCTCATCAGCTAGAGGATTAAATTCTACTAGTTTTACTTTAGACAATGCTGATGCAGTGCGGTGTGCGAGTCTTCACAATCTTGAATCAAAGTCATCTGATTGCCACTGTATTGACATTGGTGCCGCACCAGTCGCACGGCCAAGATACACTGGCACTGCATTCAGAGACTCCAACCCAAAGCACCTTCTGATCTGGAGATTCTCCCACCTGAAACCCCTAGCAAACGGGAGACTCCAACTTGATGTGTGCGAAGCGCGAAGTTCCTAGGGTTCTAGATGCTCTCTTGTGCTATCTAAGGCTTATTTTTTCAGCACACGATAGAAATAAGTAAGAAATCCTTTCCAACGGGAGACAAAGAGCCAGGGCGGGAGAAATTAAATCTCAAACGGGAGAACGGGAGATTTTGCAAAAATGGGTTTTCGGCGGGAGATCTCCCGTCGAAAACTGGAGAGTTGGAGTCTCTGCTGCATTGCAGAGTTGCATGGCCAATTAACCCGGGAGGGGGCCTTGTGCTGTAGGCGCCCTACACAGTTTACAGCGACCAGCCCCAACCAACGCTACGCTTTCGGGCTGGTCGCATCTAAATTTAATGGCCAAGCAACATCAACAATGGCCAATGAGCAATATGAGAATGCAGCCTGCGGTAGACTCTATACACACACATCCATCCCACACAACACACTACATCAGTACATGGTCATGGTACAGCCTTCTGGAGTTTGGGCTACGTAATCTTCATGAACCATACAGATTGATAAACCACTTGATCATCATCACAAGCAACAATGACCCTGTGAGTGTGACAGTGTTTATTGAAATTTTTACTGGCTTAAAATTAATTTCAAATTGTCGAAGACTACCGACGCCTCTTATCATGCTTATCATGCTTATAGTCCCGTTTTGAACGTATTTTTATTTATTTATTTTTTTTTTTACACGGAACTTTGAACCCAGAGAATGTCACCTGGCACTAGACGACAGTCGGTTCCTTTCTTAATACAAGTGGTTGGGAAAGAATTCAAAGATAAACTGCCGTCCTTGCTTAACCTCTCCTGTAAAGTGTTAACGTCGTTACGCTGATCGTATGAACTTGCAAGTTGAAGATGAGACTACTTACCGCTCAAAAAGCTTTCTTCGATATCTCACAAATCTGGTACATTGGTTTCTGTGTCTTACAAAGTATGTGATGACTACTGAAAAAATCTAAATCACCAATAAAGTCATACTAAGTAGTAAATTGACTCGGCTCAGTCAATCCAAATGCAAGGTCTTGACGACTCAACTAGGCCCCATGTACAGTGTGTACACGTATAATACTGCAGGGGGGCATGGGGGTACGCGCGCTAGTTCTATAACACAGTATGTACCTAGTCGAGTCATACGAGAGCGTGACAAATGGAGGCGGAACAAGTTCGACTACAAAAACTCGGCCATTAGTGTTTCATGAGGACTCCACGTTTATTAAGGAAACAGCGATCTAGGCTAAAAGTATTTTTTTCTCATGGGACTCAGCTAAAAAAAAAAATCCAAATAATTTTTCATGTTGCCTTATTATATTCATTTCTGTTTGCTTTATTTTGTGAATAAATGCCAATAACAATTATATCAGTAGTAATAGTAAAAGCAGCGGGTAGTAGTAATAGTAGTAGTAGTAGGCCTAGTAGTAGTACAAAGTAGTAGCAGTAGTAGTAGTAGTAGTAGTAGTAGCAGTAGCAGTAGTAGTAGTAGTAGTAGTAGTAGTAGTAGTAGCAGTAGTAGTAGTAGCAGTAGTAGCAGTAGTAGTAGTAGCAGTAGTAGTAGTAGCAGTAGTAGTAGTAGCAGTAGTAGCAGTAGTAGTAGTAGTAGTAGTAGTAGTAGTAGTAGTAGTAGAAGCAGTAGTAGTAATAGCCGTTATACACTTGTAGTTGTAGTAGAAGTAATGACAATAATCAGTGGCGGATCCAGGTGGGGCGCATCGGGCGCATCGGGACCAGAAGTACCACCAGAAATATTTTATGTGCCCCGCCCCCCCCCCCCCCTTTACAGAATAAGCCAGTTCACAGTTCCAATCAGAGCATGTGCAGATAAATTTAGGTCATTGCAGACCTTTTCTTGAAATGGTTTACAACTGAGGTATTCAAAACCTAGATAGGGCTTCGTGAAAACTGTTATTAATGAACCAGGTGAAGATTGGTATTTACAGGTGATGCATTCTATTCAGCAACATTAACAAAAGCCATTCATGCAGCACTGACATAGTAAATCACCACTTCCTGCATGGCTGTTTTCAACTGCTCTTCTTGAAGACTATTCCATGTTTTGCAAAGTCTGTGGTTGGAGAGGTCATTGCAGACTAGTGCTAACTGTGAACTGGCTTATTCCTGGATCCGCCCCTGTTTCTAGCTTTGGGAAGAAGTGAAACCTCTTTCTGTTTTTATTTATTTATTTTTTTGCCATTAATTTACCATTTGCAGATGAAACAAAAACCCAGCATTAGTGCTTTAAAATAGACGGTTCTAAAATGTTAGGGATAGAAACAACCACTGTAAAAACTTTTAATCTGCATTATCAATATCTAATACATGAGTTATAATAGAAATGTTTCCAGACTAAACCTTCTACAGTCATGGTTTATTAAGAAATGTACTGATATCTCCTAATGATTTTAGGCTTTATCTCAAAAATTTTATATGGTGTAGGATATTTTGTGATACAACAAACATGACAAACCTACACAATATAAACATCAAATGTGATGCTACGTAAAATTTTTAAATCACTGCTCCCAATTAAAGGTAAACTGGACCTTCAATATTGTTCTTTCTTTCGAGTGTTCAGGCATTGCCTGTCTATGCGTTTGCTGAGAGGGGGTGGGGCATTTGAACTCCTTAGTTATTGGCCCCAGGCATAGGCCCAACAAACATGTATTACAGGCCTATAGGTAACGGGCATTGGCTTTTGCATTTTGTTTTGGAGTCATTTGATTGTTTCTCAATTGCCAGCATTTTGATGAATCTTATTTGCAATTAATCGCCATGTAATGACTGATTTGGGCTGTTTGGGAAGGTATCTAAATATAGGTTCTGATAATTTAGCGAAACACAACGGGGGGGGGGGATCATAATTATATAGGGAATTCATCAATTATTATCCAATTTTATTTTGGACCTATTCATGTATGCACCAGGAATTATGTCCATCTTGTAGAGGTGTAACTGAAATTTACGAAACCAGGAATGAGAAGGATGTCACTAAAATAATACAAAAAGATAATGAATTACAAATAAACAATATTGAATCATCAAAATAATGTCCGCACGAGAGTTGTTGACAAGTTATTCATTGTTGTTGTTGGCAAAAGGCGAATTGCCTTAGGGCGAATTGCTTTTCTCGTACACCCAACGTATAACGCAACTCTCTCACCGGTAACGCAGTTCCACGTTGAATAGGCTCACTCTGTATATTTTCAGACTACACGTAAATTAGTTGTATTGAAAATTATTCATAAGTATCATTTCCATATAAATAATCATAAAATAGTAGATTTGCACTATTAAGATAAAATTTGTAATAGAAATATTTCCTTTTACTATACTAAAAGAAAAATCAAAACGAGACCGAAATGTCTAATAGGATGAACTTTCAACCTCATAATTTGCATAAGCCCCTGATTTGCATGGGTTCAGCAGCCGCTGAGGTGATCGTGTGAAGAGTGTGGGTGCACAAGTAAATCGCGATCGTGAAGCGTTCGTGGACTGGACGCAAGACCAGCGCGCTAGCAGACACGGACACCACACTGCAACACTGGCACTGGTAAAGGTTCGCTCTATTTCACCAGAATTTCTGCTATCTTGCTGTAAGTAGAGAAATTGGTTATTTTCTCAGGTTCAGTAGCAATAACCGAAGACCAGTATTTCATTACAAGCGCTTATAGGATTTCTTAGTAATGGCTTTCTATGACTTGAAATAACTGATGAGCAGCGAATATTCCGGAAATAATATACCGGTATGCATAAAGGTCTACGTGCATGAATGCAGCAGACGCTTGTGTCATCACCAGCGAGGTTGTGCGTGCGGCCACATAACCTCATCCAGGGTTGAGGTACGGATGCCGAGCCGAGTCCAGCAGCTTTTTGCCATGCATCGTGTGCGTGCATCCTGACACGGATTCGCAGGGCAGGGCAGGCATGGACGTAGGGCCTAGGGCAGCCGAGATGGCTACTGCTGCATGCTGCACGTACAAGATGGGGTCCATCGCGATCAACTCAAATTTAATGAATACATTATTGATCCCAGATAGAATGCGTGAACAAGCTGTACCGTCATCACAACTTCTTCGTTGCAACAAGTAATGACCACCCCTTCCCATTCCACACTTCAGCAAGAAGCACAATCAGGGTACTGTAGATTAGCAAGAAAATGACATCACATCATGCATTCATGAGCATCAATCATGGACATGGTGCCACCGGTACTGCACTTGCCCTTGCCTTGGCCTTGCTGGCACTGGCCACTGCCGGTGATCTTTGACCATCTTAGGTCAAACAGTCTTTACACAGCTACAGTAAAGCATTAGCAATGATGTAGAGTGTAGACAGAAAAATCCATCTGTCTGGAGAAGTTTTTATTTTTGGTCATTTTTTGACATTTACAGTTCTCCATAATAAAGAGGGGATTCCGTGAAGCCACACGTGGAACATACAGAACCTTGCGGCCTTGTATGACCTAAAACTAAAAAGTGGATAAAAAGAAGAGCTTCGCATGTTTTAATTCCACAGAAACAAGACATCAATTACTGGAATAGATCCTATGGCATGCAAAAATATCTGCGTGCTTTTATTTCCGTGCTAGCTTCTGGTTGTGCGAAAATGTGCAAAAATTTCAACACCGCGAAAATTTCCACTTTTTAAAGGTGGAAAACGAATGCTCGTGTTCATTTTAACTTTGCGAGAGCCAAGATTTGCGAAATTAAAATGCATGCGGAAGTTCGTGTTTACACTAGATCTACATTTGTAGATATGCATTGAATGTTATATTGTTAGAGGCAACTCGGGAAAATTTTATGCCACGAAAATATTGTGTTTTACTTTTATTACAGTAATTCAGTATCCCTGATGACCAGATACAGATCGATCTTTCGGTCAAGGTAGAGTGTAGACACATCATGTACATGGATATGATTCACACTATAAATCATTACGGTAGATATTTATTGTGTTTCTTTTAGTCTTTGACTACAACGCCAAGCCTTGAACTGTCATCAAAAGACATGATTATGATGACACCAACACCACTTCATACAGACTGTACTTGTTTGTTTGTTCATTTTCCATCTGACAAGATGGCTGGATAGCCCATATTCAGCTACGTTAAGCTGGTCTTCCATGGGGTCCAGTTGGATGTGAGGTGGGACCACTTCACCGGGTTAAACACCCTGCTCTTTGCGATGAATGAATGAAGCGGGATCTTTTACGTGCATGAGTTGTTGCTCTCTCATACACGGGACCTCCATTTTATGTCCTATCCGAGGGACAGCACTGACTTCTTTGTCAGTTCATGTTGTGTGTACTTACTTGCACAAATAGAGCAAAGTATTGTGCAGGGCAGTGTATGAAAAGTGTAGTAGAACTCATAAAATTTCACCTTTTTTATATTTTGCCGGCAGTCTTGAACACATATCACCATGTCGGGGATCTCCAAGATTGTAGCCCGTGAAATCTTTGACAGCCGTGGCAACCCAACTGTTGAGGTAGACCTCACTACTGCACAGGGTATGTTTCCATTGCACTGACATTTTTGATTGACTTTGTTTTCTTCTTTTTACTTTTCATTTTGTGGATTATGTTATAAATGCATGCAGAAAATACAGTATGCATAACATTTGTGTACAAGTGACTATGTAGGCTATATATGCATTTGATGAGTTTGTTTGACGCTTGTGCATTTGTCACCAATTGCCTTATTGATAGAGTTCTGTACTGCTTTGACCTGATGTTTGACAATCCATTTGAAGACTTTGCTTGTTGGCAGGTGTGTCCATTTGGGGATGAATGTTAAGTTGCCCCCCCCCCCCCCATGATTTTGTTTTATACATTCAAATTTATTTGTTTATGAATTTATTATTATTATTTGTTTGTTTTTTTATTTATTATTATTATTTTTTTTGGGGGGGTGGGGAAGGAAATCATTTTCAACTGATTCATTATCAACTGAACCCCCTGTAGCTGCTGGCTAGTGGCTAAACTGTATCCTGCTATGATACCCAGGCTTTACAGGCTATATTCTTTTCACGCTAACTCTTTCGTCTCCCGATTTCCACTTCCATTCATATCATATGTACTCTAGATAGTACTCACAAACTTGCAGCGAGTCACTGCCATCCATTTGGATTTATGACCTTTCTATATTGACTCCAATGCTGCAAAGACTATTAGTAACAATTCTTAAACTGTCCAATCATTTCCATGATCACCAAATGATAGTGTGTGACTTGCTCCCCTCATCAAACTGATGTTCAAATTGTACATGGTAGTAATTCGGGGTACAAGAAGTAGAACAAAATAGAAAAGGATGGAATAGTAGGTTGAAAAAATTGTATGCCTCCTCCGGGTCATATTTCCTCCCCTCTTTCTTGGCTCTGTCTTGTCTCCCCTTTCATACGTACTACCAGTATACTAGTACAGTATGTGTTTCTATATTGGACCACAAGGTGACGCTATTCACAATACATCTGCAGTATTAAAAACACCCCATGATTTTTTTTTTTTTTTGGGGGGGGGGGGGCCAAGCATATTGCCCCCCCCCCCCCCAATTCTCAAGATGAGGACAATTTTATAAGCACTTTTTTTAATGGGAATGGTCCAATATTGCATCCAAAATGTGCACCAAATTGTTGAATTTTAATTCTGAAAATGCAAAATATCCCTTGCATAGGTGGGGGATACCCTCTCCTACGTCCTCCCCTCTTCGGTCCTTTTCCATGGACTTCATACACTTTGAAATAAGATTGACAGATTTCCAAATATTTCATCAAAAGTGTGCACAAGATCTGCAACTTCAGTTCAAAAAATGCTGAAGTTCCCTTGTGTGGGAGGGGATTTCTCCTTTCAATTAATGTTAACCCTTATTTTCCAGCTTGGTTCCTCTCCATAGATTCAGTCCACTTTTTGGATTGACAATCTCCCAAATTCCATCAAAAATGTGTTCACAAGATGTTTTCATTTGAATTCTAAAATGCAATTAAGGTTCCTCTAGTGGGAGGGGAACATCCTCCTCTGTTAGGTCCTTCCATACAATATGAATCAGTACCCTTTTGAGGAATTCTGTAAGCATATTTCATCAAAAAGTGTGCACCAGATATATAAGTTCTTCCATTCCAACAAATTCAAAAGTTCCCCTATGTGGGAGTGTCATACTTGTATCCTCTTTCACTCTTCTCCCCACTTGGTTCCTATCCATAGATTTAATACACCTCATTGATTTACAATTTTCCAGATGTTCCATCATAAATGTGTATCATGCAAGATATTTTCATTTCAACTCTGAGCCTGTTGAGGACAGGCTGATGACAGGCTTTTGCTACAATAGCATTTCCCATAGACACTTGCCTGAGTATACTCGGGATTCATTCAAAATGCAAAATCTCTCTCATGTGGGAGGGGTGGGGACTCCCCTGCCACACCTGACCTCCTTCCTGCTATGTAAGCCTATAGTATTGTTTCAGTTAATAGGCGGCACAAGTGCCATGTCTACACTTCAATAAGTTCTTGAATGCATGCATGAATGGATAAAGGATCTTGGAGACACAGGAAACTAAATCTACATTGTATAATTCAATGTGACCCTTCAAGTTTGACAGAATAGCTTCTGCATGTCACTGCCATTGTATTTAAAAGGTGATCCATAAGGAAGGGGAAAATAATTTGATAAAAAGAAAAGATTTGTATCTATTTTTCATACATAATGTGATGTATGGCCACACCCTCAGTGCTTTCATCATGCAGTGTACTTGTAGCTCTTCTAGAATATGAAGCAACATTAAAGGCTTCATGGTGCAAAGAGGACAGTGTAGGGACTTGATGAAGAGTGTACTGGCCGTGTTATGAACCTGTCTGTAAATTCCATTCATGTCAAAGAGGCATGTCTTGGGTCTCTCAGCACACTCTTATATTGATCCATTTATACAGTATTGAATAGGAGCCTGAATGCCAGGCTTTTTATTTATAAACAATTTCAGGAATATTCTTGCTCCCAAAAGAGCCTATTCTACTTCCAGGGCCCTTTCAGGTCTTTGTGCAGAAAAAAAAAAAAAAAAAAAAAACACTCGCTGATTGCATAATAATCTTTTGAAATGGAAGATGCACTGGTGACTCTAGTTATGCAATCTGAGGACCCTTGAGTCTAGAATCTTGTACCCCCTTTTCTTCACACATACCTCTGCAAGTTATAATAGCCACTGTGCGTGCAGTTTCCCTGTCCTTTGCTAGCTTTATTATAAAACGCTCACCCTTTTGTTTTTTAAAGGGAGGAATTTAGTAAGGAGGAGTGGGCGGGATTGGGCAGAGGCATAATGTGAAGGATTTCCTGCACAGTAGTACATGTAACTTCCTTGCTAAGTCCACTTAGCTTCCTCCAAGATTTATGGTTAAATTCTAGAATGACATGTACAACATATTTTCATAATATCACATATTTCCGTCTACTTTAGAACTGACTTTAGCTGTGGCTCTTATAACAAATGAATGTAAATATGGCATGACCCTGCAACATTTTCTCTAGGGCATGTTCACATGACATACCATGTACACATGCAGAGGAGGAGGTTGTCCAGTGTTTATGTGATGGCACACTGCCCCAAAGTGCGCAACCGCAAAACAAATTTTGCACATTTGTCCTGTCAAATTGATCCACAGTTTATGGCTGCATTCAAGCCCTCAAGAGAAAATCCAAAGTGGGTCTGAACTCAAAATGACATACATTGAAGGGCATCACTCAATTGTAATACTGATAATATGATTCATCTAGAAATGAATTCCAAACTTGATGCATTGGGAAGAGGCGATAATCACATAAAGATGGGTAAAAAAGATTTGCCCTCTTGTCTTGCTTTTCCAGTTGGTGTAAGCTCATACGTGTGGTATATTTTCCTGATTAGGAGTAACATATCAAAGTAGCATACACACTGTTACAATCTATAATTCTCTAATATACACAATACAATATTTAGATGGCATTTCGTGAAATAAGGAAAGCTGAGAATGACAAACTTGAGGGAAAATTCTTCTTTTATTATTATTTTTTTTTTTAGCACTCAATCACCATTTGATGGGGTTGCAGATTCTTTAGAGATTATGTTTGCATTCGTACTAGAAACATTCATTGTCAAAACTGCTTCTTTCTATGCCTCTGCCATGAAGTGGTGCCGGAGGCATTGTTTTATGTCAAGTTGTTGTTGCTTGTTACTATGACCAGGAACCTTCAGAGCTGCTGTGCCCAGCGGTGCTTCCACAGGAATCTATGAGGCCCTGGAACTGAGAGACAAGGACAAGAGCAGGTTCCTTGGCAAGGGTAAGGATCCTCCACTTTCACTCTTTCAGGGTGTATCCGGGCAATTACCCCCAGAGGGCAATTACCCCCCCCCCCCCCCATCCCCTGCTAAATACTGGTTAGTGGTAAGGTTAGAGTAAAGATTAGGGATTAGAGTTAGGTTTAGAGTAGGAGTTTGGGTTAGGGTTAGGATTAGGTTCAGGATTAGGATTAGGGCCAGGTGAAGGTCTGAGGAAATTGCCCAGGGGGTAATTGCCCTAGACCCCTCTCAGGGGGTTGTCAGAAGTGGGTAGCTGTGTTTGCATCTGACTTCCATTCTGTTGAGTAGGCTGGTGTGACTGTCACTTCATTCATTGTCTGACAATAAAATGTGTTCAAAAAAAAAAAAAAAAAAAGAAGAGTGGAAATTTTTGTGCATTTGTGCGACCAGAAACCAGCGCAGGAAAATGAAAACACAGGAATATTTTTGCATGTCACATGGTCCATTAATTAATGTCTTCATTCTGTGGAATTGAAAATAATGCAAAATTCATCTTACCCCAGCCGAGTGTGAAAAATTACTCTCGCAAAAATAACCTTTTTACAGTACAAGAGATTAGGCAGTGACTGTGTTTTGTGATATTGTACATATATTTCAAATGATAGGCAGTTACAATGTAATGCACAGAGGTTTGTATGTCTGCTTTATGAGATATTTGGTAATTGCCTACTGTACAACCACCTCTTATTCGAATCATCAGTTATAGGAGTCTAGTGTTATGTGTTAGGAGATTGGGAGTGTGCATTTGCATTGTCTAGATATCGGGTTTTATTGAAAAGAACAATAAGCTAATATGTAGAAACAAAATTTTAGTATTCTGTAAGGTACAAACTGTATGTCCATCAGGAAGGACAGTGTCTGTGGGCACATATTCATATGATCGTTGATTGCGCATGCATACATCTTCACACACAACACACAATCCTTTGACTGGTCCTCCCTTTCAATATTTTGCAGGTGTCTTGAAGGCCATCGGTAACATCAATGATGTCATCGCTCCTGCTCTCATCTCCAAGGTTAGTTTATGGTAGACATCTTCTTTTTTTTCTACTCTCACCACACTGTGCATGTGATACGATACCATATTCCTGTTTGTCAAGCTGCCAGTTCAATTCCTTGCAGTATTGAAAGCAGTTCAAACCATAGAATGATATTCTGAAAGTACACACTTTTGCCTATTTTCAGAGAAATGTTGATGCATTAATTATATTTGTCATTTTGCAGGTCCTGTGGAAGATGTGTCTCTTTTCAAATATATGTCTGTTTGTTTGGTTGCTTGTGTGTATGTTTGTGTGTGTGTGTGTGTGTGTGTAGATTTTAAGAAACAAGGAAAGTTTAGGGAATCATTGCTGTATGGTGTTTTTTCTTTTCAGGGAGTGGATGTCACAAAGCAGGAGGAGATTGATAAAGTAATGCTTGAACTTGATGGCACAGACAACAAAAGTGAGTTTTATGAAACCCCTAGTAAACCCAGAATATGACTATGATTTATGATGTAAAAGAACAAAGATTATACTTACAATATACTTTCATAGTCACATGTCATGTGCACCTGAAGTGCACTGGTGAACTTTTGTTTTTCATTTGCTTCTGAAAGATATGTGGGTGAGAAGATACTTTTTTTTTTTTTAAACACAGATTTATGTATTATGTATTGTTTTTTAGCCATGAAGGTGAAGAAGTTTATGAGTTTCTGTAATGAAGTAGTGGCTTTAGCCATTGAAAAGGATTTTACAGCGGGGTATGAAACATTCCAGAAGAAAATTGTCCAGAATAAGTTGATGAGATTCTCTTTTCTTAAATGAGTTATGAATTATGAGCCTGTGATAAGTTATGTGTTTGGTATGTCTCTTTCCAGCTAAGCTTGGGGCCAATGCCATCCTAGGAGTGTCACTGGCTGTCTGCAAGGCCGGGGCTGCTCACAAGGGAGTTCCCCTCTACCGCCACATCGCTGACCTGGCTGGAAACAGCACCGTCATCCTGCCATGCCCGGTAATGACATGCTCGTAGAGTACTAAAACTGTGTGAAATATTGGAGAAAGAACTATGTGTATTCCTAAAGTGGTTTGTGGAAAGAGCTTGATGGAGCAGCTTGGGCTGAGTAGATGAGCTTGTATGTATATCATTCAAAACTTACCCTAATATGCAAGAGAACTTCCTCAGTCCTGTGCAAAGCCCATGGAAATGTCAGAACTGTGTAGGAAAGGATTAACTGTGTGTAACATTACAGTTGAAGACATTTATACAATCAGGCACAGTTCAAATCAGTTTACATACCCATGACTTTTCATGTATTTCATACGTTAACATAAATTGTGTATAACTAATAGAAAATAAACCAAGTAATATGGATTAAACAATGACAACAAATTGAGTATGTTGGGATTGCAAGGTTATTTGTTTCAAAGGTAATTGCACAATGACAGTGCTCTGTCCTTACAGTACCTTGTGATGTCAAGGTTGTTAGTTTGTTATGTCTCTTTGTTCCAGGCATTCAATGTCATCAATGGAGGTAGCCATGCTGGCAACAAACTCGCCATGCAGGAATTCATGCTGCTTCCAACAGGTAAGAACATTTGTATGTTACCCTTTTTCAGATTAATTGTTTCCATGCACCAAGCTGAGGAGTTGCTCAAGCTAGTTAATGCTGTTTATGTAAATGATATATAAATTCAAGCATTCTCATATGACTATCTCAGAGAATAGAGTCCTGTCTTTATTGCAACCCCTGTGAACTCCTGTTGTGGTTTACAGTACAAGAAAGTACGAGAGGACGGCTAGAAAGCAGTTCAAAAACAGAACTGGTAGCAACTTGAGTGAGCATACCAAAGTACTGAATTCGTTGTGATGATACAAGCAGCTTTCCTCAGTCATCAGCATGGAATGGATTAAATATCCTTGTGATCTTGCATGTTTATGTTTTAACATAGATTCAAATGTATTGCTGGTGTACAGTGTATGTCGCTGTGCTGACATGCATCACTGTGCTACATACTCCCACTACATCCATTGCCATAGTAGCCTTCATGCATGCTTGCTTGTGGTTGTCTTTATTTTGTGATGCATGATTTTATTTATTGAATTTCTGGCTCTCTTTCCTTTGACAGGAGCAAGCTCCTTCCGTGAAGCTATGCGCATGGGAGCGGAGATTTATCAGAACCTCAAGGCAGTCATCAAGAAGAAGTATGGTCAAGATGGTAGGTGCTCATATGTCATACACTGTACCCAAATATATTGTGCAGTATGTTGTTGATGTGGTCACATCAATTTTCATGGTCGAGAAATCAACTGCCTTTTCTGTTCATCATTTGCTTATAGTTTCACATACTGTAGAACCAGAAATTTTTGTGTGCATTTTGATTTCAGAAATAGCGAATTTCACAGAGCCAAGATACATGAAATTTAGATTGCATGTAAAAGTTCTTGTGTACACTCTATGTATTGAATGATAAGTAGCAATTTGCGAAAATTTCATGGCGCAAAAAAGGCTGCCAGCTCCCATTCGCAAAAATTTCATGCAAGGAAAATTTGCTTACTGCAGAGATTTTACATTTTATGCTTACATGAAAATATGAGTAATATGTTTATGTTCCACGATAGTTGTTACATGTTGTGGTTTTATATCTGATTCTATTTCATAATGAATTCAAAGTAGTACTTTGGAATTTTGTAATTAATTTAAAGTGTTACTTTGGAATTTTGTAATTAATTAAAAGTTTTACATGGGAATTTTGTAATTAATTAAAAGCTTTACTTTGGAATTTTGTAAGTAATTAAAAGTTTACTTTTGAATTTTTTTTTTTTTTTTTTTTTGTGATGTAGTCGTAAGAATGAAATGTACCTAGTACTGAAAAATAACTGGTATCAAGTCAACATTTTCTAGCATGAAATCTTAATGTAACCTGTGCTCCAAGCTAATGTGAGATTTGTGTATTGTATGTCACAATGTGTCTGCAATATATCTTCTGCCATGTAGCCACAAATGTTGGAGATGAGGGAGGCTTCGCTCCAAACATCCTGGAAAACAAAGAAGGTGAGAAGCAAACAGTATTATTTTCTGCAACATCATGTGAACTCAACAGTGGTATTACAATGAAGAATGTACCGTTAACACTATATTTCAATTTTATTTCAATTTCAATTTTATTTTTGTATTTCTCGATGGAAAATACATAAAATTAACAAAATATGATAATACAGAATGTCCAGCTTGGATATACCCAAAAAGAAATACAAACATAGTACACAGTGGTCGACGTGTCATTTTCATTCAAAGTAAGAGAATGCTAAAAAGAAATATGATATATATCGAGGGAGTCTAATTTTTCACGGATCAGGACTTATTGACAATTTTGGAGAGATTATATTCGCTATCTGTAAAGAAGGGAAAGTGTACTCATGCACATTGCATTCATGTCAAGGTCAGAATTCTCGAATGGCACCCAACTCCCGAAATTAGCAAAAATAAAAAACTAAACTAAAAGCAAAATATACATCATAGGCCTACACTGTGGTATATTGGAAAGGGGCAAATATATCTTACAGTTCTGAAGTAAGCAGGAGTGATAAAAGACATGTATCAAGAAGGATGCATTCATGTGTTTGTAACAAAACTAAAAAAATCTGGAAGAATATCATAATGAGGAATTTGTTGGCAATATAGTGTGTTAACCCTAATCCCATCAGGTTTTTTGAGGGACTTGAAACCACCAGGGGGAGGGGAGGTGGGGGGGCCTTTTTGGCCTCCCCTTCAAATCTCGGTCGTGAATCGCGCGATCCTTGCAAAAATTTGCACTAAGGTAGAGGCCAATGTAATATACAAGACTGTATAGTTAGATTTTTCACATTTTAATTTATATATTTTATATTAATTTATGCAAAAATATTTTTTTTGCCTATAAATAAAAAAAAAATATAAAGCTCCAAAACATCTAATTTTGGTGAACATATTCTTTTCAATATCCTCAACAATAATATTGAAGCAAAAATTCGGCTTCATAATTCTTTCTCATGTATTTCATTGGTTATTGAATTTCTTGTGTATTTCTTTGTTTTTTACTTTTTGTTTTTGTTGGGGGTTTTTAGTCAAAATTTGTCACAGAAACTTTTTAAAGCATAATCAGGCTAAAATAAATCATCAGCCATTGAAAGTAAATACTTTCATTTTTATGTGAATTAATTGCAAAAACACAATTTACGTTGGATTTGTACACAAAATCATGTTTTTGAGCAATTTTTGGGATGACAAATTTTTTTCAAAGGGGCATGGCTTCAAAATGGTATGCCCGGGAGCGACAAATTTGGTCTCAAAAGTTGCGCGATACTTGAAAGAAAAAAGTCATACAACGTCGCGACAAGAGCATCACGCGTTGCGGAATAATCACACGAAACGTCTTCGAAATCCATGATAAGCAGGGAATTTTTATCAAGTTTTTCGCTAGAGCAGATAATGTTAAATGCTGTTCACAGCCTGTCATATGCATCTTGTTTTTGGAGGTATTTGTTATTTAAGAATTAATAGTTTTATCCTGCTTTTTGCTTTATTTTTCATATTTTCTCTTCTTTCTCTATAGCTCTGAATTTGATCATGGTAGCCATTGAAGCAGCTGGCTACACAGGAAAAATCAAGATTGGCATGGATGTGGCCGCATCAGAATTCCACCGCGATGGCAAGTATGACCTCGACTTCAAGAACCCCAACAGCGACCCCAGTAAATTTGTGAGTATTTGTTCTTGTTGTTGTTGACTCTTTTTCTTCTTTCTTCTTCTTTTTCTTCTAAGCCTATCCATGTGTGTGGTGATATGTTGTGTGTAACCACACAATTAGACCATACCTTAAAAAAAAAAAATCAACATTATTTTGTGGGAGGCTAATAGTCTTATTGCAAGGGGGGGGGGATGTCTTTGAGATAAGATGAGGAATGCAAAATCACAAAGTAAGAGTTAAACAGTATTGTTAAATACAAGGATATAATTTTATTTTTGTATTTTTTTTTTGAAGAGTGATTTTCAGTTGAAATACATCCTCTTGGAGAACAGATGAGTTTTGTTAGCTTTACCAGTCATTGTATAGACCATATTTTGTTGTCACTTGTAGATCGGTGCTGTTCATATTTCATGAGTAAGTATTTTTCCCCTGTTGTGCATGCACACGCTTTCTTTTTTGTACCTTGGTTATGAATTACAAATTATTACAAATCAAAATGCTGATTTTATGTAGAATACTACTCATATTAAGATGGGATGCATGCTTTTGAGTTTGTATGTGACCATGGAGTGCCTATATTGCTTTTGTATATTTCACAGATCAGCTCAGATCAGCTGGCCGATGTCTACCAAGGTTTCATCAAGGACTACCCAGGTATTGTGACGATTCTTTTCTGTTGGACCCAAATAGATCACAATGCAAGTCACAAGTATTTTGCCACCCTGGGTGACAAAACTTCAAAGGGCATCAATCTTGACTGCAATACAGAAATTAAGACTCATAAAGCAAGAGCAAAACTAGAGGGAATCAAGCTGTAAGATAAAGCACAAACCTGGTGTATGCTGGACATTGGAAAAGAAACAGTCGTGATTATGTTTCTTTGGAATAACTGATTGAACCTTATCTTTCCTCGATGGCAAAGACTATGTATGAAAACATTTGATTGTGTAAAAGAGATTAAATGTGAGTGATGTAGGTGACAGTGACTGTAATGAACTTCAGAATGCCTGAGTACCGTGATGGCAGCGGATTTGTCAATTTCGGCACTGAATTTAGATCATCCCTAGACATGTCAATGTAGTGAAGCCCATGGTTGGTATAAGAGGTTTTTGGTGTGCAACCAGTCCCAGGTTTCTTTCATGCTAAATGTACTGCTGTGACCAAATACATATCATCTTCTCTTGGACTTCATAATGGTCAAAGTAGTGGTCTTGCAGAGCACAATGATGGCTCTTACTGTGGGCTCATCACAACATCAAAGGATATCTGATGCATCCATCGTTATATATGTGACCCTGCATCACAAAATCAACAAAAAGTCGCCAGAATGGATTTTTAGTTAATGGCAGATTCTGAAAGAGCAGACTCGAAGCTGTAAAATGATGTATAACTCAATTCAAACGGACTCTCCTCACCTATCTAAATGCTGGAAAGAAAGCACACACTCTGGAAAAGTGTGAACTGAGAAAAGAGGCTTTGAAGTATAGGGTCTATTCAAGTGCTTAATCTTTACTAAACCGTGCTAGCTGTGCGATGAACGGGACAAAAAAATACAATGTATACCACTGGAGCAACAACAATGAAGGGATTATCAGATTAAGCTGAAATTAGGCATGCCCTATTAACATATTCTGTTCATGATTAATACCAACTTTCAGAGCAGTAGCATTATCCTCTCAAAAGTTATTAGAATTGAAAGTGAAGAGTGTGCAACAGATTTTCAAGAAATGAAATGGGGCCTCTAAGACATACTTGATCTCACTACTTTACAAAAAAAAAGGGTTGTAGAAAAACTGCTGAAAACACACTTTCCCATTCATTTTGTGATCCCATACTTAGGAATAACATAGAAGAAGGATAGCTCTTTCGGAAAATATGAAAAACTCAAGATTGTCCTGGTTGACCCATTTCACCTTTTTTGAGTCCTCACCTAATACCAAGGGGTGCGACTTTTTGTTGGTTTTGTGATGCACGGTCACATATAACCACTACATAGCATACAGTATGTCAACAATACAAATTACACAATCAGATTTTTTGCAATGATAACTTTTAAAATAGCGAATCAATCAAAATGCAATTTCAAGGTATGAAACTCTGACTTATTACCTACATCTTACAGAAAACCCCAGTCAGTTTGCTTCAGTGGTCACTGAGAAACTTGGATCTTTCTAGAGCATGTCGGGAATCCCATCCCTCCAAGTTTTGTCCATTGTGTTCACACCTTACAAATACGTAGTTATTCATTATGTTCTCACACAAAACTATATCTTTAGCAAGATTGATTGCTTGTATCTGTTCATTTTTAACTAACAAAGTGAATAATTAGTGACAATAAAAATAAATAAGATTTTCGTTGAGTTTGCAAGCATTGGTAAAGTGTGAAAAAGTGAATGATTAAAGGAAAGATACTAAAATATTACCTCATGTAATATTTACATATCACTGTATATCATGCACAGAATTTGAATTCATTATACTCCCGCCAAACGAAGTTTGAAGGGGGTATATAGGAATCAGCGGGTGGTCGGGCGGTCGGTCGGGCGGTCGGTCCGTTGCAAATCTTGCGTCGCGAACTACTTCCTCAGTTTTCAACCGATTCCCATAAAACTTGGCACAGATGTGTGCCTTGGGTTGTAGATGTGCAAGACGTATTTTTTGACAGTACCCAAAAGTACGTTGCCATGGTAACGGCATATTATGGGCAAAAATGGGTACAAATCTTGCGTCGCGAACTCCTCCCACAGTTTTTGATCAATTTTTATGAAATTAGGTACAGATGTTCATCTGAATATGTTTATGTGCAAGACACATATTTCCGCAGTGGCAAAAGGTGCATTGCCATGGTAACGGCATGTTATTGGTAAAATATAGAGCAAAATGCTTCATGGCAAAACTGCTTCATCAGTGTTCTTCCAATTCTCATGGAATTCATATTGAATGTTTGTCTTAGGATATAGGTCAGCATGACACATTTCTTGACAGTGACAAAAAGTATGTTGCCATGGTAACAGCTCACATATTATGAGCCAAAATGATGGAAAATTTTGTGTTGCACAACTACTTCCTCAGTTTTTGCCCAATTTCCATGAAACTTGGTACAGATGTGTGCCTTTGGTTGTAGATGTGCAAGACGCATTTTTTGACAGTACCCGAAAGTACGTTGCCATGGTAACGGCATATTAATGGCAGAAGATCAAGGAAAGATCTTGCGGATTTAACTACTTCCTCAGTTTTTTGACCAAAGCTTATGAAATGTGGCACACACCTTGATCTTGGTGGGAAGATGTGGAAGACATATTTTTCGGACGTGTCGGAAGCTGTGTTGCCATGGTAACGGCATATAAATGGCAGAAGATCAAGGAAAGATCTTGCGGATTGAACTACTTCCTCTGTATTCGACTGAAGCTCATGAAATATGGCACACACATTGGTCTTGGTGGGAAGATGTGCAGACATATTTTTTGGACGTGTCGGAAGCTGCGTTGCCATGGTAACGGCATATTAATTGCTGAAGATCAAGGAAAGATCTTGTGGATTGAACTACTTCCTCAGTTTTTGACAAAAGCTTATGAAATGTGGCACACACAATAGTCTTGGTGGGAAGATGTGCAAGACATATTTTTCGGACGTGTCGGAAGCTGCGTTGCCATGGTAACGGCATTTAAATGGCAGAAGATCAAGGAAAGATTATTCCTTGGGTAAGACTGTCGTCACGGGGCGGGGGTATTAATCACCTTCAGTGATATTTCTAGTTTTTTTAGTTGTCCTGTCAGCTGTGAGCAAACAATGTTTTCATTCATTTGGGTACCAAGAGCATCCAAGTGCTAAACATGGAAGAACAGACCCATGACATGCTTTACCATAATCCACATTTCTCTGTGACCACTTAACCAAATTGAGTGGGGTTTTCTGCAAGATGTAGGTAAGAAGTTATAGTTTCGTACCCTGAAATATCATTCAGATTGTTTAAGACATTTTGAAAGTTATCAATGTGGAGATCTGATTGTATTTTTTTTTTTTTGGGGGGGGGGGGGGGTACTGTATAGATGAGACAAGACCACCAGACAATTTTTTCAACAATTCAAATATTTCAGAAGAACATTTGTACATATGCTGGAAAGTCAAGGAATAAGTTTACTTCTTCCTCCTACATTCTGCCTTAAATCTCCCAACATGTCAAACTACATCATGAAATGCAGTCTTGAGAGACATCTTGGTGCCAGGAGATCCCTGTTTTATTGAGTAAGGAGTCCTGTGATTATTGTGTTCTATAGTGGTCTCCATTGAGGATTGCTTTGACCAGGACGACTGGGACGCGTGGTCAAAGTTCTGTGCCGCAACAAGCATCCAGATTGTGGGTGATGACTTGACCGTCACCAACCCGAAGCGCATCAAGCGGGCCGTGGATGTTGGAGCCTGTAACTGCCTACTGCTGAAGGTCAACCAGATTGGATCCGTCACCGAGTCCATCGAAGCGTAAGTCTCATTCAGTTCGATTCAATTTATTCAGCACAAAAAATAATAAGTACCTTCAGTACACAATAACAACAAAACAATATACATGTACATTTATGTTTAACAAATCAACGCCAGGACCCTTTGAGGCAACTAGAGCTTGTTAGTAGGACGCAAAATAAGATTTATACGAGGTAAATTTGCTGATAATAGTACATATTGTGGGGAAAAAAAAAAAACAAACTTGGCATTGATCAAATGGACGAGAAAGAGATTTTTACACCTGCCCTTTACTATAAGCACACCATGTTCTTATCACACACAAAACATACACACAAACACACACTTTCAGATGTGATGCAAGGATCCAAGAAGTGGAAGGAAGAAAAAAATTTAGTATCAAACATGTCGAGAGTCTTCACAGTTTTTCCTTTCAATGGAGATTTCTGACTGAACATTTTGATGGCCCAGCCATAGACTTGGAGGTAGATCTCCCTGTCTGCTTCTCAGTAACTTTTACTCTAACCTGTTGGGCCCTCTGCATTGCACAATCTTGCTTAGCAAGCTTTACATTGTATCATCAGCAATTAGTATTCAAGTAACCCCCAACCTTGACCGACAGCAATGGAAGTTAGACAAGGTAGTCAGATAACACAATACAAAGGTCATTTTGATACAGCTGTAATTAAGTGGATTATGCAATGACCAATTTTTGAGAGTTCATTTCAGAACATCGGCACCAATTTGCAAAGAAATTAAGACAATGGGCTTGTCATTTGATGAACTGTGTGTTCTCTCATTGACACAAGTACTACCACAGCAGAAATCAACATGTCTTTCTGAAGTCATCTGTGTGTCATTTCTCAACAGGTGCAAGCTGGCCCAGTCCAATGGATGGGGAGTGATGGTCAGCCATCGCAGCGGAGAGACGGAGGACACCTTCATTGCTGACCTGGTTGTGGGCCTCTGCACCGGTCAGATCAAGACCGGTGCCCCGTGCAGGTCAGAGAGGCTGGCTAAGTACAACCAGATCCTCAGGTGAGAAGCCAATTGTCTTTATGCCAGAATTACATTTATCTGACTCTTGATCTAACTTTGATCTAATCTTTGAACTTTCATGCGTGTGCTAATAGAAATAGAGCAAGACTTGATCCATTCTGTAAAAATTTCACTGCAGGCAGCACACAAATATGGTGTACTTTGAATTTTCATTTTGACTATAAATCTCCTTTATTTCTTTCCACATTTACAGTATATACAGTTAAAAAAGACGAAATATAACATAGTTCACAATACAATTCACAAAGGGATAACATAGGTCATCATACAATAAACTATAGTACCAAGTCAGACTTTTGAAAAAGTCAGACTTAAAAAAAAAGAAGAACAAGAACAAGAGGGGAGAAGTGAAGTAAAGTGAAAGAAAAAGGTGTCTCGTAAAAGCCTCAAGGGCTTGCAGTGATGGGATCACCTGACTATAAGGAGTTGGAAAACACAAAAATAACAGAAAATGCAACGCAGTGTTGGGTAAATTAGACAAATGGGGGATCAAGTGTGAAGAAATGTGAAACTACACGTAGTATTTAGCGAGGAGAAATATTTTGAGTTGTTTTTTAAAAGACCTGTTAAATTGTGAATTTTGAATACTGGACGGTAGTGAATTCCAAATGACCGTTATCTCAGATGATAACTGATTTTTATATGTAGAAATTGAAGTGGAGTCAAAAGGGGCCTGAGCTTTCGATCCCAGCAGAATCTTCGTCAGACGCAAAATGACAAACAGGGCAGGGAAAGCAATCACAAGGACTTCACACAACAAGAAAAGTCAGGGACAGGCCGAGTACACAGAACAAAGAAAACAAAAGGATCTCATGGATCGCATAGGAGATCATGGGCAAGAAGCCCATAATAATAATAATAATAATAATGTTAATAACATTGTTATTAACATTATTATCATTTCTATCATTATTATCATAACTGTGTATATATACTTTGACATGTTTGATTATTTGCATTTATTGGTTGACTCTCACTATCATTTAGTTGCCTCCTCTTGGTACACCTAATTAGGGCTCACTGTTTGGCCATTGCTCAGCCCCCCCCCCCCCCCCCCTTCCCCTTGCTGTTGCTCTTTCACTCTTTTCCTTCTTTATCCCACTGTTGTTCCTTATCTTGTTTGATGTTGCCTCCCTATTCATCATTTTCCTCAAGTGGTTGCCCCCATGGTCCTCGGGATCATCACTGACCCTCCTCTGCCTTTTGTCTGTCCGCCCTCCTGCTGTAATCCCCCTCCCTTTACCTGTTGGGCTCCTTTGCCCATGACCTCCCACCCTCTCCTTTTGTTTTGTTTGTTCTGTGTACCCAGTCTGTCCCTGATTTTTCAAGTTATGTGAAGTCCTTGTTATTTGTGATTGCTTTCCCTGCCTGTTTGTCATATTGCCTCTGACGAAGATTCTGCTAGGATCGAAAGCTCAGGCTCCTTTTGACTCCATTTTACTTCTTTGGCTCACCACTTTTGGATAAGCAGTTTTCAGCAGTTTTTTTTTTTTTTTTTTGGCTACATGTAGAAATTGAGACACCTTTATCCTGCTGGCTGCAGTTGTCCTCAGATTTGATCTCTGATTCATTCTAGTCTGTAGAGATTTAGTAATAGAAGAAATGATGGTCTGTAGTTCTTTGTCAAGTTTTTTTTGTTTGTTTGTTTTTTTGTTTTGTTCTTGTACATATTTGTCAAATTTGAGAAATATGATTTATGAGTTCGCTCAAATAACATCTCCATTACTCCACATCAAAACACTTTTGTTTTGAAGATGCCTGCAGCTGTAGCTGCTGCACTGAACAAGATACAGATAAGTTAAACCAGCAACTACAATAATGTGTCATAACACTGCTGAAGCAAGGCCTAGAGTGTGTAATTTCTCATACACATGGGCAATTTATTTAAATTTTGTCTACTGAGCTGATAATGTCCACATGTCCTTTAATCTTAGACACATTATCATGAAGTTTTTTACTCCTGATGGCAATGCATTGAAATAAGAATGTTATTCCTCTGTTTAATGTCTGTCTCCTTCCTTTTCATTGATTTTCTCTGTCACCATAGAATTGAAGAGGAGCTAGGTGACAAGGCAGTGTTTGCTGGAGAGAAATTCCGCCACCCACTCAAGCAGTAAACAGTGCTAAACTTGTGATGCGCCTGGTCAGAGACGGGCAGGAGCTGAGTGCTGGATGTCTGAAAACAATACCTTCTCATCTTCATTGTTTTGTTTTGTTTTTGAGGACAGTATGCTTTACACTAGATAGAAATTAGCCCCTTTAGGCCCATTTTGTGTATTGCCAAAATGGTGTGTAACAAGGGAGGTGACATGAAATTCTAAAAGTACATTTTGGCATGCCAATGCCCATTTTTATTATTTATACAAGTACTTAAAGTACTCCACCAAGAGATTTATTTGTGTCGCTCAGAGTATAACCCCACGATATAATATGTATAGATTGAGAAATTGCATGAGGAAATCATATTTAGGAAGTCTGGCTCCCTCTATTGGGAACCTGAGGTGGAAGTGCTTTTAATGTTGTCAGTATTGCATGCATTGGGTAGATACTGTCTATCTGCAGTGAACAGCCCCCTCTAGCGTGATCCAGTGATACTGTGCAGTTATCCCTGGCAATTAGCTGTCTTGGAGGGCCAGAATCATTTTTATGTACCGGGTATATTGAATAGCTCCCCTCTGTATGGCTTTGGAGGTAAATGATGTGCTTGTGTCAGTTTGATAGATGGAAGAATTCAGTGCATTGCTTGTGTGCAGCATGTTAAGGAAGCTGCCTTGCAGAGAAATATTCTTCATTTAGCCACAAAGTCAGTTTTATAGGTAAATGCAGTAAATTGAAATAAGTGATTGCATTCCTATACAATCTATTCACTCACTCTGTATATCTTCAGGTGATATCACTGATATTTCTGTAATAGTGTTGTGATAGTTTAAACATTGTGAATCGTTACCCCTTCCAAGCCTTGTACTCATTCAGCCTATGTAATCCAACCATTGCCAAAACAGAGAGATATTACCTTTCATAACGAGATGTCTTGGTATATGATATATTTATAGGGAGGTGTTTCTTTGTAGAGTTATGATAAGTGATTGATGTGGGAAATCAGAGTATTTGATTGTACGAGAAATCTTGAAGGAGGATCTTGGATCCAGGTGTTTTTAGAATGTTGCTACATTTGTTTGATGTGCAAACAAATAAAGTCTTGATCGATTGGTGACAGAAAACAAAGACTGTTTTGTCTGTTGTGTGGGATTTAGCGTCCTTATTGATCCTTCTCCATAGCCGTATTGAAAGGGTATTCGGGGGAACCGTATTAAAACATGGACCTAAATAATCATGACAGTTACATTGTTACACATATACAGGTTTCTCACTATATCAAGGTACAAAAACAAAGGAGATATTAGGAGTTGAGACCTGCAAAATTACCTTGTTAGAAGAGGGTTTTGTTTTATCTGTCCTCTTTATAACAAGGTTCCACGGTAGTGAAGTTTTTGCTAATCCATCCCACTGATTAACCAGTATGGCTTCTAGCTGTGTTGTTCCGTTAGTTAAAGTCTTGATGTTTGAATATTCTAGAAGCCAGTTCACAGTTACAATCTGAGCATGTGCAGATTACATTCATTGCAGACTTGCTCTTAAAGGGTGTGTACAGTTCTGGTTGAGATGAGGATTTAGCTTTTAACGTTTTGCGAGATATTCAGAAACCACTCTATGAGATGTCAAAGACCATGCAATTCTAAGGGGTATCAAAAGTTTACTTGATGAAAATCGGTTTTGAAATGGCTGAGATATCCAAAAACAGCATGAAACAAAGAGATCCTAATAAAAGGCGTGGCCTGTCGCCTTTTATTATTATCACTTAAAACCAATTTTCATCAAATAAATGTTGAATCCTTCTTAAATTTACATGCTCTTTCATATTTTATAAGAGGTTTTTCATTATCTCACTTTGGAATGTTCAAAACATTAATCCCCACCTCAACCAGTTTTGTACAGTCCCTTTAAAGCTGACTTGCACCTGAGGTGTTTTAGAAATGGGATAGGTCTTCATGAAAGCTATATGATACATGCATATATATATATATATGTATATATTCGTGCCTGAGGAATATATACTTACATGTACTTGAGTATATGAAAATACCACTTTCTGCTTGGTTGTTTACATCTGTTCTAATTAATGATTAATCTCAGTATGGCAAGGTTTTGTTCTATAAGTCATTACAAACCATTGCTAACTGTGAGCTACAAAGTAGCTCATAACTATTTCCCCCTTCCCCATATAGTTACACATCTTCCCAACAAAAAGAAACAGATTCACAATCAAATATGTACAACTACTGCAGCTGCTACTACATGTCATGTACTATCCTATCCTCACACTCGTTCTACTACAACTATCACTATCACTACCCGTTCCATGACATTTGCTCCTGCGACAATTGCTCCCATGAAAATATCTGCATGTAAAGCCAAACATACAACCTACCCACGAACATGACCCTAACTCATCCTAATCGTCGTATCAAACTAAACCCAACACCCGATAACAACCCTAATCCTAATCGTAATTCCTTGGAGAAAATGAGACCTGAACAGGAGCAAATGTATCACCATTACTACCACTACTACTGTTCTTTCTTTCTTTTCTTTCTCCTTTTTCTTGTCCTCTTCCTCCTCCTCCAGCTCCCCTTCGTTCTTTTCTTCGTCACCCTCTTGAAACCAATATAGTGTTAAAAGTTGCAAAACTTGGACATCTTTAAATGTTACATTTTCTAATTCATCTCATCCCGGTACTTGTTGCAACATGTGTTACGGGATGGCACTGGTCCTAGTGGTCCTTCCCTTGACTAAAATGTACAAACTCATAATTGTTGCACAGGTGTTGTAAACTAACACCTCAGATTGTATGATAGTAGATATGTAGTAAAATGCTTTGTGGAAAATGTTTTATTATTGAGTGTTTTGCAAGAAAAAGGCCTGAAATTGTTAATTGTATGAAACTTTTCTTGAATAATATAAGTGTTAAAAGAAACAAACTAAGAAGACGTTATTATTATTTTCAATCGTTTATTCATTTATTTATTTATTTATTTATCTATTTATTTATTTATTTATTTATTTATTTATTTATTTATTTATTATTATGTTGTTGTTTTTTAACAAATGCTTGCTGGAAAGAGACATGGGAGACTCAAAGTTCTCTTAGTGTATGTAGATGATGTGCAGTGAGAGTGTGGAAAAAATAATCACCAAGCCGCACATTTACTCATCACTCCGCATGTGTCACCCAGTGGTTTTTATGCCATTGTTGAAGCACTGGGGTAAATGGAGCTCTTTTACAATGGCCAGGTCATACAACCAAAGACAAAGAAACTACAACAATTGCGTTTTAGTGGCGCGTTAAAGGAGAGGACGCACACAATTTCCACATTAAGGTGAGATGTAGGAAACTGTTAATGGCCAAACAAAAGGTTGATGTTGCTGCTCTCGGCTCGAGACGAGTACAGGAAAGGGGGTTGGTGGTGATGGGGGATTTTGGAGAGAGGGGAAGGGGGGGGGGTGATTCGGGGGCAGGGACTCAAACTGTATAATGACTCGTAACCTCGCTAATACCATGGTGTCTCTGAGTCACCCAACACGCAATTCCTGTGTAATTCCCCCACCGCTGATGCACCACAGAAGTCGTGCCTTTACATTGATGCTTGATCGTCTCTACACTGCTGTTGCTCTCGTAGACCTAACGTTTCACATTGAACCAGACTCTCTGGCCCGTATTCTGCTAAAAACTTACACCGAGTTTAAACCCAAGTCTGGGTCTAAAATGGGTTTAAACCTTGGTCTACAGTAGAATACGGGCCTCTGTGTCTCCAAACCTCCTATGCTGGTTGACATGTTGTTATGAGAAATCATTGCACGTACTTTTTTATTTTTATTTTTTAGGGACCTGTCGTTCTTAATTTGTCAAAATATGTTCACGTATGCATCAAGGCCTAGAGGGATTTTGATAGAGATTGCCAAAATCCCAAACGCACGTGATGTGTGATACAGTCTTTTGATAGATGTCAAATATTTGATAAAGGCAGTAAGGCACTCCTGGTTTATCCCAGCGCCTGTCGGTGCGTTGTGATGCACACAATAATCCACTAATTCTGACTAGACCGGTAACCCATTATGTGAGCCATCTTAAACACGAGAAATGAAACCGTCCTCATATATACTGTTTTACCCATTAGGGCCTAATGATAATGGTGATGACGATGATGGTGATGATTCTAACGCTGCTACTGCTATACTGCTGGTAATAATAATGATAGTAGTACAATGATGATAACGATGATAATAATAGGCATAATAATAGCAGTACTGTAGTAGTAGTAGTAGTAATAGTAGTAGTAGTAGTAGTAGTAGTAGTAGTAGTAGTAGTAGTAGTAGTAGTAGTAATAATATTAATAATAATAATAATGATAATAATGACAATAATGATATTAAATGATAATAATAATAATAATAATAATAATAATAATAATGACAATAATAATAATAATAATAATAATAATAATAATAACAACAATAATAACAATAATAACAACAACAAGCAGCATTGCTCTAATTATCATAAGTGCAGTAAAAGTGATGATGTAAACAGTGTTAAAATGAGAGGGTAGCGAAGGGCGGTCCGAGGGTTGTGTGGAAGCCTGCCATCGACTATACAGGACACAACCATAACATCTAAGAATCGACGTCTGGATTGTTAATCACGCTCCCTTTATTCAGTCATGTAAAACGGATAGAATAAGATTACTTTAATGAGTATTACGAAAACAAGTTATGAGGTGTTGCATCAATATAGTTATGGTTCGAGAAAACGTGTCGACTGAGAACCAACACACCAAAGATTCTTTTTTGGCAAATGCGATAAACATGAAAACAAAGGATGATTGCATTAGATAGGGTGAGATGCTGATGCTGTAAAAGAGTCATTATAATGTGAAGTAGGGTAAGAGAGTAACACATTTCTTTTTTTTTTATAAGAAGTTTATGAAACGATATCGGTTCACATATAGGCTGTACTTACGAGGAGTAGTGAGTATGAGGACATATACCTCCTAAGTTAGCAATGCAACTGTGTATCGTAAATACCAGTATGCATGTATATTCTGTGTACATCTTATATAGATAGATAGATAGATAGATAGATAGATAGATAGATAGATAGATAGATAGATAGATAGATAGATAGATAGATAGATATATTGATTGATTGATGGATACAGCTAGATATAGATTATAATATGCAATTTTATACGGTTTATATAATGGTCTGTTTAGAGAGACAGACAGATAGATAGACGGAGAAATGGAGAAGGTGGAAGAGAAATATGAAATCTTGAAATTAAGAATGACTTCTATCCTTCGTGTGAAAACTATATTTTTTTTTATAGTATATGATGCGTTATGTTAAGTTATTTCATTTAACCATTGGAAAAGCTTTTTAAAACAACAACAACAACAACAACAACAACAACAACAACTGTGCATATCAATGGCATTATTACACTAACTATTGGCAATGTCTTTGTAACACAACTTCCAGCGTGGAAATCGTTGGGCGTCTATCTTTAAACGGCCTACTTCATTGCACGTGAAAGGCGAACTCCGTTCTATAATTGTCAGTTTCCACGCGTGCGCACAGTGCTATCTCTATGCCGACGATCACTGTAGTATTCCCCTAACTTATTCACCCCTCACCCTTACCTCTTCTCCCCGAGCGTTTCAAACGGAAACCAGTTGTTAATTTGCTGTACATTAACAAAAAGCAAACTGCTCACCCGGCACACATGTTCATGATTAAGGCCCCCAGACGACATGACTGACTAATTGCTTGACGAAGCAGAAATATGCCAGTTGACTGTGGAACTGAAAATATAAAATTATGCACCAACAACATGATATTCATGAATGTTCTCCTTGCATGAGCGTATAGGAATGAACAAGATTAAATTGTGCTGCACTATAACGTGTGTCAGGGGTTGATGTGAAAACAAAACTTTTGATAGCAGTTTTCATAATGCCATAGGGACAAGACAGTGATCCGACTATAGTAGTGAAGATAATAGTAACATTGGCAGGCATATATTGCATAGATGGGTGGTAGCTATACACTCTAAAAATGAAATAGTAAATCCTACATCTTAAATGCCATTCGCTAAACCTTTTTTAAATGATAAATTTAATACTCAAAATGTGGGGTTAACCATTGTGAAATTGCAAGTTCCACTTTGAGTGTTATATCTAACATTTATAATAAGGGCTCGAGAAGCGACAACATTTAAAATGTTGGATTTACCATTTCCTCTTTTTTTTTTAGTGTATATAGAATGATGGACAGGTTTTTGAATCGCACACGCAATACCATTGATTTGTATATGATGCACTAAATGACTGTCACAAGCAGTAATGTTGCCCATTATGCAGGGCATGATTATAAATTTATTAACCCAAGGAGTAAAGGCACGTTTCGTTACTAGTTTTCTTTTCTACCATAGCAATATTCTTTTTTGGTTGAGTGTGTGTGATTATATATATATATATATATATATATATATATATATATATATATATATATATATATCTGGTCAAAAGTCTAATAATATGATAACAGTAATAGAATTTGTGAGGTAATGGGATCAACGTTATTTGAGCCTGCGGAATAATTCACCCTTGGTACATTTCGGACAGTTCGATGAACACTACTGTCATGACTATCCCAGACTTTCCAAAGTTATGTCATGTTGATAATTTGACTCCCACACAAAATGTAGGCCTACGTGACGCTAATGTTTTAGTTAGACCAGTCTATGAGTGTATAGGGGGTGGCCTATAGACTTGTTTCAACCCGTGGTGATGTGTGTTTTTATGCCTCCGGCACGAAGTTTCTGGCGACACTTCATGGCTGAGGCATTGTCTTTGGGGGGTTGTACGTTCGTTCGTCCGTCCATGCGTAATCGATTTAGTGGACAGCGTACCTTAAGTACCGTTTGAGGTATCCAAATGAAACTTGACATAATTATCATGTATGTATGAGTGGATGAGACTGTGCCTATCTATCAGCTTTCGGGGGCACACATTCAAGGTCAAAGGTCATAGGTGAAGGTCAAATACTTGAATCTCACCATCCCCTCCCCCACCCCATATCTCGACAATGCCTGAAGGTATATTCATGAAACTTAGTGTATGTATTGCCAGGTAAAGATTCTTTACATCAAGTTTTAGGGGTCATTGGTCAATGATGGTCAAAGGCCATGTAAAAATGCCAAAATGTCACTTTTTTAAAATCCAGACATATCTTGGAAATTGTTCAAGGAATCTTCAAGAAACTTAATGAGCACATACATGTACTGCCTAACAATGATTCTCTTTAGCGGTTTTGGGTCATGAGGTCGAAGGTCAAGGGTGAAAGGTAAGGTGAAAATGCAAAAATTATACTAAATGGTCAAATTACACTATTTTCTCTATGCAGAGATCTATCTTATCAGGAATGACTTAAGGTAAACACTTAATTAAACTTCTTTACACTGGACAGTAATTATGTAAGGAAATATTTCTGCCATGGGGTGAAATGTCAAGAGAAAATGCTAAACTTCGAATATGTTAGTTTATATTTTGAAAATAACTCAAAATGTTTTCATGAAAATTAGTGTATACAGATAATGATTATTTGCCATTCATAATGAAACCATTGTCTTACATTTGGAAGATGTTCTGTAGACCTATCGGGGGAATAATGCGAAATATAGAAGCGGAGGCATACCGGTTGGCATAGCGACATTTCTGGGGGGGGGGGGGGAGGTCCTCAGTATGACCAATCTTCTGTTTCTTTGTTTGCTTGTCAGATGTGTCACGACGAATTGTTACCCATCTTTTCTTTCTTTCTTTTTTTCTTTCTTTCTTTGGTTAATTCAGCGAAAATTCCCAAGAAGCCTAAGTTTTGATCAGAAAATAGTAGAAAGGTACGAATCACCAGCGATACACGAACGTAATTTCCGTGATGGAATGGCGTCTGAATGCATATTTGTGACTTATCAAACCGTGTGACTCAGTGTTGATTGATTGAACACTACCCTTTCACCACGGCAGTACGAATAAAGTCGTTTGCAATCGAAAAAGGTTCATAGGCCTAGCGATTATTCAAGAGATTACCCCTGAAGGATTATGTGGATAAGCTTATGCTTAAAACCTCAATTTAGCGTTTAATGTCACTGTGATTACGGGTTGTATGAATCTGAGCGGAGTGCGTGAACGCAGCGCTCCGTAGGCCTAAGCATGTTAAGTCATCATTTCGACATAGTGTTGCAATGCCTCTTGCTTTTGGCATCAAACGGCTTTGGAAGTAGGTAACGATCCTACGGTGTCAAATCGAGCAGGCCCTTTCGTCATCCCTAGGGATATAGTTTACACAGAAAGTGAAAGTGTCGCTTATATTGACAGAATTTCACAAATCATTTAGTGTGTGGTACTTCAGGCCGGGTTTAAAGCCTCGACTGATGCGTGACCCTTTTGTTATATTTTTCCGATGCTGAGCTGAGACCTTAGTTGAAAGTGCTCAACTAATCTGAACATGAATTTTGGCGACTCACTGCCACTCTTGTTGATGGGAGAATTGAATATGAATTAAAGAGGAACCTGTTAGAGTTAACACAAGCTTTGCAATCTTTTCTTTTTTGATGATTAGCGTAATCACGGTTTTCAGCTCGGGAAATTTGTGTGTAAGATGCTACCGTTCTATTTTTCTGTTGTGACTGGTCGTATCAGTGTCTGCTTAGATTTTTGGAGTATAACCATCCTTAAAAGTTCAATTCTGAACAGATTTTGTGTCACAAAACTTTAGCTTCTGAATCTCTCTCTCTCTCTCTCTTTGTAGTGTCTTTCGTAAGAACTGAAATAAGTATAGGGATCGCTAGCATAATTCTTGTGTGAAGTACTACATGAGCATAAAACAAAAAGATGACGCGTAAATCAGAGACTCTTATAGTTATATTTGTGTATATTTGTGTGTGAGAGAGAAATTTCATTTCATTAATGAAGTCAGCTATTACATTTCCGTGTGGGAGGAGAGACTCCATTATCTTTGTTGTATTAGATTAATTTGGGATTTCTGGTGGCCTTTCGTTGGTTGGAAAGTCTTCCAGTGGGCGGATTGCATCGGACGACGAGATCATTGTACAAGATGCTATATAGGAGTCTATTTTTTTTTATCTCCTTTGTGATAGTCAATCTCTCTTTGAATCTCATTCCATCAGCTCAATCTCCTTGGTTATTGTCCTTAAACCTCCTCATTAACAGATGACTTGAGAGCTGGCGTCTTCCTGTCATACTCAAGGCACAGGTTTCATCCTTGGGGTATTGTACGGCGCGTTGTTCCTTGTGAGAGAGCGCATCTATGGAGTCCGTTTTCTCCCTTTAAAGAGTGGCTCATATACCTCTCATGCAGGCACTGTACAATCACAACAGCTGTATCCGCAACCTGCTTCCAGTGGTCTTTCTATGAACTTGCCAGAGAGACAGTGGGGTTAATCCGCGAATGATGGTATCACATCATGGTCCAAGAATAGAGAGAAAAATTTAGAACAAGGAGTCCGTTTTCTCCTGGAGAGTTTCTATCTCTCAATGCCTGTGTACAATCATCGCGATATTGTCCAAACCCACATGTCTCCGAGCTTCCATGCCCGTCACGCTTTCCTGCAATCCGTTCAGAGGTTAATGGTAGGCTTGCGTTAGTTTGGAAGTCTTCCAATGGGCGTGTCACTCACGGAGGTTTATCCAAGGGGGATTGCATCGGATGTTGAGATCATTTCGCGAGATGCTATAAAGGAGTCCGTATCTCCTGTGTGATAGTCAATCTCTCCGTTGAATCTCATTCCATCATCCTGATCTCCTTGGTTATTGTCCCTAAACGTCCTCAACAGATGGCTTGAGAGGCGTCTTCCTGTCACAGTCAAGGCACTGGTTTCATCCACGGAATATTGTACAGCAAGTTGTTCTTAGTGAGAGAACACACCTTTGGAGTCCGTTTTCTCCCTTTAAAGAGTGGCTCATGTACCTCTCATACAGCCACTGTACAATCCCCACAGCTGTATCCGCAACCTGCTTCCAATGGTCTTTCTATGAATTTGCCAGAGACAGTGGGGTTAATCCGCGAATGATTGTATCACATTACGGTCCGAATAGTGAGATGCACGTAAAACTAAGGAGTCCGTTTTCTCCTGGAGTGTGCCAATCTCTCAATACCAATGTATTACAATCATCACGATAATGTCCTAACCGCACTTGTCTCTGAGCCTCTCCATACTGTCAAGCAGGGACGCTTCTAGCACATGCCTCTGAAGGGAAGGATCACGTCTGGTTTGTCCCACACGTAGACGGTGGGCATCCACGGGGAGATGTAGCGTGTAGACTTGCTGAAGGTAAGCCTGTCGTTGGGGTCGTGGGCGGGGTTGTAGGGGCACTTCTCGAGGAAGAATCGAGGGTCCCGGAAACGGGTTACTGTGGTGATGAACGGGTAGTAAGGCACCACCTTAATGAAATATGACGGGAAAGAGAGAAGATGAGAAAGGGTACCGTTGCGTCTGTGATCGTCAAACTTGAAACATTTTAACCCCCCCCCCAAAAAAAAAAAAAACAACAACCAAAAAAAAAAAAAAATATGAAGACCTTTTGCGTCTCTTCAGACTCACACTAACAGTTTTTAAATATACAAACAAAACGTTCTTTCCTCTGTAGGATTTTGGACTATAACATTATATCTGCCTTTCAGTTTCGTTTAACTGAAAAGTTAAGTCCAAATGAACTATCAACTCTCTTTGTTAGGTTTTTTTTTCTTCACTGAATTGATTTCTCTTGACATGTTTGATGAAAGGAAGGACATGGCATCAAAGGAGTTATAAAGACTCTGCTTTGGAAGCACTGTAGTTATAAATAAGAGCAATGGAAGGGGTATCTGTGACCCACCATAGGAGGGTCTTCTTCGACTGGCTGCACCTCCTCCGTGACAGCATCACCAGACGTCTCAGTCGTCCTCACTTCCTGCACCCCTTCGTCTGGCATATCTGGCACCAGGCCCTGGCTAACCCGCAGCTTTCTCAGCCTCTTGGCCAGGTCGTCCATGTCAGCCAATTCTCGGGTTGTCAAGGCAAGCACCGGGTCGCCAGCGGCTTTCAGCTCCAGCCATTGTTCCATGTAAAGGGGCAGGGAGAACTTAGGGGTGGTACTTGGCCTCTTCTTGAGTTCTTCCTTGTAACTTCGGAGGTCATCGTCGCTGTCATTATTTGCCACGGATTCGCCATCGAATCGAACGACCTGTGAATTAGTTCAATTTGATATCTAGAATGCAGCCTTAACGTATACGAATAGTCAGGATATGAGTTTAATGCTTTAAGAATCAATTCGACATCATTTTGTTCATAACATTGTCCAGCTTTTCTCGTGAATTGATGTAGATGAAAATCAGATGTTGCTACACTTGAACCTCCAATATATCTCCTTGGGAAGTGGTATGTCGATAGGAGTTTTTAATGTTATCATGACCAAATTTCATATTTTTCACAGTTACGCTAATTAGGACCAAAACGAGAGAATTTCTGACCTATGCACGAAAGCAAAATACACGCGTATCAAATAGTCTCCTCTATAAACATTAAGAATAACACACCTTGTTTGCTCTTCTGCGCATATTTTCACGCATCCATTCCATATGTTGAGCAATTGACAGGCGTGGTCTCTTGTGCCAGTCGTCTGCAGTTTTCTCTTCCTTGAGATACTGCTTTGGCCGTCGTGATGTGATACGTCTCAGAAGCCCCTTCCCTTTAGAAACGGCTGAGGTCACATCTGAGTGTGGTGATTGGTCCTTCACACAAGGACCGCCAAACTTTTCTTTTGTTGATTTTCCTTTCCCCTTTTCTGGAGGTGTATGTAGACATGTGTTAAAAAAAAAAAAATAAGCAACACGTTATAAATGAAGTGGCATACTTCATATTTGACAGCAAGTGCTGAAAATTAGGCAACTTCATAATTCTCGGCTCAGTTGTCTAAGTTTCGCGTTGCAGCAGAATCAAACGAATCACTGGATGTTATGACTTTATTGTAATCCAAGAGAAAGAACAGCTATCATAAATGCTTAACAAAGAAAGGGTGTCATTACCAACAAAGAAGAGAAGAAGAGAACAAGGCGAAGAAGAATAAAGAGCAAACTGATACTGATGAAGAAGAAACACGTATAGGTGGAAAGAGAAGGAGTAGGAGGAGAGAAAAATTGTATAGAGGCCAGAATATACATGCAGACAATGTTTAGATCTATCATTTTAGGTAATACCTTTTGAGACTCTTTCGAATGCATCCACCGAAACAGATTTCCTATTTGGCGGACATCGTCGATCAGTCTTTGCATTCTTTCCCACCGGCTTAGTTCCACCGACATCTTTCTTCCTGCCATTCTTTGTCGCTCGAGATCGAACCTGGGATGCAGTTCGAGCCCATGGCCAGAAGAAGGTAATGGAAACCCTATGGAAAACGGATAGGAACAAAACAAATCCATGTAAAGTTCACCTGGAAAAAATTCTCACCGCCAAAATCACAAAATATGAGGTTGAATGATATTACGCAATAGAAAGTATGGTTCAGCACCAATATACATAACCTACGCCACTCAATATTCTGTAAGCCCACGAAAATAACATTATCTCTCATACAGCGTTATAATGTCCTTTAATCTAATACAACATGCTAGTATGAATGATCTTACATGACTATAATATCATTGTGATTGATGTGTTAGATACTGAAAGTCGTGATTAATGTAGAGGTCTGTAGGCAAGATAAGATTATTACACTGGGAGGATGGGAAAGAGGAGGTCAAGGAATCAAATTGAAGAATGAAAGTTAGAAAGTGCTCCTTTTCTACATACAGCGATACTAAATTAAGAGATAGGGCTAATTATACTTAGAAACCTTGTGAATTAGTCAAGACATATGCAACGGTACTACTGCTCTTACCGTGATTGCTTTCTCTCAAACATGATTCCGAATTCGAGTAGCAGCGAATTGCAAATGCTTGCGAGAATGACTTCAATCACGCAATTCGAATTGTCGCGAAATATATCGATTTTTAGACAACAAATGAAGAGCACAGTGGACTCATCAAGAGCTTGTCACGATCTGTTGCATGCTTGGGTATGAGGTTACCATGACGGTTGTTGCGTATGACGACATAAACGCGCTTACCACAGATGCGCGTAGTTTAGCGCGCAATGACTAATGCGTCACAATAAGCATTTTGTACAGTTTAAAGAGATTTCCTTTCGAGAGATTCAACTTTGCGCATGAGCAGATAAAAGGTAAATTGTGATAAACAGGCAAGTTGGTTATTGAATTTATTAAGGTATGCATCTGTGACTTAGGCCTTATGATTGTTCATGTAATCCTTGCCAGCACCTCCGCCTGAGAGCAACAAGCTGCTTATTAAATGTTCTGTGTACCTTTGGGAACAGTGGTTTAAAAAATGTTCAAGATATCACATGTTGAGTTGATGCATATGAGTAGGTCTGCTGTATCACAAAACATCCTACCATATAAGATTTTCGCAATAAAACCTAAAATATAAGGAGATATTACTATTTTTCTCAATAAACCGTAACTGTGGACGGTTTAGACTGGTATCATTTTTATTAAAACTATTGTTCACATTTTGTGTATTTAACAATACTTAACAATGATTATACCGATTCAACTTTTTACAGTGGTTGTTTCTAACCCAAATTCACATTTTGTAATGATTTTTAGACACTAATGCTGGGTTTTTTTGTTTCATCTGCAAATGGTAAATTATGCCTTTAAAGCCTAAAATTGGCAATATCAATAGATAGGCTTTGTTCATTCAAAACAATGCACAAAGCTGCTTCCCTATAGGGTAAATCGACGGGCCATTCTAAGTTTAACCTGACCTACGCAGGTTATTTCTTTGTTTGAACATGAAGTCAATAAAATTATTGTTATGTCTGGCAAAGTAATGCATCACTTCGTTTTGCTTTGGTGAAATGTCAAGCCAACTAAGAAAAAAACAAAGGTCGTTTGTCCAAATGTGCACATGAGCTAATTACGAACTAGCTTACTCTATAGGGTTGGAGAAAAGTGAGAGAGAGAGAGAGAGAGAGAGAGAGAAAGATTATTGACTCTGTATTTCTTGATGTGTGAAAAGCTACCAAGATTAGCTAAGGAGAGCAAGAAACAAGCATACACCAGCAATCTTGTTGCGTAGAACTTTTTACCTGAATAAAACTCAATTTGATTTTTGACAGAATTTTTCCTGTGAGAATTCAAAGGCAGAATCTTGCTAGCCTGAGTTTTCTGTTCGTGTCAGAAATTTTCACAGGTTAATTTTCTTAAGTAATAACCTCCAGAGAACTAAATCATTACTGAAATAGTTCAAAGAAGTTGAAGACTTCATCGCAGGATGTGTGCTAACGTAACACCCTGACTCCTCTTGAAAGACCGGATTTGGTCGTGATTTGGTAGAACTACGTATCTCGATTTTTTTTTTGAATAAAATCCTCAAATATCAAGGTTTTGGGGTAAAAATGACGTCACTGAGCTGGCAGAACTACGTAACTGATATAGTTACGCAGTTTTGCCTGATCGTACATACTCCTTCATTGAGGCAGCTTTAGCGGCTGGCGCAGAATTACGTATCCCAAGTTCCGATCCGTATGCGCGTATCGTATTTGTACACAATCTATGTGGGATTCTCATGATCAGGCAGAACTACGTATCTTTTGATAATCTTGAATATTTGGCAATGAACATGTATTTTGAGTTAGATAAGACATAAAAGTTTTGATTTTGTTATGGAACACAATCCTAAGTTATGTAAATCACTTTGTGTTAAACGGCAGGCGTTTAAACTTTAAACGTGAATATCTCGAAATCGCTTCAAACGAGATACGCCGTTTTGCCAGATCACGGCCGAGTAGCTCGAACAATTTTCCTTCTCAGAACCACCTGCTTTAAATCTGTAGCTTTCCAGTTTTCTGTAACATCAAAGAGAAACAGGATGCTCCAATTAATCAGTTTTGCATATTGTTTATGCAAGCGCAGACACAAAGAAAATACAGGTAATAGACAAATACAGACGTCTTCGGGACATTGAAACCGCAATCGGGAAAATTTTTGACATCATTGTTACTGTAACAGTCATAAAGATCTGAGAGTTCTAGTTTTGTAGCAAAATTCCAATAATGGTAACATTATAGCTACAGTATATAACGATTATCCCTTCTATAAGAGGCCTTACAAGAACGAAGAAATGACGATCTCCTGTTATGAAAGGGGTTAATATGGGGCATCCGTTTCCTTCGATAATTGCTTCTGGTGATACTTCCAGGTTCAGGGACAAGAAGATTTGAGTTTCCCCTCACACGGTCTGTGCAGGTTGTTGTTATGTTACGCAAGACCTTCTATACATTTATCATACCGCTCCCCCTTCCCACCCCCCCCCCCCCCCATTGGACATTGCAGTACCTCTCCATATTAATCATAATGGTCGTCTCAAAAATGTCTCTCTCCTTCCCACTCTTCCAGTTTACTATACTTTGATTAATGCATTACCAAAAGCCAATACGGATTCTGTGCTTTATTTTCTTTTAGTAGTTATGATTATGCAATATACTTTCTGCAAGGAAGGGGATTTTTTTTAACAATACCATTATACGAAGGGAAATTTCACATGAGTCAATTTGACGTCCAACATCAATTACAAATTGAACAAACCCAAAGATTTTACATGAACACAGCGAGCCAATATGTTATATATATAGGGGAGAGCGGGGAGAAGTGGGACATTATTTCAAGTTCGCCGATTTTCTTCTTATATCTTTTTATAGAAGAGATGATTACATTTCCTTTCGGGCTTGCATGAAGGTTCATATGGTAGGTTACATAAAGAGCCATAAGCTGGGGTGGCATTGTTCTCAATTTTCTGCCGTTAATTAAAAGAAAAAACCTTATTTTGGGGAAGAAGTTGACCCACCCGTGGGTAAAGTGGGACATCCTATACCATCAAAGTTGGAAGGCGTAATGAAACATTGGTAATGAAAACAGTCAAACATGCTTTAAAATGATCTTTATTTCAACAAAACAAGTTTGAACAACATGTTTGAAAATTTGAACTGCTTTTGTTTCCTGAACAAATTATGCCCAGTAGTTAATAAATAAAAACTTATGCCTGCTGTATCTCCAGTATCTTTATTGGTCTTTGCATTTTATTTTCAGAGTACGTCAACTGTGAATTTGGGTAATAAATATTGTTTGATTCAACTTTTAACTTAATATGTCTGTTTTGTATGAATTCCAAATACATGTAATGGTATTATGAGGGACAAATGGGACACGTTGTCCCAACTGTCCCTCACATGACATATACATAAACATGTAGGACTACTCAGTAACCATGCAGGCATTTGTCAAAAACAAGTTATATTAGTTGCATATTTATAAGGCTCACCACCAGCTTAAACTGTGCCCTTGAAATCATGAATACAAAGACAACAGGTTAATTAACCTGATTTCAAAAAAATATTAGATTTTGGGGACAATTTTCAATAGCAATTTATACATACTTAGAATTTGCCGAACTGCGTGGCTTTCTTAGTGTGATGTATGGTTGCTAGGGGCTTATTGTAGATATAAGCCAATCGCTGATTGGTTGAACAGTTTTTGATTCAGAGAACGTGTCCCACTTGACCCACGTCCCAACTCACCCCGCTCTCCCCTACAGGTATATACATACATATCGTTGTTGATTTATCTTATTTCTGACGTTATTTTAGCATTTATTTGATAAGTATAAAGTCACTCACGACCAGTTATTATACATGTTATATACGAATGCCGAAAATTTTCCGGGCCAAAGTTAGATTTGCAGCATGGAGGAACTACGTAAAATGAAATGGAGGAAGAAAGAACACCAACTAGGACAACAACATAAGTGCCGGATGCGCAGTTATGTTTTGACCGATACATCGAGAGGGCAGTATACTTACAAAAAGAAAGAAAGAAAACAACAACAACAACAACAACAACAACAAGGCTATAGACACTTTGAATCCTGTGTTGAAATCTGGCGTTAATCTAGCGTTATATCAAACCATAATTATGACACTACTTAATCCAGATACTGCTACACACCAAACCCCATCCCCAAAGAATAGCTGAAACTGAACGCATCTTGCTACCTTCCCTGTCATAATGTTGTATGTGTTTATAAATCAGACGTTCCCGCAGACGGTCTGTGCAGGTTGTTGGTTACAATACCGTATGTAAAACTGTCTACGGATCATCCCGCTCCCCCGATTAGATAATGTCTCTCCCTTTTCAATCATCATGGTCGTCTCCAAAATATGAAGTCAAGTCAGCGTCTGCTTCACTGTGAGCAAAATTGATATGTATAGGCCTGTTTTGTCGATAGGTATTTGGATATTTGTGTCATCGGTGTACTCTGTTCACGTACTTATAAACGACCACAGCATCTTTCAGTCTTAGTCATACAGCGTACAGCCCTTTTTAGTCATCATATCGGAACGAATCAGGTCAAGAGTTCAATTCAAGGTGTCCCAGGAAAAAAACAACAACCGCGTTTTTAAAGAGAAGAGGGCCTATTTAGTGCCAAGATGAGGAATAGTATTCAAAAAGCCTGCAAATTCTGCTCGCATGCCATTCATAAGCAGCCTCACTTCTTCCATATTATGTCTACATGAGTGGGATTAGTGAGTTTGCTACTTGGTGAGTGGATAAGCCACATTCAGATCATGACATGAAAGAAGAAAAAAAAAAACTCAGCATCTACACATGCAAATACACGTAGACAAAATAATTACACTATAATGAAAAAAAATATCGGTGATTCACAATCAGGTTTGCAATAGTTTTGATCCCACTTTGAAAGATTTTTTGTACAGTCATTGAAATGATATTTGAGCTGTCTTTGGGGAGGATTTTGCTCGAGTGTGACTCCGACATCTCTGTGACCTGGGCGCACATAATCTTGGGTTTCCCTTCTCTCTCATTAAGGAGATTTGATTCGTATCATCCTGTGTCTTATTGGAAGCTCTGCTTCGCAGATCCGATTGGTTATGTGTGATGCTACGTCACGCTTCTTGCAAACTAGAGTAGTCTAATTCCGGAGACCTCGTTTGCTACTTGTACTTTTTCTCATTTCATTCTGATAAGATAGAAAACGTGTGTATAATATCATATCTAAAAAGTCTTATGAAAGTGGGATACATTATGTTATCCAAGACTAGAATGAGTGGTAATTGTTCCCTCCCCTCTCTTTTATTTGATTAGAATGTAAATTTTTCATAACGTTATTGTAATTGTATGTTGTTATCAAAGTCTATCATTCATTTTTATCATATTTTTGAACAATTAGAATGGAGTCATTCCCTGAACAAAGTGAAAACATATCTGTTCCTTCAATCTAATGCAATTCTTGTGTCAATAAATTGCCCCTACACTGACGTAAATAACACTAGTTAATTCGATGCTCATTTACGTCAATATGGGAATATTCGTCAATCAGTTGCAATTTTTGTTCATTTCTACATTAAATTCTCCATTACGTAAATATCAGGATACTTGCTATTGAAACTAATCAAAACTGAGAATCATTAATGGGGCTAAATTTTATAGACTACTTCTTCAGTTCTCCTGAGCTGTTCAAGTTCCTGTTTATCATGAATCTGACACATTTTCATACCATCATCTGGTGCTAAATCGTCTCAGGCCACTAATACTGTTGTACACGCGGTCCGCACAAAGTGTGAGAAGCTGTGCACGGATCCAGTGCAGTGTTATCAACAATCAGTGGGCCGATCTTCATCATTACGGTGTTATCTCGTGGCGGGAACAGGACATGCCGCATGATCGTCTGCTGGAAACCGCGACTAAGAGAAGAAGGGAGTAGACGGAACAATAAGCGGCCATCCAAACTTCGTCTACTTAAAAGTCAGGACCAATTCTGGGTGGCTGGATCTGAAGAGTATCACCTTATCATAAGGGGAACTAAAAAGACTTTAAAATTCTCGGGGAAAACAGAGTCAGTACCATGGCGTTAATGTCTTCAATTCTGGCTCTATGCCTGGTCCTGGGCGTGAGCGATGCCACGATTTCTCTGAAGCCTATATCGAGAGTGTACCTGCCCTCCGACTACGGCGGTCAAGGAGGAACGAAGTCGCTCTATCAGCTCAACAGCGGCTCCGCCCTGAAGACCGCGTACGATGTGGACAAGAAGCTGGCCTACGTTGGAGGTAAGACGAAAAATAAAGAATCAAGCAGTCTGGCCAAAGGGGACAGTTTTGCACCTTTGGCGTACGCAATAGATCCTGTATCTCGTCTGGGATTCACGGACTTAAAGTTTGAGACCCGTGGTGCTCCCCCAAAGAGCAAGCTTATGAATCGGTCTACATTTTTTTTTTTATTCATGGAATCAGCAAGCTTGTGAATGTCGAATTAATTTTCATTTTAAGATTTACCGTCTATGCCTCGAGCAGAAAGACATTTGAGATAATTATAAAGTAAAATAATCGTCCATGAAACCAAGAGAAAGACTTGAATCTTTAGTTTACAAAATCTCTTTGGTGGTTTTATGAGTTTTTGTTACTTTTGTATGATTTAAATGAATCTTAGAACCAAAGAGAAACACACTTGATTCTGTTCGATAGAGGTTGTATGTATTCTTCTCTTAATAATGTTTGTTCATTTATGTTACCACAATGTTTTTTCCAATAAAAGCGATAGGGAATGAAATAATGATAATGATAAATGATTCCAAAGTAATCACTTATGTGTCAGTGGCTTATATAATTTGATCGGTAGATATTTCGGAGTAATAATAGGACAGCAGCATTGATATCAAACAAAAATATTTAGCAGAATTTGGAGCAGAAATCAAAGATTACCAAAAACATGCATTCTGTTGGATTTGAAAATACCAGCTGGAGTTGGCGTCAATTGACTCGTGATCTGTGTCTTATCAAACTTTATTTTGCTGAAAATATATTCATTCAAAATTGAAATAATGGAAAACGGGGTTAGAACAAAACCGAGCCGATAAAATCCTCTCGTACCAGACCATCCATTCACATTTTAATACACTAAACACCGCTAAAACGTTAGCAAAGGCATTGGTAGAAATATGTTTTTATCTGTTGTTGTTGTTAGGTAGGTTTTTTTTTGTGGGGCGGTTGCATGTTTTTAACACTCTTCTAAAATGTTGACTTTCTAATCTTGCTAAAGTAATGACAGAACATAATAGATCGGATAAATGGGTTCATTGGATAGTGTACGGGCGTTTCCTCTTTTGACTATACATCCCTGCTCTCTCTATCCTAAAGACGGAAGTCCAATTGCGTTTTCCTCTAAGATGACTATTATAGTCCACCCTTCCTCCGTCACAAACTGCTGAGTAATACACCCACCTCCCAAGGTTGCCGGAGTCGTATAATGCATGGGAGACAACTACTTGAACAAGAACACCCACATAAGACAGTCTCTCTCTCTGTCGTCACACGTCCGGAATAGTTAATGTAGCCATGTCATGATCGTGCTATATAATTTCATTGGTCCCACCCCACTCCTTCTTTAAAGTTACGTGATCAAAACCATCTAGGCATTTACACAATTGGGTTCGAAGTTTGTAAGTTTTGCAGTCGAAAAATGTTGTGTTATCTGTTAATTTGTGGATTCAAACGTGGTACCAATAATTAATCACATTACTGCATTTTATGGAATGAGAGTAGACCACATGTGATAATGCGAAGCATATCTGAGGCTAATATCAAATAAGATAACAAAAAAAAAAGGGGGGGGGGAGGGTTCTCAATACAGGGTAAGTCACATTCAACCATCTCCAGCCGCAACAGTATGCGTCAGCTGTCAATGAATCTGCTGTAGTACACAAAGGATGGACCATTGTCATTTGACTGGTTAAATACATACATCCCGACCCAGATTCCCATACATGATTCATAACGAAGGAAACCACAACAACTTTCCGCACCTTTCAGTCTTCAACTCGTTTAGCTCCATTCCCAGCTCATTTGTGTGCAATGTCAATAGCACGTTCAGGTGATGGTTCTGAAAAGGTTACTTAACCATCCCTTCCTACGTGAGGGTTTACCTGCTGATTTATCATTTTAGATGAAACAGGTGTAATAGATACCTTGAATACCTTTTTCAGAACACCAGCGCCATGGCAGAGGGTCGAATCGAGGACCCGCATTATTCTCAATGGAGTAAAACGGATAGACCTCGACTCTCCCTCCAGTCTCTAGCGTGCGTATTGTTACTTGGACATAATCGGTATAATACTTCCTCTCTCTCGCCCCCTCTCTCTATCTTTATCACTACGTATGTATGTACATGTATATATCATCTATGTATGTATGTATGTATATATGTATGTATGTATGTATGTATGTATGTATGTATGTATGTATGTATCTCTCTCTCTATCCATCCATCTATCTATCAATCCATTTATCTATCTATCTATTATGTCTATCTATTAATCTATTTTCTATCTATCCATCCATCTACCTATCTATTTATCTATCTACCTACCTATCTATCTATCTATTTGTCTATCTATTTTGTATATATATATATCTATCAGTTCATCCATCTCTCTATGATCTATCTATCTATCTATCTATCTTTCCATCCATCTTCCTATCTATCTATCTATCTATCTATCTATCTATCTATATATCTATGTATTTATCTATCTATCCGTTTATCTAGCTATACTTCTCTTTTTTTTTCTTTCTCTCTCTCTCTCTTTCATTGTGCCTATCCCTCTCTGTCCCTCGTGACTGCATCACAAAGGTATCGTCTAGTATGAAAGTTCCACAGGAATAAACCTTATCAGACTTAATAGGGTGTCCAATTTGCGACTGTCTCGCTTAGACTTAGCGAGTGAGTACAAAATAGGAAAACTATGTTGACGTGTATTTTCGACTTTTATTTTAAGAGATAGATAGAGAGGTTTAAAGAGGGAGAGGTCCCTTTACAGTGGCCAGAAACAGCACGGGACATTCATTTTGCCGAGAGCAGTGACTGTCAGACGATTAATCGTCAGTGATGATAATCGGGGTGGATTATAGACTGGGTGGGATCTGCCTCTAATACGAAGAGAGCAAGGGAAGAGCGGATGTGTGTCATGCGGAGTTACGAGTCCTAGGACACCTTAAAGAGGGTATGGGGGAGGTGGATGGGGAGAGTTGGATTTTGGTCGTAGAAAATGTTACGGCTGTGCATGACAAGATTGAGCGCGAAAATATGTTTCTAAGATACGTCAAAATATTGTGAACCGTCATAAATATGAAGAACAATACCGGAAGAATCAATTTCGAAAGGTATGTGACCCACCAGGCTCCCTATGAGATGCTGAAATTCCGGTAAACTTTAAACACGGCTTATCAGGCTTCCCCTAGGCCAATAGATTTCAGTGGTTGTCTTGCGAGTTACTCCTATCATTTCTCTAAGCCATAGGTATCACGTGTAATAACACTAGGACTTTGTGAGAGCGATGTAGAGATGGGGTGAAAAGGTGGGACAATGTGGACTGACCTTGTTACAAGGAATAACGCTTAATTAAGAGGAATCCGCAGTCTCATGTGCATTCCTTCACCTGCGTGTTTTTATCAAGTTTTTGAACGTCTTTTTATCATTCATATTTCCATTGCATTGAAAAAAAAGTTTGCACGATACTTTCTTCAGAGGTCTACGGTTTCAGTCCTTGAGAGGAAAGTACTTATCCATTCATATTAATGAATGAATTCAGTTGGCGATGTAGGTATTATGTGCGCGCGTGATGTAAACACTGAAGCGGATGACCCATTCCAAATAGGCCACGATGGCTGATCAATGGCTCTACTTTCGCGGACATGTCATAGCTCTTTGTAGTTCACGTAGGAGTCACTAGACTGTGACCGAGGTTGGCGATTAAGAAACAATAATTACTCATTTCCAGGAGATTATTCGCTAAGAGCTGCTTCATGACGATACACGACAATGACACAACAGAGCGTCTCGAAAGCTTTGGGTTGAATTCGTATAGTTCATTCATTTTTTTTTTTTTTACTTTCATAGATTATTACGTATTATTGTTTTATGCTGTTCAAGTTTCAAATTGATTATTCTGCCGACATGGCGCACACACACTCTCTCTCTCCTTCATTTCCATCTACATCTAAGAACTAAGTATTTTACTGTTTCCTTTTGTGGTGTTTTTCTTGTTGTTTTAACCCACTTTCTTCATATTCTTATGATCTCGAGAGAAATCCCTCCCCCCCCCCCCCCTTAAAACGCTGGAATGATGCTCTCACGGAGTGTACAACCCGGTCAGGTTGAGCGATGTTGAGAATGGTATGAAGAAATTGCCACTGCTCTGTTATGTCCTGAATGTGCAGACGTTGAACGCATGAGGGTTTTTATTAAGCACTTATCCACTCTTTGAATGCCGTCTACAAACGGGATCTTTAAAACAGTGGGAGATGTGAGCTGGTGACATCATCAACTCAAAGTATTTGCAGAATCATGCGGTTGTCACTAAAGTCATCATTGTCGCAAAGAATAAAAAAAGAATGGATTCCAGAATTTCAGACTGCACTCTTTCATGTCATATTTCACAAGAACTTTTCACATTTCGTTCGTATAATTTCACTCTAGTTAGCTATTTCGCTGGAGAAGGGTGTGGCATTGAGGGGTGCAAGGGAGAACCTCCCAGACCTAGGTAGAAGCGCGTCTTTATTTTACTCCTCGCCCCTTTTTTCTTCTTGCTTATTCTCATTAACAAAAGGAACACTTTTACCCTTTTAATGACAAAACAGTGAGGATCTTGTAAGGTGATAAAATCATCAAGGTTATAGAAGTTCTATAACTCTCTATCGTATTTGGGCGATCTTGGTTGAGTTTTGGTCAAGTCTATTAATTTGACTGACTTCTCATCCATGTCATCAAAGGCGATTAAAGAACGGAGTGACATTGTACTTTAAGGTTAGAATAATGCGCGTGGATAAAGGAGGGGTACAGCAGTAGTGCCTTATTCTATAGTAGCAGACGTCTTTTTATTCACGTGGAGCCAGACTTAGCCGACCCATCCTATTTACGGCTCTGCATTGATGAACAATTTCCCGTTCGCTTCTTGGTCTCGTGCAGTTTGTACGTCACCATTTCCTTCGTCTTTCTTCATCTTCCTATATAGCAAAGATCAGCTGGTGCCAGCTTTGGAGGGAAGGGTAAACGTGACCGAATTTCACCTAGGCCTTCTGTTTTTTAGGGACATATTGACTTTAGTTTAGCATTTATGATGATATGTGAAGGCATGTGTAAAAAGTAAATGTACTCTGAAGTTTATTATTGAGGAAAGACAAATGTCATACCGGGTATCAATAATATTCGTCATCAAGTCCTTCGTCCGAAGCTCAGAACGTTTCCTGTATTCGTCACCTTTCTTTAAGGGTAGCATTTTTGTGATGAGATTCGAATACATAATGGGATGCGCTGGAAGAGAGGTGTAGCTATTCTAAAGTTTGGCTGTAACTGAACGACTTTCGGGCGAGTCGAAATCCGCATGAGATCATAGCCACGTGCTGACAGATCTCGACTATAACTAATACTGGCCAACGTTTCACATACCATTATGGCAATAGTCGTAAGTTACCATAATAGCCATTGCCATGGGGGCGGCTGTCATGTTCGCAGCTGTCAGTGTATTGCCTTGTCACTGCTGTGGTAACTACAAGCGCTGCAGGTCTCTATGGTTGCAATGTATTTCATGAAACAAGGTTTCCAACTGAAAATAGAAAAGGAGGATTGTTATTGACAGCGCGCACAAATAGATTGTCCTTGGCAATGACTGAGTTAAATTTGTGGCGAGCTGGCATGTACTCACATAGTCACTAAGCACCAAAGGAGTAGTGTTGATTCGGTCTGAAGAAAAAAAAAAGTCGTGTTATATGAAGCTCGTAGTGTAAACGTTGAAACAAACAAACAAACAAACAAAAACCAGCCAAAGAAACCAACCTACCAAACAAACAAACAAGTTTAACAGCTGTGTAATAACGTTAATTGTTCGGATTTATTAGATTATAAAGTTTTTAATCAACGTGCTGATGGACGTGCCAAAAAATAAAAAAACGGAACTGATAAGTGTGATGTATTGAGTTTCTTCGAGGTTACTGACGGTGTGCTATATTTTCATATATTTCCATATGATTTCAGGCAGGAAGTTTCTTCATCTTGTCGACTTTTCCGATGTTGTCGAGCCGAAAATCGTCGACAAGGTTGCCGCAGAGAGACCGGTAGCTGATATCGCCGAATGTGGCGATTTGGTGGCTTATCTCCAGCCCGGCACCCAGAAGACGGAGCCGGGCATGCTCAAGATCTTCGAGAAGTACAACCCTGCAACCAAAGTCTTCAAAGAACTATGCAGCGTTCAAGGTTAGTACGAGACGAAATACAAAAAACTAGAACAACCAAGAAGAGCCCGTAGTAATATATTCACTGTGCATCGATCGAAGAGTTTAGGTTGAACATGCAACACAAACCGGGTGACTATTATTACACTACATACTTCGCAGTGTAATTAAATGCTTAATTTGTATCAAAGCAACAAAGGTTTTCACTGTGTACGTCACTTTTTACCCAGTCAAGGTATGAATCGTCATGTAAACTGAGGTGCAATGAGTTCCTTTCCTTTCTTCTTCTGTTCTTGAAATAATGTATGCAGTATACAACACGAAAATACGCACACGCAAAAAAAAAAATATATAAAGTAATGCTAATCCACACATAGGGACACAGGCAAACCATTATTCAAAAGTCTTCTACGCCACACCTATAGATATATCATATCAACAAATCAATAAACCAACTTATTGCTGATGTTTTTAAACAATGAAGCAATGTTTGATGACTTTTCTCGTTGTTGACCTAAAATGCATGGATCTCCTTTCGTCCCGACAGTCGGCGCCATGCCGATCGCCGTCCGATTCGCACAGGGCTGCAGCCTCATCATCGTGGCCAACAAGGGTTCGATGGGCGCGAACTCGAACACGCAGGCGTGGGAGAACCCGGAGGGAACGGTGACTACCGTACGACTGGCTGGTGAGTTATCAGGGCGCGGGTATCGTGTTGGAAGAGAAGGAGCTCACCTGTACACTAGGGCTGCTATATAGCGTGTGCCAGAACTTAAATATTTATTTGGAAATCATGATTCTTGACAAGTTTTACCAACGCCCATGAAATCGACTATTTGAAAAGAAGGTAATACCTTTGCTTTATCTGTTTCGATGACATAGGATCCTTATTTAGCTGAATGGTATAGCTATAATGAAAGACCTATTGTAATCCGCTAAACTTTCGTTGAAATTATACGTTCAATACCAGGGTTGGATCCAGGATTTCCGTAAAGATGAGGCGCCTTTACAAAATTAAAGGGGGTGCAAGAGCCCCCTTTTTTCTTTGTGTTTCTTTTGTTTCTGTTTCTTTGTGTTTCTTTTGTTTCTGTTTTCTCGACGAAAACTTTGTGTCCTGTTTCATAACAGGAATGGTTGAAAAGATGATAGTATCAGTAAAGTGGAAGGCAAGTTGAAAAGCAACATTTGGGATTACCCCTAGAGACACCACTCATTCTGCGATTATCTTAATTATTATTCAAGTCTACGCACTTTTTATTCCCTCTCTTTGGACGCAGGCTCTGTGTCTAATGCCCCGAATCAGCAGATCGTTAACACCACATTCGGCGTGCAGACCACTCCCGGGTTCCCGCCCTTCCCGCCGCAGGACCCCACTCCGAGCACTGGAGCAGGTGGGGCAGGTGGGGCAGGTGGAGCCGGCGGAGCCGGTGGAGCTGGTGGAGCCGGCGGAGCCGGTGGCGCCGGCGGCGCTGGAGGTGCGGGTGGTGCAGGTGGCGCCGGAACCGGTAAGTTATCAACACAAAATCGAAAGAGCACGTGATGTGTACCTCGACGAAAACTTTGTGGCCCTTTCAACAATATTAATTAATTTGGCTATAACGTGTGGTGCAACACTATGATGAAGTACATAAGTAGCGATGTGATACAATGTTGATTTGTCTTCGTCTTCCTCTTTTATGCCATCTGTCCATGTATTCGATCGCTGTGAAATTGCCTGATCGTATATCATTCTATTGCAATACCACGTTGAAGATTCGTCTTTATATTCAAACACAGCTAATAATTGCATAGCAGTGGAGTGAGGTATGTGTTACCTGACTTCTCAGTGGTCACCATAGTGAATAATGTTACGGATACAACTACTCCTGTAATAAATCTGGTTATGTCCGCATTCTCACATTTTCTTGCCAGAGTGCCTGGAGAAAGTTATTGGAGAAATAAACTGAAGTAAACCATTTTCCTTAAATTTCAGTAGGCCTTTTTGCGATGCTAACCATCATGTTTTAATCTGAGTTGGTGTAATCTTTCATTATGTTGTTATTCATGATTGTATCCCCAATGTTTATGAAAAATAATTAATTGCAAGAAGAAAACATAATCATTATAACATACATAATGATACATATTTTAGTGTATTTTGAATGACTTAAAGCGTTACCTTATTTGAGACATTATCCCTGTCAAATCTAATCATTGTGATTAAAAAATAACAACAACAAAAAAAAACGTGTTTTTTTTTCTCACATTTGGCGTTAAGGTGGACAGGGAGGATTTGGTGGTACTGGTGGATTCGGCGGCACCGGTGGATTCGGAAACAACCCTGAGTACCCCATGCTCCCGACCACTCCTCTTCCCGGCACGGTCTGCACCGGCACAAACACACTGAGCTTCGTCGTCAATGAGGTCAACTTCACACAATTCAACGCAGTGTACGTTGGCTTCGCTATTATCATTTGCAAATAATTTGCACATGCAAACGATGGCTTCACTCTTAAAACATCCGGGTCAGAACTGACCCAGAAAGGGTCCGTTGAGGTCACACCCCGTTCCGGGTCAGAAATGACAAGGAATGGGTTTAGATATGACCCCATTCAGAGTCATGAATTGGGTCAGGGTGACCCCATACCGGGTCTTCATGACCAAATTCCAAGTCATTTTTGACCAGGAACGGGGTGTGACCCCAACGGACCCGGTTCCGGGTCAGTTCAGTTCTGACCCGGATTTTTTTTAGAGCTATTTTCGAGGTGGGGTGGGGTGGTGGGGGTGGAGGTGGGGGTGGATGGATTTTGAAGACACACTGACATAGTATTACGACCTGTCCTCTTTGTCGTGTGTGTTGGTTTACCAGGGGCGGATCCAGGGAGGACCGCAACCGGCGCACGCCCCCCCCCCTTATTTTTTGTTGAAACAAAAGAAATAAAAAGAAAAAAAATGGGGGGAGGGGTGCGTGCGCCCCCCCCCCTTTAATTTTGTAAACACGCCCCCTCTTTACGGAATTCCTGGATCCGCCCCTGTTTACGGCTATTCAAACAGTAAGGAACATTAAGTCATGGAGCTTTTACCATGGTGCTTTGATCCTATTTTCAGTATCCATCTGAACACTAATTCATTGGTACATTGTATCAACATTATAGCGAGAAAGAAATGCTTACTAATAACCTCTTTCTCCGCTTTCGACCCCCGAAAAAATAATAGATTAGTGAATTATATTTTTTACAGTATATGCGATCAAGTCGTATGTTGTATGTATGAACGTAGACTGTAAAGGAAAAACAAATAGAACCTACTGATTCAGCAAATTCATATAACTTACTGGAGCACGAGACTAAGATTGATATTTCATGGGAGTTGCTGGTTTGTTTAACCTAACTCTAGCAATGTTCTTCATGATAGGGCTCTCTTGTCCAAGTATGTGTATGCAACATGAACATGTAACACACGTGTGCTTCCCCTAACACTTTTTTATTTGTTTTGTTTTGTTTTTTCTAATTTACAGAGCCCAGAGGTATATTTCACGCCATGTTCGCCAGCCTTACACGGGCCAGATGGGCGACCCCGGACCACACACCTTCTCACGCAGTATCGAGCCCCGACACATCACCCTCGACCAACAGGAGCAGACAGCATTCATCAGTTTGCAGGTAGATACCCTCTCACTGGCCTTTTGGAAAAAAAAGTAACAAACAATATCTCATTTACAGCGCAGCTGGCTTTGAATCAGGCTTGTTATAAAGATGGTTAGAACCATCATCATCAAAAACATTTCAACAAGATGCAGTGGTGTAAAGCATAGATGATTCTGCTTGACAGTGTTATCTTTGTATTATCGTGGCAAAGTGCTGTAGTTTTCAAATAATCGTTTGCCTGCATCAGCTGTTAGACTCAAATATTAATCAATAACTATGTTCAATTTTACTTTGTGTTACTTTTATGCCTGAAAAAAAAAATGCAGAAATAAAATCAATAAAATCCATAAAATCAAAGCCATCTTCTCAGTACTTCCACATCTTATGAAGATAGCCCTTATATTCATAACTGCAATGTAATGATCATACACCTCAATACATTCACGTCTTTTAAAAGAAAGGAAATGAAACTAACAATTCGCAAAACAGTTTCAATGTTCTAATTTGCAAAGCCCATTGAACAAAAAAGATGACGTCATAGCCACAGAAATTTCCCATTGGCTTATAGCTGAAGTGTTCTAGAATCGCTGATAACGTCTTTGCTTTAGCACGTGTTATGATCCTATAGACTCAATCAATGGACTGTGATCAAAATGAAATATATGCAAAGTATTGGCATGAACCAAATGCGAATTAAATAATTACAATGCTCTCCCTTAGCTAAAGTAAGAAAGGGGGGGGGGGGGTTCAGAGAAGATAATGTTTGTACACGCTGAGAAATCTTGAGAAACAACGACATCAACAACTCATCTGTCTTGCATAAAATGATTGCCATGGGTATTGCTATCGGGTAAACACATATTCATGAACATTGAAGGTTTCACAATATTCTTGATGCAATCGCATTTGGAAAAGAATCGCTGTATTGTCTGTTTACTGTGTAAAGGATAGAAACAACCCATGTAAACATTTGAATCAGTAGAATTAATGTTAAGTATTGTTAAATATACAAAATGTGAACAATAGTTATAATAAAAATGCATCTAGACTAAACCGTTTACAGTTATGGTATAATGAGAAAATTTGTGATATCTCCTTATATTTTAAGCTTTATTGCAAATATATATATATGTGTGTGTGTGTGTGTGTGTGTGTGTATGGTAGGATGTTTTGTGATACAACTGACCTACACATATGGATCAAAAATGATATCTTAAAATTTGTTAAAATCACTGCTCCCAAAGGTAAACAGGATCTTTAACGATGTCATTGTTTTCTAGGAAAACAACGCCGTCGCCGCCATCGACCTCACAACGAACCAGGTCATCGACATCTACCCAATGGGGGTCAAGAGGTGGAAGAACCTGCAGATGGACGCCAGCCCCGGAGACGGAGGTACGTTGGTTTGTCTTTGAATAGCTTTTAGTCAATATAATCCTCCTTTTTTCGTGTGATGTACGTTATTCGGAAGATTTTGAAAGTCCGAAACTGAGATCAGGTTTATAAACAAACAATTGAATTGAATTGAAATAATTCGAAGAAGGGAAAAGAAAAAGCTGAGTATTTACGACCCTTCGGAGCTATTAGAACCTTGAAATAATGTTCGGAAACACTAACCTCGGGAATAACAAGCCTTCGGAATAATTTTCCTAGCGAAATTTCCTTTTCCGCTTGTTTAAGCTAATATCTAAACTGGTGATTTTGATAAATATGGTAATGATAATATGCTAAATGGAAACAAAACAGGAAAAAAGCAAGCAAACAAATAAGTACGAACTACAGCGACAGTAGATCTCAGAAAAGCAATATGCTCAATGGCAATGTTTAATACAAACTTCCATTCTGGAAAAAAACAAACAAACAAATAAACACTGAAAACAGACTAGACCCACTAGTAGTTATTTCATAGGCAGATTGTTCGCCAATAATTCAGCTTTAATGGCAGAGGTAAAATCATACCCATTCGTGATATCAGTCGGTACTGAACGTGGATGCAGTTGTAATGTATAAAAAATTTGAACGAAAAAAAAAAGATAAACGCCATTTACGAAGTTCCTATTAAGAAGGAAAAAATGCAATGATGCTACATTCGTTTCATAACAAGAATCACTTTTAACATCTTTCCCGATACTGTTTGAACTTTCACATGATTTAATTCTAATTCTTTTGTTGTTGTTTTCTGCGCATTCACTCTCAATTTGTCTCAAGTTGATAAAGAAGACATATTATTTCTTGCATTTATTCATTTGTTATTATCAGTATGTATAATCTGTAGCTCACACTGTTTATCATTATTACCTCCTATGTCGTTACACCCCGTCGTGCAGGCGCCAAACTTGACACCTACGACGTCAACAGTTTCCCCATGCCCGACGCCATCGAGACTTACACCGACGCCAATGGAGACATGTACGTCGTGACGGCAAATGAGGGCGCTGTACCCATGATGATTGAGTGCCCACCTAGCGCTTGCCCCGGCGGTGCCGATTTTGAGGAAACGGAACTCGGGGAGGAATTCGCTGTCGATGGTAAGACATACAAGCAGGCACGCACACATGCATATAAATTTTCCCCTCCCGACTTCCCTATCAAAAAAAAAAAAAAAAAACCCTTCATTCTGCATGGTATCGATAGAAATTTTGTAACATCAATGATTTAAGGAAAAACTATTGAAGCGCACCGCGATCAAGTAACTGCATGCACTAGTGATAGAACATAGTAATGTACAATGGTATGTAGATGAATTTGATATGAATATATTTTATTGGTATATTGGTACTGTTGTTGTTTTCATTCCATTGTCCCACGTCCTACAAGGTTGGCTTTTTTAGTAGAACACTCTTTTCCCTTGTTATGATTACTTACTTTTTTTGCTACCATGACAAAGTGTGCATTGTTTCTTGTTTTTGTGTTTTGTGCAAATAATTTACATTGCATTCGACGAACTGTCTTTATCAGATAAATGAAAGTCAAATTGACAACTTGTACCACTTTGAATCATTTTTTTCCTTTTCTTTTTTGATGAAATCAATAAACTATTGGACTGAATTGAATTGAGTTGAATTAGAATAATCGTTACGTCATTCACAAGACTCTTATACTTAGCGCAAGTTGAACAAAATCCATTGTAGTTGTTTATGTCACGTGACATTATGTTATCGTATTATGCATATACACACACACACATACAATCAATACATACATAAACACAAAATTTAATGATTATGCACAAAAATAATAACATATGGACAATATGCAATATGATTCAAGGATATCTGATCGATACCGCAACATTCATGTCTTCTTTTGCCACTACAGAACTAATGACCCAGAACGTCCCTCAAGAGACTCGTGCAGACATGCTGCTGGAAGAGAGGCTAGGTGAGTATGATTACGTGATAGTAACGTGATTTACACTTCTGTCTTTTTTACTGCCACTTAATGGGCACATTGTCCTATCATTATCATCATTGTTAATCTACGATTGTTTGTTTGTTTGTCCATCTGAGAAGATGGCTTACGTTAAGCTGGTCTTCCAATTGTGTCACTCTCCAATTTTGTCGTGACAGCGACGCACGGATGACGGGATGTTAGTTTCACCTAACGAATTTTGATTATTCTGTTAAATTTTACCTCTTTACTGTGAATCTTGGAATACGTCACTGTGAATCTTGCAACAAAAGATACACATCATGGGAAGGAGCGAGAAGAACATAGGCTGCAGCAAAATGCTCTGACCTTACTATTCCCCTGAATTAGTTTCATTCTCACACACCGAAAACCATATCCAATAACTTTCGAATGACAAAGTCGGTTGGTTAATGAACATGCCCTTGCAACATTAGCTCTTCACTTTTATGAATTTCAAAAAGACGTTAGTCTATAAGTTGATGTACCAATGAACTTCCCCTAAATCTTCCCGAGACATGACATGCGGTACTGTTATAATAATGCTCATTCCTTCGTGCAATGTGTTTGCGTAGATGAGATTACACCTGTTTATCCAGCCCATGGTGCTAAATAATTATGTCTGACTTCCTTTTCAGCTATGTCGCGTTTCAGTTTGGTCGACGGTAACACCCCTAATGACCCGGAAATGTTCGACCAGGTGTTTATGTTCGGCGGCCGTGGCATTTCCGCTTACAGGGTTGACCCCATGAACAACACCATGACCCTGGCATGGGACAGCGCAGACATCATCGAGAAAGAGATCCTGAAATTTTTCCCCAAGGTCTTCAATGGCAAAGCCATGGCTGGCAACCCGAGGAGAGCAGGGCCCAAGAGCACCATGGACAAGCTATCTGGAGAAAGGGTAGGCCGCTGGTACCTTGCAGAGACGCAAGGGGGGGGGGGGGGGAACTAGATGATGGAGATGATGCGAGTTTGCAATTATGGTGGTGGTGATGATGGTGACCATGATGATAATGATGATGATGGAGATGATGATGATGATGATGATGATGATGATGATGATGATGATTATGGTGGTGGTGGTGGTGGTGGTGGCGGTGATTATGATGACGATGACGATGATGATGATAACGATGATGATGATGCTCATAATACTGCTGCTCCTTATAGTGATAATGGCGATGATGATGATGTTGATGATGATGGTGGTGTTGATGATGATGAACATGATGATGATGATGCTCATAATGCTGCTGCTGCTGATGGTGATGATGGTGATAATGATGATGGTGATGGTGATGGTGATGGTGATGAAGGTGATGATGATGGTGGTAGTGATGATGGTGATGATGACCATGATGATTATGATGATCATAATGATTCTGTTGCTGATGGTGATGGTGGTGACGATAGATGATGATGCTGCTGATGATGGTGATGATGATGCTGATAATTATGATTGTTGTCCTATTTGCTACTTTTGCTTAGATCACCATCATTTTATATTCTCATATAAAACACCGACAAAAACATTATTTTGGTCATGAAAATTAGAGATTATAATGTAGTTTTGACATTATCATAATCTTCGCTATTGCTACTAATAAGTATTCTACTTATCCGTATTCTCCTTGCATTGTGTCTGTTATATATATATATATATATATATATATATATATATATATATATATATATATATATACACACACACACACACACACACACATATACATATATATATATATATATATATATATATATATATATATATATATATATACACACACACACACACACACATATACATATATATATATATATATATATATATATATATATATATATATACACACACACACACACATATACATATATATATATATATATACATATATATATATATATATATATATATTTATATATATATATATGAAGGGTTTGTTTACAAAAACCGATAAGTCCATTTTTGAAGATTTTGAAGTGCGATCTCTGTCATAAAGTTCAGTTCAAAATAATACCTTTTAAATGATATATTGGTCACTACATATAATGGTGTATTTTTTAAGTTACGGTCAAAAGAAGCAAAAATTTTCTTATTATTCTCTTTATTTTTCTTAACCTTTAATCGCAAATATCTCCATTTGACAAATATGGACTTATCGGTTTTTGCAAACAAACTCTTCATATATATGAAGACCTGAATATAAGAACGACCCAAGTCCAATTTTTGGCCAAATTCAGTTTGACATGGGAAATTGTAGCTTATGCATGGACTCATCTTGTGTATAAATGATAAAACCTAATTACCCCCGGAAGTGCCTGAAATAAATGAGTTAAATCTTATATGAATGTAAGAATGAAGGACTTGGGTCATTCTTACATTCATATTATAGCGCCCTCTCTCGTCCTTCTCTCATCTCTATAGCAAAACATCATGACGAATCAAAGAACGACCCAAGTCCATATGATTCAAAGAACGACCCAAGTCCATATGATTCAAAGAACGACCCAAGTCCATCACACAAAATGGTCTCTCCACAATTAATGTAAATGTTAATTGTCATAATAATACATGTATATGTTCTAATTTGTATATACAATGTTGCCTTCCCATCACAGTTAAATAGAATATAATTGGACAAATAAAAAAAGATATGAAGTTTTTTTGAGTTTACTCGAAATGGTCTTCCATGGACTTGGGGCGTCCTTATATTCAGATACTCATATATATATATACATATATATATATATATATATATATATATATATATATATATATATATATATATATATATTACAGGTAGTATTGTTGTTGCTGAGATAACGATGGTAACAATCAAGGCTAGAAGGAACGTTGAAAGAGGAGAAGGTGGAGGAAATAGTGGAGGAAAAGTTTTGAAATGTAATTCGTGATAAACAACAGCTAACAGACTGCGTTGTTATACCCACCTAGCTACAGTGTTGTTATCGACATATTCTAATGACGTGCTTTGAGTACTTGAACATGTTTTGGATACTAGAAGTACAACGGGAGAACTTTTATCATTTTTCCTCGTGTGCTTCTAACCAGGGACCCGAATGCGAGTCTCTCGCCATTGGTGACGTGCAAGGAAGAAAACTCATTTTCGTCGGCATCGATGGCGTCAGCGCCCTCGCCATATTCTCCGTCGCCCCTGGCAACAGCACGCCCGTCTACGAGTCCATTTACCGCGACGGCTACATCGACGGCACATTCCAAGCCCTTTATAACCGGAGGGAGACCGGCGACCTCTCGCCCGAGTCCCTTACGTAAGTTTGCGGCAGTTCCTTTTGATGCACGTTAATCAGTGTTACAAATTAACGACTAATATTGCCAATGATATGAGTAATTTACTCTAGGCCGTTTAGGTTTCCGCGTGCCAATATGTTATTGTTATTCATTGACTACACAGTGGCATAGAGCATATCACAAGTCATTGTGCAAATTCATTTGCCTCAATTGCCCTTGGGTGTGAAAGATATGTTGTAATCAACTACGACAGGAGTAGAGCATTTTAATCGACTTGTCTTGCTTACACTCCAATATCATGAACCTGCTGTAAGCTGTCTATAAGCTTCGGAATAAATGGTATTTTCATTGTTTTGTATAAAAGTCAAAGGCCATCAATCAACATTTTCCAAGAATGTACATAATCTTGATCAAGGGCCATTGCACGCACAGGGTGATTGTTATTTTTTTTCACTTTTTTTTTTAACGATAATCTGTGAATTTTTGCGGTTCATGTGATGTCATAATATGGTCGCTGTTAATTGGACCCAATATCCTGTTACAGGCGTTGTTTTGCAAATCCTGACTCATGCTTTGCCTCGATCTCAGTGCGGTGGCCATTTTGGACCAGCTGAGAGTGTTATTTTCGTGCAATGATCTCTGGCTGACTTCCATGACTTGAATGTCAGAAATAACCAACTAACACCACCAAATATCCTCGTCTGTCAAACCGAGCCAGAGTTATCAAGCTCTTCCTGTTTGTTGCTAATGTCCAACAGCCTATTATGGTTATCGGTCAAACCAACATGGGCCCTGTTTCATAAAGCTGTTCGTAAAGTTACGCACGACTTTACGAACGACTTAAATTTGGCAAGCCCAGTGGGTTCCCTAATCATTGTTATTTTCAATAGCTAAACTCGAAATTTGCAGATGATAATGGTTATTCTTACATTTTATCGCACGTTTTTAGTTGAAAGTGTATTTTTGCCCCCATGTAGATGAAATATTGACATACAGTACTGTTGTACTTCGTTAAAACGTAAGGGGTAGAAAATGGGCACACATATTGGCACTTCATATTTCATTCGTTTGTTGAGTCAACTTTGCAAACATGCTATCGGCTGATATTTATTAAGTCTTGATGCATTTGAGTATCTGAATATAAGAACGACCCAAGTCCATGGAAGACCATTTCGAGTAAACTTAAAATAAAACTTCATATCTTTTTTTATTTATCCAATAATATTCTATTTAACTGTGATGGGAAGGCAACATTGCATATACAAATTAAAATATATGTTATTATGACAATTCACATTTACATTAATTGTGGAGATGCCATTTTGTGTGATGGACTTGGGTCGTTCTTTGAATCATATACATGATATTCTGCCATAGAGATGAGAGAAGGATGAGAGAGGGCGCTATAATATGACTGTAAGAATGACCCAAGTCCTTCATTCTTACATTAATATAAGATTTAACTTATTCAGTTCAGGCACTTCCGGGGGTAATTAGGATTTATCATTTATACACAAGATGAGTCCATGCATAAGCTACAATTTCCCATGTCAAACTGAATTTGGCCAAAAATTGGACTTGGGTCGTTCTTATATTCAGGTCTTCATTTTCATTGATTGCTCGATACATCCATAAATGAAATGTGTGGTATTAAAGCCATGGCCGTAAATGACATGAAATACATTATTCTAATATAACTTTCTTCTCAACTGATAATTACGGTAAGCAAACTATCATCAAATAAGTCAGACAGACAGACAGGCATTTAATGTGGTCTTTAGATATATTGTTCACGTTCTTATGAAAGAAAAAAATGTGGCTGTTGAAAGAGACTATTTGTCTGGTTATATTGTTTCATTATTTCGTTATTATTGTTGGAAGTGCAAAAAGACGTTAACATTATGTTAAGTACTGTCATCACAACAACGTATACGTTGCGCGAAAGAACAATTCCATCTTTGGTAGTCAGTAGCCGTAGCAATGCGCTTTGCGCGAGGTCACAATGAAAATCACTCCTTGTCATGCTCGTCGTTAACCCCCCCCCCCCCATTTTTTTTTTTTTTTCAAAATGACATTGGAACGGCGCGAAAAAGAAAAAAAAACTAATGACCGAAATAAAATATGCTATCTGACCAGCTTCGATATTGTCATTCAAATTGCATCGAACGGTTTCAATTGAAAAAAAAAACAGCTTTCATTGAACTTATTCATATTATCCAACCCACTTTTTTTATCATTATTTCAGTTTCATCCCACCTGAAAAGTCGTCTAGCCGGAAGCCGATGCTTCTCGTTACGGGACGCACCAGCGGGACGGTCGCCATGTACGAGGTCATCGACGTGCCATACTGGATGTTGCTCAAAACTCTTGGTAAGGATTGGTCGACAAGTATCTCGTAGCATCGAATCCATGGAAGTGATAGGGGAGATGACGAACGCTCATTGATAATCCAAGTGGCCACAAAGTTGATTGTTCTCAGTTTGAATAATAATATAGCATAAAAGTCAAGCCATGAGATTTGGAGAACAAAACAAAATATAAGACATTTCTTGTTCTCTTGTTTTATTTTGCTTTGTTTTGGTTTAGGTTTTTAGACGGGGGCATTTTTGTAAGACGTACGTTCTAAATTTTAATGATGTTATTGTTGTTTATTTCTATATATATTATGATGAATAGATACGTGTATCTGGAGTGTGGGAGAGAGATAGAGACAGAGACAGAGACAGAGACAGAGACAGACAGACAGACAGACAGACAGACAGACTGACAGACAGAGAGATTTGTTGAAATGAAATGTAAATGACAACGAACTAAATACTTTTTGATAAAAGCTGAAAACAAGCAAGCAAGCAAACAAACAAACTCGAGCGCCTTTTATATAAAGAGAACAGAATCAGCAAGAATACTCATGAGTCCTAGCAGCAGATTCTGTCTTCCATTCAAGATGTAAAGATTCAAGATGTAATTGATTACGCAATTTCATTTTATTCCCGCCTTCAGGAACCAAGGAAGGTCACGGTGCCGCCACATCGATTTCGTCATCCTCCTTCAGTGTTCTTTCCGCCTTACTCATCAGTCTTCTTGCCGTGTTCTACAACAGGTCATAGGTCATATGATGACGTCACGAACAGTCACGCTTAACCAACAGTCTTCCTATTCGTTTATTCGCTACCATCGTTCATTAGCGATTCTGTACATTGATTTTTTTTTCTTTAGTTTGTACTTGTTTCCCTTCCTCAATTTGAGACTGTGTCTGAAAAAAAAAAAAAAAAAAAAAACTATAGCAGGTTAATTCTCAGTATCATGAGAGTGATCGAAGTATCTATGATGGCACAGACAATTACTAATGATATAATTTTTTTTCTCTAATATTCTAGTGTTTATATGTTTCAAATTTTACATCTATCACAAGAAAAGTTAGACATAGACCCTACGATGATTGCTTGTACTTCACGTTAAAACACGTATGCTCATATACCCCAAAATTAGATATGATTTCATCTCATCCAAAAAGGCATTCCTTTGACTTCCGGCCAAGTTATACAGTATTCTGTAAGAATTCTGTAAGAATGAACAAGTCAGAAACCCAGAATTTTGAACGAACAAGAGATCTACAGCACCTGCCGATGTAATCCTACACTTTATATTACTGAATGAAGTGCGACTATTATACTTACTGTATAAATTAAAAAAGAATGAAAAAGAGATGTGCAATGTATTAGGTACCCTTGTGTATAGACAATGGAGAATTAAAACAATTGTTTACTTAACGGTGCCGGATTCTTCGCAACTGTTATATCACTAGTGTGTAAAGAGTTCGTCAGGAGTTGATGGAATGAAAAAAAAAAGAAGAAGAATGAATTGGTGTGTTTGTGAAGTGTTTTTCACTGGCGCTTATTATACTCAGGTGTGCGTTCAGTCGAGATTTGTTCTCCGCAGCAATAAACTATCGATGATACATCTGTTTTTACTGCAAACCGCTTAATGGTCACTTTCTATGATTGTCATGAAAAAAGAAAATAAACAGTCAAAGTTCCGACCAGAGAAAAACTACAATTTCAAAACAATAGTAACCATAGTAACGGTGACAACAGCTGCGATGTCTGCGTAATTATAATCATGCGATTACTACTTCAAGACATCCCCGCTGTCACGAGATGGGACTGGCCAGCTTTGTCACATGATTTGCAAAGTCCTCCCAGTAAAGAATTGAGGGTGGGTCTGACATGGAAGGACATCTTAATCCAAAGGCATATTCAATTAGGTTACTAATCCCCTCGGCAACTTTAACTCTGTATGGGGTTACCCCTGGTAACGAAACTGCATTAAAGGTCAATATATATATATATATATATATATATATTTTTTTTTTTTTCAACGAGTGCTCCTGTGAGGGTTAAAAAGTACAGCGGCAACGCCGACCACAAGATTTCGAACGGATATACAGGGTAGCTGTTGGGTTAAAGTTAGCCACTGCTCTTGTCTGCTGGCTTATTTGTTGAGAACACGCTGGAGAAGCTTCACATTCAGTTGGAGAAATTGTGTGCTTCTCGTTTGAAAAAAAAGGACAAATACATGAATGCGTAATAAGTAGAGCGACAATAATAATGGTTGGATTGAATTAGCATTTATTTCCACTTTCTCTCTGAAAAAAAAAACCGACGTAATACGAACACAGTGAAGTTTGGAACACAAAGATTTACACATAATTCTGTTATAAACAAGACATGTAAAGACTCCTAGTTTTGAAATAAAGCTTTTAACACCTAAGAGATGACGTTGAATCTAACATGACATGAGTCGAGGAAAAGAAGCAGAAAATAAAAATTCTATGCAATTAACTAAATCTGACTAGATTTAGTGGGAGAAACCTACTGAAAAGCTAACAAACTTGTTCAGAAAAGTTTCCTCGGAAGAGAGAGAGAGAGAGAAAATGAAAGTAAACTAAGTAAACTAAGAAAACATGAAAGTAGAACACATGGATATGCAAATGCATGTACATTCTAGGAGTACATGCCATACATGAATATAATACACACATAGACGATACGGCGCAGATATACATACATTCAGATGAAATGTGATGTATGCAAAAGACTCTAAGAAACAACAACAATAGAAACAAAACTCCCACCTACCAACATGATCGTGTGCATACGCTCATTTGATGGGTCACTTTTGTCCGCATACTGATGGGAATGGGAAGAAGTGATGACACCCATGTCGAAAACGATGAGGATGACAGCTATAGCAATGATGATGGTGATAGTGGTGATGATAATAACGAGGAGGATGGTGATGATGATGATGATGTTTATGACTATGAAATTATGAAAATGTGCTGGTATCGGTGCATGATCGTGGCGTCGGCACTGATGTTAACTTGATTTAGTTAGTGTTATTTTATAATGGATTTTTTATGAATTTGCTGATGATGGGTGATGAAGATGATTTAAGATGCTAGCAATGATGATGATAATGATGATGATGATGATGATGATAATGATGTAAAGGTAACTGTGGTTATTTTGACATTGGTAGTGATGGTAACTGTTTTGTGAGATTTTTTTTCGATAAAAGAGGCAGTTGCTAATGGTAAAGGTGCATAGTAGTAGATGTTGGGCAATGATGATGGTGATGATGATGGTGGTGGAGATGATGATGATGATGATGATGATGATGATGATGATGATGATGATGATGATGATGAAAATGAAGATCGTGTAAGTTGACGGACGTGAATGATGAAGTCGAGTGGAGAAAACAGTAATAATCATGGTTGTGGTAGTCGGTGGTAGTAGAAATGATGAAAATATAACAGTCATAACAATGCGCAGTGTCGATTTGCCTTGCCAAAGCCACACAACGTGTTAAACATTGACCACACCAATGCACACAATCATCGACCTTCTTTTTCTTTCTTCTTCTTCTTTTTTTCATCGGCGACACTGAATACTATCCCCACCACACACTGTTTATCGTACAGACTATTTTTTTGGGAGGACATTTTCCTGTAGTGAGTGAGTTGAGTGATTGCTAATAATTCATCCTCCGCGATTCCCCCTTGCTCTGTTCAGATCAGTTCGATGCGCAATCGTGCAATCCGTGCAATTCTTGAAGAGATACATATTCATGATGGTCACGGCTTCTACGTCACACTGCCACTGATCTGGGAAATGTCCAAATAAGGCATCACAAACCTTGAATCCCTGTATGTACTGTAGAAATACCAACAAGAACGAACAAACAAGAATACAATTGCTTACGTGTACGATTCCTCCACGGAACGAAAACGACAATGCTATGGAAACTTGTTGTTTAATAGTAAAAAATGAAATGCCCTCAAAGAAAATATCATAATTCATTCGTTCATATCCGGTAGGCAGTAAATGTATTTTCGTAGGTACACGGATAGAATTGTTTATATTCAAAATAATAGTAATATTATCCAGGTTGGGAAACGGTCTTTAAAATGAGACTCGAACCGATAGCGAGCTGGTAAGATTGCCAGCGGGAGAGGGTTAGTCATATCCCCGAGGTAATTAGCTCTTCCCCTTCTCCGCGAGAGGGGCTGGGGTGGGCTTGACGTCAAAGATGCTCCTCGTAGCCAGGGGAAGATCGAGGGAGGGACCGCGTCTTCCTTTTCAAGATTAATCTCACACTGCTACTTGACATCCAGAAGTGAGATAGAGAGAGGAAGGGAGGAAATACGGAAGGGGGGGGGGGGGGGACTGAAGGGAGGGAGTAGAGCCTGCGACACGACGTGACTAAAGTCCGATTCGCAATCTCTTCCCTATATACGCTTCAGGTGGGGGCAAAACTCTCTATCGGTCGAGACAGGTCATTGGGCAACTTGAGAAGTGCCTGCGCACTGATCGAATCCGGTCGGAAGCCAATCGCAAGGCGCTGAACGGGTGGCATTCATCGGGATGATTCTCTTCCTCTAATCGACTTACCCGATGCGTTGATCGGAATTTGATGTGACACCTCCCTCTCCCTATTAAGCCCCCGTTTCACCCATACTTGACATTGACACCCTTTTCTTAAACCGCATCAACGAATATCCAAGTCTTTAAGCTTTCATGTAATATTATCCCAACACCTCTCTTAACCCGTTCCTTACGGGAACCTGGTGCACCATGTCCCCATGGCGTCAACTCATATACGGGAACCTGGTAAACTATAATTATGTTCCCAAACTGCAGACAAGAGCGTCTGCATTCATGACCTCAGTTCATGTTTATTTGTGTTATGCTGACCAGAAAAATGGATTTGATCGAAAGATTAGACTTTCTTCTATGAATATCTGTCTATTGTCTGTATCAGAACAACGTGTTTTTTTTTTCTAGTTTCCCTGTTTCCAATTTTACAGTAGAAGTGTGCTTGTTTTGCTGTAAAACTCGTGTGAAGACCTACGTAGCCATTAAGGCTAATCTCAACATATTTTGACTTCAATCGCTGACTCAAGTAGGATGTCCGTGTAGTGTGTAACACATAAGTTTGCGAGCCCATCAGCGCACGCTTCATTCACATCTCACGTACGATTGATATTTTTTTTTTCTGATGGCATATTTTGCAGTTGACCACGGAAATAAGAATCATGTACTGCTCGCACAAGCGGATTTTAATACAAACCTGTCCGTCTATTGGCAAAAACGAATCTCTTTTGGAGGCCTTTGAAGGCTCTCGGAGAATTACGGGAGGAAAGGGTAAAGAAAGCTGAGTTATCAAACCATCACAAACATCTTTGTCAGTTGTCTCTGACGTTCGTGCAATCCATCGCTTCGAGCAACACGTATTACCTTTGTTATTTTGTATATAACCGTGACATAAGGGTCTGAATAAGACGTTATCTAAGCCAACTAAAAAGAAAAGAAAACAATAACAACAAAAACTACAACAACAGCAGCAGAAGCAACATCAACAACAACATTAAACAAACAAACAACACGAAACACCTGGCGTGCCTGGGGCCTGCTTCATCAAACATTTTTACCTGAGAAAAAAACAAAACAAAAACCCAAACCTCAGGTTAGCATGATTCTGCCGTCGACTTCCACACGGGGAAAAACTCTGAGAAAAATACCCCGACTTTTCTCAGGTAACAAATTTTATGCAACAGGTCTCTGATGCTCGATGTAAATGATGAGTAACCCTGTTCAAATCGTCATCGGCATCCCGTCGTATATATCTATGGTTATAATTTATGTGTGCATAATTATACTGATCGGCTTTTCTTAGAAAACAATATTCTTAAACTAGGTGATTTGTATTTGATAAACATAAGAGTTTTGATTGATAAATTGAATAATCTATAAAATTGAATAATTGTGAATAATTGTGGAAAAACACTTCCCGTCAATGTATAAGTGGCCATCACAAAACAGGCTATTTGTAAAGACGCATTTTCATCCATAATAATATTCTGTTGAAGGATTATATTACCAGTACACTTGGTGACTTTCTTGAGAGCGATGTTAGCTTTCATTAACAACAAGAAAAGAAAACGAGAATGGAGCACGACAGATCATCATCTAATCTTATCGCCGCACATTACAGGGCATTGAACAAGTCACCCTTAAGTCAGCATCACTGCTGCTGCAGCCCCCCGGGGACGGCCCGTGTAATGGTGGTTTCCTGCCCCTCTCCGCCCGAGGCGGTAAGTGGGTCAGGAGTAAGGCTAGGACCGCAGCTAGATACAAGAACGTATAAAACCGGTAGAAAAGTTCGATGAAAGACATTCGCATCACCTTGTTGACTGTTCGCTAAGGTGCTTTGATTAACGCAGGTGCAATAAGCTCTTATGTACTGTTTACGTTTGACAAAGAAAGAAAGAAAATGAAATGACGGTTAGATTACAGGAGACACCTATTTTTAATGGCATCACTCAATTAACTCTGTTCAGCCAGCATAAAATTGATGATTTGTGATTAATACAAATGCCCAACTGATTGGCTGTTCCAACACTATTTAAATCCATCAGATAGTAAAGAACGTGAGTCAATCAAGTTGTTCTGCATTTTCTGAAGAAAATTCATCCCACAATGTAACAGGTCTTCGACATCAAAGGCTACATTGAAAATGAAGCTTTATTAAGTATTTTTTGGTTCAAAAAGATGAAATAAACATTTCTATGGGCTCGATTAGTTTGTTTACTTGCCAAGGACTAGACCATCTACAAGAAGGCCGCTTTATTTTTTTTTCCCAAAAGTTAATAACTCACTGTACTTGTTTATTTTCTTGTGAATAAGCATAAGCAACTTGAAACTACATATCTACTTTAATCTCACTGAACTAGTTTTAGTGGGATTTTCGAATTTCGAGCTTAAGTTTGGCAGAAAGAATGACGTTTTTTTTTTATCTACGGAAAATGCCTGAAAATAATTTCCGTTTTTCTAAATGTCGATCTTGAAAAATTTTGCCTTCGCAGGTGATGTTTTCTTTTAAATGATCGTAAGAGAATCGCAAGGAATTTGCATCATTTCGTGAAGCTGGAAATTTCCGAAAACTTCATTCCTTCATCCATTCATTCATTCATTGGGGTGGCCTACTTTAACAATAAAATTGACGTTTATGATTTAGAGCGGTATACAAGCGGATATCATCACTTTAGAAAGAGCGTGCTCTGTATGACTTTAATTCAATTCGATTACTATGGCTGAAACATCTTTTCTCGCAACCTCCTTGTCGCCTGCTATTGTTTTCTCACGGAAAACTAGCCTTCCCTTCCATGTCATCAACAGTCCAAACAAACCTCGTCGCTAGGCAACGGATCCTTCCGGTGACATTTGCAGGAGCAAGGATGCATGCCGGGAGAGGACATGAAAAACCTCACCCGGGCGGCACGATCGGCAGAATTGGTTAAAGGCTATGCTAGTTTGTGTATAGGGAACTGCCATGTCAGTAAGTTGTGTCTTAAAAGATAGAGATTGCGTGAGAGACTTATCAATGCATGTTGATCGACTTATCGTACTTATTTTGCTTCCTTATTTCAGAGGGGACTTTATTTCTTAGCTTTCAGTAAATAAAACTATATTATTACAAGATGAGGTTCATCAACTGCAGAAGAAGACAGAATGTAGAAGGTACAGAGATGACAAGCAATAACCCAAAACAAAAATGAATATAGACTTAAGTTGATCTTGCATTATAAGGGAACATAGATATCGGTAATGATATCTATAGAAAGTTTCAGTTGTGATTTTAAGCATGCACGGCTTGAAGGAAGAGCAGTCCTTACTAAGTACAAGAGGGCTGTGTGGTTCATTCATAAAGTTTTATATTGTATAGTAAGGTGCGTTTGATGATATGAGGGCGCCCATATAGTTAGGATGCACTCGTGCATATGCAATGTTTACACTGGTATAATATGCATACTTACTTAATTTCCATTGAATGAATAAATCGATAGTAAGAACATGCAGTGATAGTAATTTGTTGAAGAAAACTACAATCACTGACAATGACGATTGTCATGATAAGCACTAAGATGTTTTAGTAGGCTTGCTGTGTCAGCAGCCCCCAAAGAGAATAATTACAGCAGCGATAAAATAGTATGTAAGAATAACAATAAATAGAATGATAATAAGTGCCATCTTCCTAAAGTAGAATAACCTGAAACGGTAGCCAGGATTACATCTAGTCATTTCATAGTATCTCAACACGTTCTAATCTAAGCCTAGAAATCACTTAACATCTTCACGTTATGTAACGACCATCATGGCGAATCTACGTAAGATATTAAATACAATTTATGTATATTTCATGCAAGGAACCTCGAAAACGAGACCCAAGTAAGCAAGAATGAATGTATATTCTCAACATAAATATGAAATTCGCCATTTAGAATATTCAAAATCGACGATAATCATGTAATAGCATCATTAGAATTTTAAACAAACACAAAACAAGACAAAACAACAGAGAATACGACCTAGTTTGGTGATGAAAAACATCAACAAAGAAAAAAAAAACGAAGCGGAAGGTCCTGCGAATTTGACACTTTTTTTTTCAATTACTAGTACATACACACATTACATACAATACCAGAACACATTCATTATTACTTCTTCTTACCCGGTTGACCTTTGACACATTGCCTACGGGATCTGAGTGAGTCCTTAGTCCTTAGAAATTAGTATTCTGAATTATTATAGTCTTTCGTAAGAAGCAGGTTTAACAGAGTAAAAAAAAAAGTAATAAGAATTATAGATCGTATCAAGATAATAATGATTATGCCATTAGAACAGGAATAAATTTCTCCATGTCTAAGGCGAAATTAATAAGTTATGAATGGATCTGAATTTCGGCGTTCTCCTAGACTCGATAACCAGTCGCAAGTAACCTAGTTCACAGAAACTCTTGATCACACGCCCCAAAAGTTCGGGGCCTTCTGGGGAAGACAGACATCATTAACCGCAACCTTTCGTCTCACTGTCTTCATTAATTTTTCACTAGTACTGGTACGACCTTTATCAACCAGCAACACCCCTCTCGAGTGTATTATTGCTTCTAGCAGATCACCGCGGTACACGTTCTGCTCTGATTATGCAGTTATGGCATCCCCAACTTCTAAATTGGTTTTTCCAACAAGGGCTGCGGTGCGCGAATGCTATAACGCTATCCTTTAGATTTGTGTGTCTGTGTGTGTGTATGTGTGTGCGTGTGTGTGTGCATCTGCATTGAAACTCCTTTCCTTGAAAAAAAAAAAAAAAAAAAAAACCTCTCTGGATTCATTTACTAAGTTAAGTCAAATAATTCAAAGGTAATAGAATTCTAAACATTTTACCATGCTCAAAAATATGAAAGTCAGAAATATGTATAAAAACATTGAATACAACTCACGAGAACAAAATTGTATAATTATGGTGTTACAGTTCATCCTCCTGCCCCCTTTATTTCTATTGTGTTTTAAAGAAATTCATTCGGAATGGCATGGAAATTTGATACACTTTTTTGAGTGTCCAAAACACACACGCATTATACACACACATACACATACAATTCTCAATGAAAATCCATAACTTCAATTGGTAAATTTGAGCATACCTTTAGTCATGTTAGTTGAATAGTGAAGAAAAATAACATAAAATATCGTTGTCACTCATAATTCAGTTTAGCCAAGAACCATCAAGATAGTATTCAAAGTATCTTCATCTGTCCACTATAAATTTCAACACAAAAGTATAATTAATATATATATATATATATATATATATATATATATATATATATATGTATAATAGAGATGATTGTTACATGTTATGTTATTGTCGAAAAACGGAAATGAATTTGAACTGGAAATTGAATAATAGGGCACTTGAAGCCCATTATCGAACGTAGAAATGACTCAGGAGAGGTTTTGCATATGTTATCATGTTACACTGACAACGATATAGTTGTAATAATGATATGTTGTTAGCAGTAACAATAAGGATGACACCAATGATGACGATGATGATGATGATAATAATAATGATGATAATAATGTTAACAATGACAACGGTAACGATAATAACAATACTTAAACCCATATTGAAACGTCAATCTTCTTGCATAATACCCATGACTATCATAACTCCTGTTAACAAATATTATAGACATCAATAACTTATTGAACACAATTTGTATGCCATTTCGCAAGCCTTACTTCAAATTCTCAATTATTATCAAGATGATAATTTTGGGAAATTATTCCTGATTTCCACAGACGCTCCTGTGACATCATCTTTTGCTGCATTCCCTTGCTCTCGGTCGTCTGGAAAAGTTCGAGTTCTTTTCCTGCCTTGCTATAAGATGCTGCTCAAGGATCTCAGTAGACACACAAGCACCACATGGACGGGACTTGGATGTTACAAAGGTCACGTGTCTGTTTGTGGAAGAAAGGAGACTGGTCACCTAGCAACTAAGGACTGCCTGACGGATGCTCGTGAAGTTTGGATAAGGGCAAGGAGTATCGGTACAGGTCTCGATGGAAAGTAGAATAGTGTAACCTCCAGACTTACCTCCAGCAAGCCAGAATGAGTCTGACAGGGAGTTAGGGAAAAAAAAGGGGGGGGGGGGGGAGTGGGGGGGGGGGGAATCACCTTGGCAACACTGGCTGTCACACGAAGGTAATATATGAGGTTCATTTCCTTTCACTTTAAAGGGTTAGTTTTGTTTTGGTTGAGTAATCTATGATTGTGCATTCTCTGCTCCTACCAGAAAAAAGGGTTATTCTCATCAGATTCTAATAACAATAACTGCGAAGAGAGGAAGTACAAACACTCTCGTTTGTAAATTCTACAATCAGTCAGTTTGATCTAGAATTTCGCAGATGCCACTCAAAAAAAAAAAAAAAAAAATCAGCAGAAACTACCCAGCTTTATGATACAGACTGGTACTTTCGAGAGCGCAATATCATACAATCCGAACCCGATAGATGAATATAATCATAAATAGCTAAATGAACAAAAATGTCCGACATTAAGGCTGGCATTAAAGTTGGGTACATCTTTGTAAAGGTCAAGTACCTGTGAGTGTCAGTAGGGGCGGGATGCGGCGGGATGGGACCGATAAAGAGTCAGGAAAGCGCTAGCCGGGAGATGGGCAGAGAGATAGGGATAGTCCCGGAATCACAGACTCAGCATTTAAAAATTGATTCTCCCTGAGGACAGTTGAAGTAAAGTAACGGAGAGTGTGTCGATAAATTGATACTGACCGGAGCAAACATATTATTCACAAGGCGCTGACACTGGGGTATATTATCTAACGTAAAATAGCTTAAGACGAGGAGGTTATCTTGAAAATTATGAGCAAGCAATAGGCCAGATAAGTAGAAGGGTATAATCATAAATGTGAACACCCAACAGTGCTCGAGACCAGTCCAAATCAGTTTCACGTACACCGATATGCATGTATGATACATAACCAAGTGTAAAGCATTCAATATTTCTATTTCTCTACCGTTGCTACAATAATGATCTTGATGATAGTAATGATTATCAACAAGAATTATTTCACACTGTGATTCTTCTAAACTACAGATAGTAAAACTACCTTATTTTTGTTTGGAATCATTCATGATTGAGAAATCTACCACAATGTTATTTGTGTGTGTGTGTGTGTGTGTGTTTGCTCCATGTTTGTTTTACTGTGATATAAGCAAAGAGGATTAGTCAAAAGGAATAGAACCTGAGTAACAATAACAGCCACTGTCAGACTGTGTAAGCACAACATCCCTTTATTACATATAGAATCTTCTCTTAATTTATGTTTGTAACTTGCATTCTAGGAGAGGAATGAATAACTTAATCTGATGCTGAATTGTGTTGGATTAGCAACAACTTGGCAATGGTGACTTCTTAAAGGCGTTATTTACCATTTGCAGATGAAACAAACACCCAGCTTGCTTCAAAATACACGAAATAGCTCTAGAATATGACTTAGGGATAGAAACAACCAATGTGTAATGTTAATTAGTATAATCGTTGTTAAGTATTGCTAAATATACAAAATGTGAACAATGGTTAAAATAAAATTGTTTCTAGACTAAGCTGTCTCCAGTTACGGTTTAGAGAGAAAATAGTAATATCTCTTTATATTTTAGGCTTTCTTACAATTTTTTATTTTTTAATTTTTTTTTTTTACATGGAAGGATGTTTTGTGATACAACAGACCTACACATATGCATCAAATGTGATATCTCGAACATTTTTTTAAATCACTGCTCCCAATGGTAGACAGTACCTTTAATAAATGGACGATGGTAGAAGAATGGGAGAGCTTGGAGGCGGTGTAACATCGTAGTGAAAATAGATTCTCTAACTCTACGTGGATGAATTTTGGATATACATATTCATTATTGTAGGCATATTTTTTTTTGAGTGATTCGTGCCTTTCAAGCTCCGCTTTTCAGAAGATCACTCCTTCCTATCTCTACATTTTCTCTTTTGTTGTTTGTCTTGTTATTTATTACTTTATTTCGTACAAATACATTGAAATATACTTTATTTCTTGTACTTTTTCCAAATTGTCATACGATATACTTTATCAAATGTATACTTTGTAACAATGACCTTCTGTTTACGAAAGAAATAAAGTACAATTGAATTGGACTCAATTGAATCGATTTGATCATCGTTAGGGCATGTCTCCATGCTTTAAGATTATAATTAACTTCACAATTTTAAAGAATAAAACTTGGTTGTCTTATCCGTTCATGCATTGAATGAATGGATAAGATAATAAAAATCATTCAAAACACGGTGCAAAATGAATGAATGAAAAGTCGTCTTATCCGATTTGGATAAAATTGTTATCCTTACTCCGGTTGGTTAGGGAAAAAGAAAACACAACAACTAATCTGAAATACCTCTAGCACAGAATAGGCAAACTATTACTGCTCCTTATTAAAAGTACAAAAAAAAATCCCATTTTCCCTCAACGTTTGTATACTGAGGATAATGGCAGACTGGGGATGGAAGTTGTGAAGTGTTTAGGAAAAATCAATGATTCAACCACTTCGAATGAGAGCTCTCAAACAAATTTAATTGTATGAACTGATCATGATAATTGTGTGACGGTTCAAGTTTAAATATGATTCTTTGTCTCGCTTGGTCGACAGAAGTGGAGTTATTTTTCGCTTCCTCTGTTATGTCTTTCCCCCTTTTTCCATAGTAGATATCGGATTATTTGTCATCTAAAGACGTCACTGCGTTATCCCTGGTAATAACTTTGCAGCCGAGGCTTTTATGGATCACATTTAAAAACGATGGGTATAATTCGCGTGTCAGCCAATAGCACTCCGTCACTCAGCGCGCTCCAAGTCCCGGTAGTGTTGCCAACTCACAGGCCGTTTCCGCTTGGCAACGATCGCCACTGGCTGTAAGGGCAGTAAAGAAAATAAGAGAAGATAAAAACAAGGAAAAAAACTAGGCGTGCGTGGAACGAGGACGTAGGGGAACGGAGCGCGAAATGCGTTTTCTGAATGAAGGAAATAGCGGGACAGGGACGGTCTCTTTTTGAGCCTGTCGTCTGAGCTGGGTAGCAGGCTTTTACATTCCCTCTCGTACGGACTCGCCCCTCTTCAGTTGGGTTTAAAGGCCTTGGTTCAAACCGGCTCGCTCCGGGGATCGTTATCTGGTAAGCTGTATTGAAACGGAAGGAAATTAAGACCTCCAAAACATGGCTGGAAAATCCTTCCTCTTCGGTTGCCTGCTCGCCGTCTTCGTCGACATCTCGCTAGCCGTGCTGTCGATGAAGCCGATTTCGACGATCCACATTCCCTACGACATCGTTCCCGCACAGGGAAGGACCAGGAACCTCTATGGCTTGAATCAGGGCGCGGCGGAGAAAAGCGCCTACGACGCGGATGCCATGGTGGCCTACACCGCGGGTGAGTCGTCATTTTATCCGCTCGAGCTATTTTTTTTTTTAATCTTGGGCCAAACAACATGGAAGACCTTAACCAATTTTTGTGAAACTCTGATAATTCATGCTGTTTCATTTTTTTATTTTCGTAAGATCTCATGGAATATAAGTCAACAAAGAAGGAAGTAACATGAATCTGAGTTAGATATTCGAAACCTCTCAGAATTGTGAATCATTTTAACCGAAGAAAAATAAAATGTTTCAACCAGTATACTTACGTCAAAATGTCCCCCATCTAAGGTAATCATTAATCAGAAAATAGATCTCATTGCAATTAGTTTTTTTTTTGATTGGTAACAGCAATTTGCATATATAGCATTGATCCTATAGCAAAGCTGGTCATGAATATAATCATATAATCCGTTAGAGTGACATGTCACAAGGGGCCTTCACAGCTTACATTTCAGACTAAAATAGAGAGCAGAGGACAGGATGAGGAATAAGATTATATAACGTCATTTGAGAAGAAACGAGCAGTAGCATTTCAATAAACTATAGACACTTTCCAATCACGGCTCTTATTCAGAGGAGATGGTGATAAACTTAATCATATCTGATCAATACAACAACAAAAAAAAAAAAAATCCCTGGATAAACTCAAGTCATAGAGCTTCCAGATCATCTAATGGGACACAATCGCCTTCTACATTGTTCTACGTTCCTACCATGCCTACACCGGCATATTAATCACTTTGTCACTTCCGTTTCACTGAATATCGTCTTATTCTTGAGGAGGTGGAAATTGGCTGTCTTTAACAGCAAACGGACGTCCCGTTTCCTTTCTTTATTAACCAATACTCTAACCGCATCAATCAACCTATTGTTTGTCACACAACCAAGTGAGGCACATTTAGAGCATGAATCATCCATGAACAGTCGCTCTTAGAAAAACAATTGGCTTTCACCATTTCGGGACAATCACTGACAATCGTTCTTATAAAAGTGAAGACAAAACTGCGCTTCTCCGTGTTGTTACCTTGTCGCTAAGACAGTGCTAAACGGTTTTATGATTTGACTGGACGTTCAGGCTAAGTTCTTTTTTTTTTTAGGGGGGGGGGTTAAGAAAGTAGACAGAAGGTACAGCTTTAAGCCAACTATAAAGTAAGAAAAAAATTGACGAAAGAATACATCAGAAGAAACAATCCATTTAAAAGTAGTTGGGGTATCGTTTTAATTCTCTAGAAATCTTTCGTATCCTAAAAGACCCCCCCCCCCAAAAAAAAAGGAAAAAGAAAAAGAAAAGAGATCATCTCGGTAAAACACAGACATACACACACACACACGCACACACACACACCAAAAAGAATTACACACAGCCTCGCTATAGCCCGTTGAATTATGTTCATAAAATACGTTACTCTCAAAACATTATTTTTTAAATGTATATAGGGTGACACGATAAAGCTTCATCAACAACACCTACTCGTACCTTACATGTCAATTTTCTCGCTCTATCTTAATCCTTTTCTGCATGTTCCGAAACAGGTGAAGGTATATCAATTATACAATCAAGACACAACCTAAATGACATGGATCCTGTGTTTCGTAGACTTGTAATGTCAAACCTCATGCTGTTGATAAAATTGTAAACCAAGAGGCACGTTTTGGGTCCATCCTACACGTTCCATATAGGGCAATCAATAAAATTTGGAGCTGGCACAGGTGCAATGTAGTGTTTTCCTTCTCGTAAGAGGGGTAAAACAAGATTACCAATTTCCTGAACACTTTTAAAGACGATGGAAGGATGCAGAATGGGAAATAAAGGTTCCGTAACCGCTTTCACAACTTGCACTGCGGTCGCAGATTGAACCACCGAGTCTCCTTAATCATTAAGTAATTTTCTGAGTGGCCAGAAGTTAATTAGCAGAGTTCCAACGTTTCCGACCGAAATTATACATAATAATAATCAACTGTTCACCTGCACCTCGGTGAGAAATATTTTGTTATGCCTTGCTTATCAGCGATACATGTGATCTTACTTTTGTATAAACCTTTGTATAAGTCATCCCTCCCTCCTATTCTCCTTCCGATGTATATTATAATAATAAGTATGTACGGGGGCTGCACGCAAATCAAGCCACGCTTATGCTGTAGCCCCACTGTATTATTCATTGTTTTGTTGTACATTTTGCTGTAGATTGCTGTGCAAAGGCAATGAAGGAAAACATTCTGTGAACAACTTATACTTATGCTTGTACATGAATGTGCATGTGCAATGATGATACAGAAACCAATAAATCAAATCAAATCAAATCAAATTTGTATTTACTTTTTCTGAGGGAGATATTTATGTTTTTGCTTTTTAGCTGGAGGGGTGGACTAGTGAGAGTGTGAGTGTGTGTGTGTGTGTGTGTGTGTGTGTGTGTGTAGAGGGGGGGGGGGAGCTACAGAGAGACAAGGATGTGAATGATGACTACGATCCATTTGAACCAAATTTTAAACCTTGACTATCATTTATATCATAAGTAGCTGCTACCGAGGAATAAATGTTTGCGACCAAACCACTACGGGATCGACGGCTTCAAGCAATGTTACGGGATCCTCCATTTCCATTCCCATCCTTATTTAATTTGTACTATGAATATGTATATATACCTTAAACAAGACAATTATGTCGTTACGCATGACCACACGTTTTGTTACATTACGGTTTTGAAATCATTACAAATATGTTCAATGCATTGTATATAATTTTCCCTATCTATTTAATGGACATGAAAATGAAGGTGGATTGAAAAGTATCCTCCAAAGAACTAGGTAACAGCAATTAGATGCCTTGCCAAGGGCACAAATTAATGCCAGACTCAATACCGGGACCTCTTTCATAGCACGCAGTGGTTTTTTTCTAACTGAGCTGTTCGTATACGTAGGACGGGAAAATGTTATTTTGGAAACACGATGATCTCTCAATTGTGCACGCGGCGGTAGAGTTCCATTGTCACAACTGTTGAGCAATGTTGTATCGTGACTCATTGCACGAATATTAATAGCTTTAAGGTTCTTTTCCCAAGAGGCGCTTGACTCTTGGGGTGTTTCGGCGAGTGCGGTCATAATAATGATGATGATAATGATAATAATGATATTAATAATGATGCGATGGTTATGATGATGAAAATAATAATAATAATGATAAAAATAATAATAATAACAATAATGATAATAATGATAATAATAATAATGATAATAATGGAGGGCCTCCAAGAACAACAGTGTTTAACCCACTGATGGAGCCACCCTGTGAAAATAAAACATATAAATAAATAAATAAATAAATAATGGATTCTTGTAATGGGCCGTGTCTGTCACACAGTGGCACTCCTGGCGCAGAAAGGTAAGACCTCCTCCCACATTGCTTCATTCAGGAAAAGATCCAAAGAAAACACACAGTTACTGGAACAGAAAAGTTCTGAGTTCTTTCTTGAACTGAGGAAATGAGGTCTCTATTCTCAGTTTCACAGGCAATGAGTTCCATATCCGTGTCGATGGTACGTGGACGCAAAAAAAAAATGGATCCTAAACAGAGAATTTGACAACTTTACGTGCGTGTATGTGTGTGTGTGGGGGGGGGGGGAGGGGGTCCTAGTGTCCTCATGAATTTTCAACGTGTGAATGATAATAAAATGCACATGATTATACACATAAACACCCATGTTCGCATGATGTCATGCATTAATCAAATTGTGACTGCACAGAAGCGCGCGCGTTTGTTGTCACTTTCGAAAGTATGCCGTGTAACCAACAACGGCGAGTGGTTCTATTCATAGATACCGGTCATTGTTCCTCAATTTACTCTTACTGATATAACACTGAAATGGCAAATACAACTATTTTTCTTCCTGTTCGTGAGGAGGGAAGATCATGAAAAAAAAAAGAAACTACGAAAATATAACGAAATTAATAGATCACTTCCTCTTCACCAGAATTAACAAAGGGGGCAGCGTGATCTGGAATCCTTCTTTTGCTTTCTTGTCAATACCCTGTCAAAACAAAAACAATTTTTTTTAAAACTTTGTTTTTGTTTTGTTTGTTGTTGTTCCTTGATTATGTTGCCGGTGCAGTTCTTTTGATTATTTTGATGTGTTCTTACCTTCGTTTTTCCTTTCTTTCTGAAATATTTTTTTGAGCTTGGATTTATACCCGGAGTTGACATCTTTCTCTCTCTCTTTCTCTCTCTCTCTCTTGTTTTCTTTCTTTCTTTCTTTCTTTTTTGTAAAGGGACTGCACGAGTCTGAGGATTGTTTTAGGTTTAAAAGATTTTAAGGGGCAATCATTTGACTATATACCCGTCTCCAAATTGTGCATTATTATGCATGGCGGGATCCTGGAATGTTACGTTCAATTGCAAGAGAGAAATCAAAATGTCTGTGGTGTGGGCGGGGGTGGGGGAGGGGGGGGGGGTAAAGAAACAGAAAGACAGAGAGAAGAGGAGAAAGAGAGGTAGAGGTAGAGATTGAAAGAGAGAGGGGGGAGGAAAGGATTAGGAGGGAGTAAGTGACTATGGTAAGTAATTAGACTGTAGAAGTTCCTGTGGGGAAATTCTCTACACTTATTAGAAGACACTTTTTTTCATTCCATGATGGCAATAATATTCTCTTGTAATACCCCCACCCCACCCCCAGCGCAATCCCCATCTACTCTTCCACACCCCTTAACCTCCTCCCTTCCTTCCCCTTCTTTCAGGAGCGAACCTATGCTATCTATGAATTCCGTAGAGGATAAGATGACAAAAGTGATCTCTCATCTCGTGGCAATTGTTTGCCTTATCGGAGAAGGAAACCGATCTTATTATTGCGCTCTTTTTTGCTTCTACATGAACAGGAACAGGGATAGAAAATACAATGTTAATATATATATATATATATATATATATATATATATATATATATATGTTAACAAAATGAATAAATCAATCTAATTCAAATCAAATCAAATCAAAAATATTGGGTGCAGATTTATTTCCAGTGACCACTGCGTTATACGTTGTAAAGATGTTATCCAAAACAATTACTACAATCCTTTTGATTACTTTTTACTCCTCCTTTTGAATTTCCCTGACCGAGGTAAAAAGCTGTCTTCGATAAAATGCATGCAGATATGTAGGTGGTCTGAACTTCGTAAGGATTCATTCAAGCGTGTGCATGCGCAAGTTCCAGTGTGATAATGTTGGCCCATGCATTAATCTTTGAGTAGTGAATCAACTTTTCATTTTTCATTGGTCTTACTTCTGACCCCTCTCCAGTAACCGATGCCGCTTGTTTATTTGTTATCACAAAATATATACTTTTTCTTAAGATTTTAACACCGTTGCCATGGTTACGCCTATAAGCTGTACATTTGACGTCAGCAGATCATCCATTCTAATAACAATAATTTATTAGTCTAACCATATCCATCTTAGTACCACGCTGAGAGCACAAGTCACTGTCATTGTTCTAAAATTCCCTCTATAGTAAGAATTTGCTGCAATGACTGAAGTACAGTCATCTGTTGAGCAATCGTACGAATGTATGTCACAGAACCGCCTAAAGAAACTTACGCCAATTATTTTCTCTCGGGGTTACGCCATCCGCTCCGCAGTGAGTCAGTCTTGGCACAGACTAGTGTAAAAAAAAAAAAAAAAATCATCTGATAATTTCGCCATTAAACATGGACGTCTCTCTTGAGCAAACAGTGGCTCTAGGCTTTGGAGAGCAAAAACTTCATGATTTAGGGACTATGACGCAATAAAGCTAAGCAACTTTCTTACACATCGTGTTGTCGAAAACATATAAAGTTGAGCTTAGTTAAGATGTAAATGATAAATCACGTAAATGAAACTAAATGGGAAAAGTTTAATAGGAATTAAATCTTCATCATAGTTTTGATAAAGTTGATTATTTCAAACCAGAAAGGCCGGCTGATGCTTTTTATATTTTAAGTGGCTACTAACTCTTCGAAATGAAATTTGTTCGAAAGACGAATTGATTCATTCTACATAACTGCTGTAAGTCAAAATAGTTCAAAAGTATCTTGACAAGTGCTATAATCTTATGCACTGACATGTATTTTGTGGATGATTACTTGCAAAAAAAAAATAAATAAAAGAACAGAAAAGAAAAGTATACCACGCACTCCTCTTAACGTTCTCGCTGATTAGCTGATTCATTCGTAACTATTATCCAATCACAGGAAAGAGATGTCATTGGTCATAATATCGTTGTTTCACACATCAAATCGTGGACTGCGTTTAAATCGAGACCCTTAATGAGAAGATTTGACCATATTCAGTCTTCTTTTGATTTTAGGTTCACATTCAGATCTAAGCTGTACTATGTGTGAGGTCGAGTAAAGTGAACATCCCCTGATCATGGTATTTCTGTGCATATAAGTAAATGTAGGCTACAGCGCCACCGCACCTGAACGACGGGAGAAGTGTATATCTCACACGAGAGCATCATTCTGAATGCGTTACAGATACGCAGTTAGGAGCCCGGATGTTGTGGCGGTATCTCGGCGTACAGTTGGCAGTTTCTTGCTGAACTAATCAAAAACGTACACGGACGAACGGGTTCAAATTGATTTTGACGTCAGTTTGTACACTGACACACGAGATAGGCAACTCGTGCGACCGTGTGAACATGATAGACGTACACTGATCATTCGTAGAGTTCGTCAAGTGTATGTGATGTAGATTCAACAAAAAGGGACTGACGCATACATACGTTTGAATGGTAATGTGACGTATAGTTTATTTATTCATTTATTTATTCATGTTTTCTTTAAAAGCAGGGTTGTCCCGTTCAGAGCCCCAATGGCCTGCTTTGCAAGGGAGCCCTGCATCACATACAAAGGTTACAAAATCAAACACGAATTACAACTCGTATAGTTCACCTTAGGTACAGAAAAAACACCGTCTACAATGTTAGAATTTTACGCCTTAACATTTTCGTCAGCTAATGTTAAGTGTCATTATGGCATAAACATTTATAGTTTTACTTACCAGTCAAGGGAGAATACATTGTGAGGTTTAAATCTTGGCATGTCTAATGGAAATGGGAATGCCTAATTCAATGTCTTATTCCAACAAGTTACAAGTGCGTTGCTCAAAACAACATTCCTTAAGTGCTAATCATCTCTCTCTCTTTCTTTTCCTCCCCTCTCTCTTTCTATCTGCCTCAATCGTTTTCTATCTATCTTTCTCTCTCCCCTTCTCTCTTTCTGTCCATTTATATATATCTCTCTTTCTGTTAATCTGACTGCCTTGATTTCTTCGTTCTTATCTCTATACATCCGCTTTCTCTATCAATATTAATTTCCTTATTCTCTGTAATACTTTGCCTTCGTCTTCTACCTCTATCCATCAATCGTTCTCTCACCCTTCCTCTTCGTCTGAATACAATCAATGAGTCAAAGAATATATGAATATATAAATATGTTAATATATGAATATATAAATGATAAATGTGTTAATATATGAATATATAAATGATAAATGTGTTAATATATGAATATATAAATGATAAATGTGTTAACATATGAATATATAAATGATAAATGTGTTAATATATGAATATATAAATATATAAACGTATGAATTAAGAACTGTACAAATACCCGTATTTCTTTAGGTCATCTATCTAGGAATCTATCTTATCTCTTTTTCTCTCTGGCTAACAGGCCGGCGCTATTTGCACGTCGTCAACTTCACCGACGTTTTTGCGCCGAAGATTGAGAGCTCATACCGCCTAACGGCTCCCGTTCTCGACATCGCCGAGTGCGGCAATCTCGTGGCGTTCACCAGCCGAGATCGAGTCCATGTGACGAACCCGGGCATGATTCACATCTACACGAAGACACCAGTGTTCGACTCGTTGTGCAATCTCACGGGTATGTGTTTTATGGCTCCAACGACGTTTTTACTTTGACCTACATGCTCTCTAGAAATATGATTTCGCCTGTAGAACTCCTGTCGTTAAAGTTATCGTGATCACAGGGTGGTATCTGAAAGATAATTAGCAACTACAATGCCATGTTGGTCCAACATGAGTTCTTACTGTTACTCACGTAAAGACACAAAAGTTCCGTGCCATTTTACAGCTTAGTCGAGATAAACGAGAGATGCTTAGGCCAAAGAGAATTTGCTCTTCCTAAATTGATATCCTGATTGCAATCATAGTTGTTTCATCCATTTCAGATATCAGCAAATACCAGTGAATTTTGTCCAGAATAAAGTGCATTTCTTAAAAAGACATATGGTAATGTCATTGCTTTGGTTGTTTCTTTCAATCTCCTTGATCATTTGTTGATAGAGGGGTGATATTCATACCCGTATAATAACCAGTTGTACGGAAGACACCGCTATCGTTCGTAACACAAAAGATGATGAACACTATTCGTTCTTGTATAACCTTTCAACTTTATAGTGGCAAACATCATTCTTGTCAGGAGGTTGTCTTACATAATCAGACTAAGTACGGGATAACGTTTTCTTTCTCCACTGATTAGTGGGCAGCAACCCGAAGAGTCTTCGGTTTAATCCCGCCTGTGACACCATCGTCGTCGCCAACGAAGGTCCCGCTGCCGAGAACCCCGAAACCGAGATGTTCGTCAACCCCGAGGGCACGATCAGCGTCGTCCGCGTCAACCACACCTGGGTGAATCCATCGATGTCGCAGTGCCAGTCGCCGTTGTTGACTTACGGGTCCGACGTCCGAACCATCGACTTCACTCTGTTCAACAACCCACAGTTGTGAGTGAAAGGACGCCCTCACATGTTTTTCCAGCAAGGAGTAACAATCCCCAACCCCATCAAAAACAAACAACAAACAAGCACAACAACAAAAACAACAGAACTACATTCAAGTTGACCAATGACAGAGACGATCTTGTTGAGACGATGTCAAAGCATTGATAACCTTAGCACTTTATCATTTCGAATCATGGGTGTTGGACATAATTGTTCGTTCTTTACAACAGAAGTCATAATTTGTTAAAATATAATAAACCTATCGCATTAAACATTATATATGTTAATTCCATCATGCAGAACCGTCTTTATACATGAAATATATTTTCCTATTGGAGAACATAATGAAAGATTCCACTATTATGCGTTTCTATTTACAGCTGAGTGGTATTATCGTCATTATACTCATTCTTATCATTTTATTTTGGTCAACAGAAAAATCGCTGTACAGTGTATGAGTCTTTTTTATTTTCATAGGGGAGGGTCGAAGGGGGCTTGTACGAAGTTGTTGATAAAATGTAATTGAGAACTGTCAACGCGTACTTCTGTACGTGAGTTTAGACTAAATCATGAACGAAAATTACGTATTATGCAATATCATTACTCCACTATCCTATTCAAAGTTGAGAAGATTATGGTTCATTAGACATACCCATGATTATGAAACTGAGATCAATGATACCAATCCTTGCTATTGAATGTTTAAAAGAAGAAAAAAAATATTCAAGATAGGTAGTGTATGCATAGTGTAATGGGATACACCTTCTGCTCCCATTAACATCTGGAGACACAGAAACGAAAAAATCAGCATTTTTTTTTTTTTGGGGGGGGGGGGGTGTGTACTGCGGCCTACAGAAAGCAGACGAACACTCCTGTCAAACACTCAAAAAGTCATTCACTCATGACGTCACAATGCGCATGTGGTTATTTCAGCCATATTTCTTGTTTTAATAATATCCGCTATGACCCTTTTCCAGCGCGGCCGATTTGGAGAGCAGACTCATCCGTCATCCATACAAAGGTCAAATGGACGGGGGTGAACACACTTTCTCGATGAACGTGGAACCAGAGTACGTGACCATTGACCCCTACCTGCCTATTGCTTACGTCACCCTACAGGTGAGAATGAATAGACCCGTCTATCGACATGATTATACTGTTCTGATTTTACACATGATTTATCATCATAGAAAGATGTTCTTAAGTAGATGCAAAGCTTTCGAAATGAATATAACCGACATGGCAATATCAAATATTCCAAGTAGGACTTCCGATTCCGTGTAGCTTGTGGTAAACACTAAGCTAATGATGTCTCCCCACTAATTCCCATTAACATGAACCAAAGGATATAGTCATGATAGTAATGGAAATTGTGGAATTTTGGTAATATATTGTGATTCCCTGCCATGTTTAATCATATCATATGAGATGTGATAAGAGACATCGGGCAATGTTCAGTAATATCGAATCTTTCAAAGATGAAAAGTTATCTTCCTGAACATACTCTTTTTATGCTTTACAATTCTTTAATCCTACCATATATTATGTATTGTAATCTAGTGTGGGCTACAAGTTCAAAAACTAAACTCAACCCTATTTATTTACTACAAAAGAAAGCCATTCGCATCTGTACTGGATCACAATACTTAGCCCACACCAGTTCACTTTTTTATCAGTTAAAAACACTGAATATATTTGATATAAATACATTACATTCTTTGCTTTTTATGTATAAGTATTTGAACAACTTACTTCCAAACATTTTTCACGATTTCTTTAAACTGAATTATACCGTTCATTCATATCCCACTCGTAATTCGCAAAATTTTCATTTAGTAAATCCCAGATTATTAATTGCACAAAAATCTATAAGACACAATGGACCAAATCTTTGGAATACACTCCCAGATTATGTTAAATCGTGTAAAACTTTATATTCTTTCAAGGCTAGATTGAAAACTACATTACTGTCAGATTACAATCTATGAATATAGCATTTGAATATATATATTTCTTTGTATGATCACATTTCTTTTCCTGTAAATTGGATTTAAAACTACAATAAATATACGCAATGTTTCTGTGTCTATCATTTCATTTCATTCTCATTATCTTCAGCATCACCACTATCACTTTCATCTTCATTATCACATTTTTCTTCATCATTAACCTGTCAACATCATCATACATCACCATCATCATCATCATCATATTTCACGTTACTCTTATTCGTACCTATGCACTATACATATGTAAAAAACAATGTATTTACAGTGTTTTATATTTTGTAGTATTTCTCCATTCCGCAAACAATATAATTTTTTGTGTATTATGTAGATAGGTCCCTGGGCTGCCACGTGCTCAAGCTTTTGCTTATAGTGGCAGTCCTTCTTCCGCATAATTTCTCAGATAATTATTTGGAAAATTGGTAATACGATTTATAATTTGTTAATGAAATTAATTTACACATCGATTTTCCTTCTTTGAATCATGTACTTGTAATCTGCTTACTGATATTCCATGTGATATTACGGAAAATAATTTTGATTTATGTATGAAATTGTGTTGGAAGAAAAAATAAATCAAACAAATCAAACAAACAAATCTTTGAGAAAGGAAAAGAAACAGTTTGACATGTCATGCTGTGTATCCAAATAGTGACTTTTTTATCAAACAACTATAAAAAGCGGTGGATGAGTTGAATGCTGCAAGGAAGGCATAAAATGATGTAAGGAATTATTAGTTTTAACCCATAAAAAGCTTGTATTACCCCTTGGATGCAGAATTTCGGTCTTTTGACAAAGTAAATTTAATGTTTTGAAATGAAACAAATCAAGTGATGAAACATAGAGTACACTAGGTGTTTAAATGGAATTTATTCTGCAACGTTTCGATGCCAGGAAAACAATGCCATCGCTGAGATCAACTACGAGAATCTGACGGCGATCATTCACCCGGTCGGAGTCAAGAACTGGACCAATTACGACATCGACGCGAGCTCCCTCGACGCTCAATCTGGTAATTTCAATAGTCAGTATGGAATGAAATCCATCCACATATATTCATTCGAATCCACTCCACCTACAGGTGGGCGAAATAAGTCACGAGCTTGACGCCCACGAGTCACACAGCCCACGAGTCATGCTGCCCACGAGTCATACAGGCCACGAGTTATACAGTTCATGACTATATACAGTCCACGAGGTAGGCACTATAGGCAGAAAAGACTCACGACTCTCGACGTTACATCATGGGGCATAATGTACGTAGTATGAAGCTTATGGTCCCTTTCGCTTAGTGTCACACACTCATCGCATTAGCCTGTTTAACTTGTTATCTAGCTCGTGGGCAGTATGACTCGTAGGTGCAAGACTCATTTTTCATTATCTAGCTCATGGACCATGTGACTCGTGGATGTCGAGCTCGTGTGATGGCCCCGTTAAGGTTGACCGTAACAAAATAAGTAAAATCGAGCTATTGGAGGGATTGGTAGCAGTTTCATAAAAACGGACATAAGTAAAGAGACACGAGAAATGAAACGGGAAATAGATTTGTAGCTGTTACTTCAGCATTATTTCTTTTTCTGATGTCTTATTTTCTGTAAACTCTTCTTTTCCATATTCCCAACCCGAGAAATTGAGAAAAAAATCGAGCATTCTAAAAATGAGCACTACTGTTTATTGTGACTGATCAACAGTGCCCAGACACTACACGATGATTTTTTGGAGTGTGTTATGGTACATTATGTCTATACCTTTGTATACAACTATGTACAGTTTTCGACCATGTACCGAATGCTCGAGAAACTGTAATGTATTTACCATGAATGATTATTAAATTACGCCACGTTTCGGCTTGTGACCTGCCTATATTTCATTCCACATTATTGTAATATCTTGCTAAATGAGAGTTAGGAATATTCAGGTCTAACCATAAGAAGGAACTTCACAATTTATCAAACTGACCCTTGTCAACGCCCCACTTCAGGCGAGCGCCGGGCGCTGACCTACCGACGTTACCCGATCGAGAGTCTCCTACAGCCCGACGCCGTGGAACTGTTTGACGCCAACGGCGAGATTTTCCTGGTTACGGCCAATGAGGGCGCCCCAATCAATTATATGTGCGAGAGCTGCGAGATAGAAACCGAATACTTCGAATACGAGGAAGCACAGGAGCTTGCCGCGGGTGAGTGTGCAAAATATTTGGAATTTGAGATTTGAGATTTAATTGTTGAGACTTTGAGGATTAACATATAAAATATGATGTTTCAAATTTGAGATTCAGGGTTCCAGATTTGTGATTCAAAATTTGAGGTTCGTGGTTTGAGATTTGGGATTGAGAATTTGAGATTGGTTTGATGTTAAGATTTCAGATTCTTAATTTTGATGGGTGAGCTTTAAATCTTGTCGATCGATGTCCATTCTTATTTTGTATTCTATATATATATAATTATATATCCTCACTTCACGTATAACTGCATGAACTTTTTAGTATTTAGGAAGTGAAAACAAGTATCCACCATTATAGAGATATAAATAGATTCTGATAATATGTTTCTCCTCAATGTATGGGTACTATCGATGACGTAATACACGAGAAGCTCGTGAGTGGTGTCAATAAAAGATGCAGGGTCGCTGACAAGATAAAAAAAATCACCCATTCAATGTTCATTATTCTTTATTGGTTTGATTAAACCCTTTCCGTGTCGGGAAATTTGGACAGTGCGTCCGATGCCACGGTCGGAGTTTCCTTTTCCAATCAGCTCTCGATGCATACAAAGGGTTAGACTTGATTTCAATTTTTGTGTATACACATTGTTGTTCTTTTCCAGCGCGTAGTACATAAACGTAGTGCATAAACAATTATGTTTACTGGACCCAGATACTGGAATGACCTCCCTCAAGATATTACTTCTTCCTTATCTTTATTCACCTTCAAACGCAAACTAAAACGGCTATTAGTGGATTCACACTACCCGGCTCTTAGCAACATTTTTTTTTTAAAATACCCCCAGTCTTTTGTCTTCGTCCGCAGCTCCAAGTCATTTAACGTTACCGTTATAGCACTTTTTTTTTTTGTAAACGCGGCGAAATATGTACAGTCTCGTTTAAGCGATATTAAAGTACTCATGTGGTTCGATAGTTCGTTCTTAATACTGATTTTGCACTGGTACAATTTAAGTTGGTCGAGATAAACATGTCCGTCCTCCGTATAATTTCACGCCTATAATTTCGGGGAACCTACAGTTTTTACAAGCATCACTGCTTTTATGTAGGCCCCATCATATTTCTGACATTGATTTGTGATATCCTCAGATGATAATGACCATTTATATTTGTGTGTAATGTTTGGTTTTTCTTTTTTTTTTCAACATAAGATATGGTTGTATATATTTTGTACTTTTGTTTTATTGTCAATCATTTTGTTATCCCATCACTGAGAAAGTGGAAATATGAAATAAACTTGAAACTTGAAATAATAACAGAATGGTTAGTATGAATAATTCTTCAGAGTTTGGAGAATGGTTGAAATTTGGCATGTTAAACTTGTGGTATTCACATTTTTTGCAGTTTCGTAAACTTTGTCTGCATACGTTTCTTTGTCTTTCTCTACATCAGACTACCTCCTATCTCAGAACGTTCCTACCCCGGTGCGTCAGGCAATGCTGAACCCCCGCCAGCTGGGTGAGTAGGCCTATAGGGCGTGGTATGTACCAATCGTCTGCAATTTTTCTGAGTCTCATAAACATTCCTTCTCACTGTTTTGTGTTAATTATTATTTTACTTCATATTAGTGACTATAGTCTCTTTATCATAACTTTATTTTGCCATCTCCTGTCATCATGCTTTTCTTACCCTTAATACATCAATTTGCTTGAATTCTTATAATTATGTTTTGTTCTAGTTGGCACAGTATATCCTTCCCAACGAAAAATTAACACCAGAATGCAAGCAACAATGCCCGAAGGCAAGATATTATTGGAGCAGAGGGGTGAAGATGTGCTATGAAAGATTTAACCAAGTAAATTGTAAGATCGCAACATACTGCTGCTCTATATATTTTCAACAAATATGTTGGAAAAAGAACCTACCATCCCGTCATCATCTTGCTTTTATTCAATTAGCTTTGTCCGCCGTGGACAATTTACATAAAAATGACGGCATTTCAGACCCTAGGTGTACTTGTTCCAAAATTCATTATGTCACTGCCGACAACCATGTCGGGATAGCCTGGTGGTAGTGTCGCTGCCCGGAAAGCAGCAGATTGCAGGTTCGATTCTCACTGGTTTATTATTGACCTGTAAATATGAATAAAAGACGATCTTATGGTTGCAAGCAACATACCGATTTTGTAGGAATCTATTCAGATTTGATGCATGCTTTGTTCACAAAAGTCGCCTTCAATAACCACAAAGCTTGCCTGATCTAGCAACAAACAAGGGAATTCCTGCCTAAGGAAGGTGAAAGAAAATCTTCGTTATTCCTAGGCTGTAGGGAAAAAATTAAATAGATTATACAGAAACGGACTATTCTCCTTTTCATCTTTTCAGGCCAGCTTCGCATCAGCATGGTAGACGGATTGCCAGAGCCCGGGGCAGAAAAAATTGACAGACCTCTCTTCTACGGTGGTCGTGGTATCTCCCTTTTCAGAGTTGGCCCATACAGCATGGACCTGGTGTGGGACAGCGGCGACCAGATCTCCAAGGGCATCACCGAACTGTACCCCAACGCCCACAACCACCCGCCCTTCGGTAACCCGGAACTAGTAGAGGGGGCAGTCCGGAAGGCGGATCTCGTCAACCGCCGCTGGGATGCGTGGTCTCCCTTCACGGTATGACGAGATTTGCCGCAATCTTAGTTTTCATTTAGGGCCTATACATCATTTTTGTTTTGTTGCGACTGAAATGTTACGACTGAAATAGCAAAAACAGATAATGAAATAAAGACGACGCACAAACAATAAGAAGAATGTAATGTAACATAAATATGTTTAGCTTTATTTTCTGCCAATAAGCAAACAAACGAACTATAGACGGGAACAAAGAAGAGAGGTAGTTCTATGAAAGAAAGAAGATATGTATTCAGTAGACAAGCCATGTCTTTGTTCATGTGGATTTGTACTGCACATTAAAGCGAAAATGCTGGCAGGTCTCTGACTAGACGTTCACTTAACCAGAGCTGAAATTCATGTCTTTTTGAAGTATATCATCTTACTTTCAAGAAATGATATGAGTAAAAGACGTAATTTACCACCTCGTTGCGTGTTCTAGGGACCTGAATGCCAGTCTCTCGCCGTCGGTCGGTACAATGCTTCACACAAGGTCATCATTGTGGGAATCAACGGGGCGCACGCACTCGGTCTCTTTACCGTACCGCTCTCGGGCAACTCTTCCGATCCCAACTTCGAGTCCGTGTACCGCGACGGCGAAATTCGGGCGATAAACCGCATGACGTACAACAAGCTCTACCAGTCCGACCTCCAGAAATTGCAGAAGATCGACGCGCGAGGCATCGGTGACCTCGATCCGGACTCCATCGTGTAAGTCGTGGTTGGGCAGCGTAGGCTGCACCCTTGAGAATTATTAGTCGTTTTGTTTGTTTGTTTGTTTGTTTTTTGCATCGCGCTCCCCGCTGAAATTTCATACAATGTTTGCACTCCTTTTCTTTCATTATACAAAGTCCGTAGAAGGGTGTGTTTATACCTATTTTTATATATATATATCTGATGAAGCACGCTCTGGGGAATGCTGTTTTACTACAACAAATGCAGCCACCTGAGTCTATTCAAAATCCCTTCCCTGTTATCTTGATATATCATAGTTATCTGGAGATGGAGATGGGGATGGAGATTATATAAGAAATATCTTAATAATCCGACTGAATTTGGAAAAAAAAAGATTTACAGAAAATTTAGGCATCAAGTAACAAATGAAACAAAAAAGGCTAAAGGTGAATATTATCACAAGAAATTTGATGGTGATCGCGGAGATATAAAGTCAACATAGAACGTTATTAACGATGCACTATAGGTGTGAAATAAAAAAAATATGAAAATTGATATTGATGGTGCATCAATTACTAATAAAGATGATATGATTGAAATATTCAATGACAATTTTGTTGACATTGGTTTTAATCTTACAAACATTGTGCAATATTCAAACCATGATTAGAGTTCACAACTGACAAAAAATGATAAAACGGCATATTTTTTCTCCAATAACATGTGAAAAAAATACTGATATTGTGAATGATTCAAAGAGTGGAACCAGCGTAGGATATGATGATATAGCTGTTGATGTCGTGAAAAGAGTGATTCATGTAACCTGTCCCCCTTTATGTTATATATTTAATTTGTGCATTTCGAATGATGTATTTCCGGATCAACTGGAGATTGCAAAGGTAATTCCTGTCAATAACTATTATTCACGTTATGTCTCTAAGAATACATTTTTTAAAGGTCCATTAATATGGAACGAAGTACCGTTTGATTTGAAAATGACACAATTTCATAGAAAAGTTTTAAAAGGAATCGTAAAATCTTACTTTTGAGTCCTTATTCTCAATCGGAATGATTATCTTAATTGCACGTTATGTCTTTTGATTTGTTATTTATTCTGTTCTTTTCTACCCCTCTCTTAAGCTGTCTACTTCTCTATACTCCTGATATTATGTTCGTAATGGTGCTTTCTAGGGGTCAGCGATTCACAAGGCTTATTGCTCTTCTTTGTGACCCCCCCCCCCCCATCCTTATGAATTTATGCATCGGTGTTGTTCTTATTGTTGTTTTTGTGTATGCATGTGTATTTCATTTTATTTTCATATTCATATATCCATTTTAGTTGCTTTCATTGTTTGTTGTTTTTATGTCGAATGGAAAACAAATTTGAACTTGAACTTGATCTAACATTACAAAGACATTGCACAGATCAGCATGAGTCAATGTTATTTTCATTCCTTCATCGTACGGTGACCTTTGCAAGTCCATAATGCGCGCAATTTTTAATGAATAGGCCGCTGAAGAAAAATGAATTAACGAGCAAATAACAGCAAATATTAAATCAGTCAAAACATTGCTCTTAGGTAGAAATTCGTATTTCTACACTGTTCTGACACCCACCCCACCCCCCCCCCCAGAAAAAAAGGAAACACAAACAAACCGACATGTTAACAAAATTATGTAAGATATTCATGGTCTATATAGCAGAAGAGTTTTAACTTTTCAATCAATCTGCAGACGGCAAGAACGAATCTAATGTTGACTGACTATAGCAAAATGTCTGTACCTCAACTATCTTATTGTCCACAATACTTGGTTTCTCAGATACATCCCTCCTGAAAAGACCGTTGGACAGCAGCCACTGGTGATGGTAACTAGCCGAGTCAGCGGAACCATCACACTCTACAGGATCTATGAGATTCCACGTCACCAGCTTCTCTTGCAGAGTAAGTCAAAGTACTAGCACACAACGCCACCTCCACATACACACACACACACACACGCACACGCACACTTTTTTTTTTTGTTTTTCAATGATATTTTATTGATTTCATTCAAATCAATCATAAATCAACCCACTCTGGGTGTAACATGAACATAAAAACGGTACAAATGCCATTCAAAAGACAAATCCATTACCAACTTATACTGCCAATCATCTCCCTTCAAACATAACAACTCGATTATAAATCAATCCTACTGACCATTTCTTCACGAGAAAGTATTGACATGTACACAAAAACAAAAAAACAAACAAAATATATATATCTTTGACTATGGTATACTTATACTGCCAATCATCTCTCTTCAACATAACAACTCGATTATAAATCGAGTATATAAGGGTATATACAAGGGTACATACATAAAAAAGCAAAAAATAAAATCGTTATACAAAACTAGAATGAAATCATTTCATTGAAAATCAAATCCCCATCCCCACCAACCCCGATGCACTCAAACCTATCCCACACCCCCACCACAACCCCAAACACATACATCCACAACCACCACACACATACACCCCAAACACCCACACATATACACACCAACACCAAAAACACACATACACACACACACACCCCACACACAAAACACACCCGAAGCGATACCACCTTCCTTCCTATAAATGAAAACGACTTCCAGATGTAGATTGATACGTACAACATACAAGCGTGTAATGGCCGTATGCAGAAAAGCATCGTCCGCCCGCACCCAAATACCGCTCCAAATACCCATTCAAATTCACCAAACAAAACTCATCAAACTCCTAGCTGCGGACAAAATCCTATAACTTTTACACCACCAAAAACTTATCCCTCCCCGCGCGCGGCCAATGACACATTATATTGCCTTCACCACTGATAACTACACTGTACTAATAAAAAGAAAAAGAAAACAAAACAGAAACATTTCCCATTTCAGCAAATGTAATCCCAACTTATTTCTTTTTATAGCAATTTCTTTTTCTTCATCCCGAAAACTTATTATTCTTTTACAAATTTCCTCCAAAGTAGGAATTTTTCACTCCGACCTAGATCTGAAAATGATATATTTCAAAATAAAAATTATTGTATTATAAAATTTTACGTTTGGATCCCTTCCCGTAACACCAAAATGAACATCTCTCCACTCTATATTTCGAAGATCTGCCATCTCTAACCTATCTATCACTTCCTGCCACAAATTCTTAACATACACACAATCCCAAAATAAACGCACACACACACACACACACACACACACACACACACACACACACACGGAAAGCTTTTTCACGACCCTCATTTGTGTATAATTTTTGGAGAAAAGAATAATGTCACAAGAGGGTGGTGTCATTTGCTTGGGACGGCGGTAGTCCCATAAGATTTAAGGAAGGAAATTTGCTTTCTTATGCTTCATGGCAATGCAAATGATTAACTCAAACCTTATTTCTGTTGTGTTATTCCATCAATTTATCATACTGTGTGAATTCTTTATAGACAAGACTGATTTATGCGAATACGACTTGAAATAGTACACTTTTTTTTTTCAAAGAGCTAAATCGAACTTATTTAAAAAGAAGTAGGCCCCAATGTTTCTCTCAATATGCACTCTCAATCTTCATTGAGAAATCCTCTTGTCGAAATCTAAAACAAGTTAGCAAAGCGAAACCGAAACAAAGACATAGAAAAAGAATTTCAGAAGATAAAGTGTCTAGGACTATATGACATCGAGGATCAAGACTGCTGATTTACTTTACTAATATTCTATTCAACTGACCAATGACGTCAGAAGATGGATGATTCTTCAATGTCGTTAATCTTTAGCAGCATTCGATTATTGAACTGCATTGATTTTCTGTATTTGACAAGTTGGAGGTGAGAAACGCCTCATCATTATTGAAATCAATCAATAGCTGATTCTCAAGCGCCACATCAAACTGGTTGCTGCAATGCAAAGAAACTGTCCAATCTTCCATACGTCAAACAGTCCCCTGGGTATAGTCTCCGAAGAAGTACATGCGTCATTCATGTTGATTTATATTTATAATGAGGTCTTCTTTAACCAGGGTAGACTCTTCAGTGTTGCCACTTTACTGCTCTACCAGAGAGCACTGCAATTATAATTACCCTAGCGTTGCCAGGTACCCATGTACACACCTGGGTCGAGAGGGACGTGGTGGGTAAAGACATCTTGTCCAAGAATGTAAGCACCCATAATCGAACCCAGGGCCTCCGATTGGGAGTCGGGGGTCTTATCCACTAGCCCACTGGACAGCGCCCCACGTTTAAAGGGACAGGCCGTGACACTATTTGGCCCGAATTCACGAAGGTGGTACAAATGAAACCATGATTTAAACCATGGACAAAAACCATGGAGCGCCAAGTCTCGCACGGAATATTTCAGTACGAAATTGGTCATTTCGTCGACAAAATGACCGTTTTGTTAAACAAAATTATCATTTCGTGGACGAAATGTTCATTTAGTTACAAAATGTTGTCATTTTGTTACAAGATAATCATTTCATCGACGAAATGACTGATTTCGTAACGAAATATTCCATGCGACACTTGGCACTCCATGGTTTTTGTCCATGGTTTAAACCATGGTTTCATTTGTACCACCTTCGTGAATTCGGGCCTTTGTGTTTGGGAAAGTGGAAACACGTCTAAGATAATTCCTTTTGGTCATGTTAACAACTTCGACAGACACTGTTAACTGTGCATATCTTTTTTAATGGTAATATTGTGTATTACAGTACGAAAGACATACAACAAAATTTGTCATCGCTCATTCGTTCCCTCATATCATTTAGATGAAATCATTATCTAATCTAATCATCTGTCTCTTTTCGTATTTTCCACTGCAGAGACTCCCCTGGATGGCGGAGCCATCGGAACGACGCCCTCAACGTTTGTGTCCCTCCTAATCGCATGCATCGCCACACTCTTTGTCGCACTGCGTCATTAAAAGCATGCAGCTATAGAGTCTAATCTCAAACAAGTGTCAAGACATCAATACCAATGACGTACATGGCTCTTACAGTGATCATACACGATCGATCAATCACCGAGGACATGTATTCATAGAATCTGAACTAAGGACAGACAAAAACACATGTACTGATTATCTTAAACAAAATTCTTGATGTCGATACGCTTGAAGGATATCTCATGCCTATTCCTATCTCTGACCGTCTATCTATCTTATATCTATCTATCTCTCAATCTATCAATCTATCTATCCATCTATCTATCTATCTATCTATCTGACTGTCTATCTATCTATCAGTCTGTCTATGTAACTTTATATCTGTCTATCGATTGATCTATTTTTCTTTCATTTTTTTTTCTTCCTGTCTTTCTGTCCGTTGTCTTTTGATAGATCACCTGGGTGTACGAGACATAATGTCTTTATGTTATAACACAGGGTGGACTTTCAGATTCACTTGCCATTGCAGATGTTGTGGAAAGCAGTAATTTGTGCGAACTGCCATAATCTTGTAGAACCACGCAAATCAAAGCGTAGCTAGTGTACATTATGATGATTCTGACTTGGATTATATCAATGTTTGAAATCTTTTATCTTTTTTAATCAAATCATTGCTTGTAAATATTGCGATAAGACATTCAAATACACGAAATGATCGTTGAACAAAATTATGCTTTTATATCGAATGCCGAATACTCTGTTTTTGTGATGGAAACATGTGCATTGCAAATTGGACGACTTAATCTTCTGGAACCACAAAAAGTGATCATGCATCTGGCCATGCAAAAAATGGAACCGAACCAGCCAAATACGTGACAATTCTGACCAAGTGTCAACGATTTTATAGCATCATTTGCTTGTTATGATGCAGTGTATGTAAAAATTTTGCGAATAAAATTGGTTTTTCATTTTGCTTTCACTGCTGATTTGCATCTATTTCTTGATTTTCGTATATGCAATAAATCTTGCTACATGTAGAATTAGCAGTTGAGATATCTAAACGAAGAAGATGAAGATCAAATGATGATAATAATAATAATAATAATAATAATAATAATAATAATAATAATAATAACAATAATAATGATAATAATAATGATAGCAATAATAGTAACAATAATAAGTATTATTATTACTATTGTTATTATCATTATTGTTATTATCATCATTTCTTTATTGGTAATAATGATAACAGAAATAGAGAGAGATAGAGAAAGGAATGGTACAGTGTTGGTGGATATGAGAATTGGGCTTTTAACTTTTTGCAAGATACCAAGAAAACACCTATGAAATAGTACAGAGCATACCATTTTAAGAGGAACTCAAAGTGTATTTGATGAAAATCGGGTTTGGAATGACTGAAACATCCAAAAACAGAGTGAAACAAAGCGATCGTAATAAAAGGTGGTTCCCACACTCTGTTTTGGATATCTCAGCCATTTCAAAACCAATTTTCATCAAATAAGTGTTGATTCCTCATGGAATTACATGCTCTTTCATATTTCATAAGAGGTTTCTCATTATCTCACAAAAAAATGTTAGAAACCTGAAATTAGGTCTCAACCAAAACTATACAATCCCTTTAACCAAACACTTTCCACGAAGGTCACAACCACAGCAGTTTTCAAACAAAAGAGCTCAGGCTGTTTCATAAGTTATTAGTAATGGTTGATCTGTGAAATAGTGCATGCTAGAGGGATGATACAGTCTTGGTTGGGATTGGGATTCAGGCTTAAATTTTTGCGAGATAATTAGAAACCATTTTTATGAAATATTGAAGAATATACAATTCTCAGAGGAATTGAAAAAAAAAATGGTTTTGAAATGGCAGAGATATCCAAAACAAGGTAAAACAAATCAGTCTTTACAAAAGATAGGTCCCACAATTTTTTAGGACCACTTCGTTTTTCTGGATATCTCGGCTATGTCGAAACCGATTTTCATCAAACAAACTTCTAATTCCTCTTAGCATTGTATTCTCCTAAATATGCTATAATAGTAGTTTCTAATTATTTCGCAAAAGTTGAAACCTGAAACCTCATTTCAACCAAAACTTGATATCATCCCTTTTAATGAATTAGATGTCAACAAACAACTTGGGGAAATCTGAAAGATATTTGTAGAAACATGAGTAATCCAAGCTTTTGCCTGACGCGACAACATTTAATTACAAGTTTCTTTGTTTTTACACTTAATGATAATCGAGTTACATTTATGGCATGTTTGACAAAGGTTTTTTTTTTGTATATATATTCATATCAAAAGAAGAAGCAGAATGAGGGAATTATTGTTTAAAATGTCATTTTACCACAATGAAATAAGAGAAGACATCACTTTCATCCTTCATCAATTGTTATTGTTTTCCTCTTCGACGATCATGATTTATCAACAACAGAGTATCAGAGTGATGTCGTGATCACAGTTGAAAGACAGCAAAAGAGCGACACACATCAAAAGAGCGAAACGCCCTCTAGATAGGAAGTGGCTTGTATATTTTCAGAACATCGGCATATAGACTGAATTTATCCAGGTCACCTTCCCTCATCGCAAAATGAACGCTAAGATGTTAGCTGTACGAAACTTATTTATTATTTTTCTTAACAAATACTCTTCAGAAGAGTGGAATTTAAACAAAAATGACGACAACAATACACCCTGTGCAGATATTGAAATGCATTTTCATTTTTGCAGACGATGTGGAGCACCTGATATTTCTTATGATTCTCCCATTGAATTTGATAGATAACCAACTTATTGCGTTGCTTGCACATTGCTTTCCTGGGATCTGTCTGTGATAATTCAGCATTAAAAATTACATCATAGATCTCTACATTGCTCTTCAATTTACTTTCTCTTGATACACCATCGAGCTTTTTAATGAATATAATATATTGTGGTCACTTCCGGGGGAAACTTACACTGTACAGTGGACCTTCAAACACGATGAAGCCTAAAAGTCGAGACAACTGTTGAGTTTCTTTGCAACTACACTGTAAAAACATCGGTGTTAGATTTAACACCACGGGTGTTAAATCTAACACCGATCAAACTTCAATAAAGGACCACACCCACAGGTGTTAAAAATGCACTGTGATGGTGTTGAAAAGTGTTCATCTGACACTTCGTGGTGTTAATTTGACACTGTACCTGGTGTTATTTTGACACTGTACTGGTGTTAATTCAAAAATGACACCACATGGTGTTGATTTGATATTTGCTGGTGTTAATATCAATGGTTTAACACCCGTCCAGTTTCAATAAGGGACCACACCAGCTGGTGTTACTTTGGTGTAAATTTATTTTCACATTTTTTTCAAAAATCTAGTATTTTAATGTAAAATTCTTGATCGTCTTGTTTAAGTTAAAAATCAACAAGAAGTGCAGTTACTAAGAAACTCTTCAAAAAACAGTTTAAAGTTTGGAAACGACACCCGTAGGTGTTGATTTAACACCATAAATGAGCACCGAAAATTTAACACCAGCTCGGTGTTCACTGTTTAACACCGGACTTTTTGCAGTGTAGAAGCATTCTGTAATCACACTACTTCGCCTCTAACAAGACAGCCTATACATGTTTCATTTCTTTGTTGTCGTTCTGTTAAATTCGTAAGATATAAACTTCAACAACCCAGCGTGTCTCTTCCTATCTATGTGAAGCTTCCAGATGAATCATTAGTACTGTGTGCACCTGTTACTTTACTTGATTCTAGTGAGAGTAATTGTGTCAAGGTCATTGGGACTCCGTATGGACTATTTTTAAACTTGATTACAAAAAATGCATGCTGGCATCGGAAAAGAAAAAAATAATTTTTTTAGGAACACGGTTTAAGCTGATGTAAGCTCTTAATATACGGCCATATAAAGTGACAAAAAATATAATCGCAATTCTATCAATCTCCCATCAAAGATTGCCTAGACGTTGTCTTGATTATTGTCTACATCGAGTAAGAGAATGACAAAAATTAGGGGAAAAACAAAGCTATGTTCCTTAATATCAGTATGTAGAACAGTCACATTACGTAATGTGTTGCACCTACTTTCTGGTCCCTTTTTAGCCACAACCTCTGTCTTCGTCCTTACTATCGCCTCCGAAGGCCAGGTTTCAAGCAGTGATTGATGTGAATGTCTATTTCAACATTCATTGAAAGGGAATAAGTGACTGCTTTAGGAACCAAAAGTTACATTTTATCAATATAAGAACATACGCAAACAGAAGGAAACTGACCAGAAATGAATATGATTTATTAGTGGAAAAAATGAGCCAAGAAAATGGGATTTCTCCCGATGGAATCCCATTTTCGTTGCTCATTTTTCCACTAATCAAATATAAGAACAGGATACACCTAGGACAATCAAAACATATACGTGGCATTCGGCACCTTCACTCTGCCAGGTTAACATTGCGCATTATGGACGCGCAAAGCAAGTAGATTGAGACTGATTAAGACATCCTGAATGCATTGTCAAGGTATGGGTAAGGACATGAATCACTGTGTCTCCACTGTCGTAGAACATGCAACACAATCAAGGCGTTGTGACGCCACGAGCTTAATAGTCAGAGAATAAAACACAAGAAAACATTGAATATGGAAATAATGATAGATAGTCTTCAAACTCATTATGATATAAACATACCCTTACCCTGTGGAATGTAAGGGGCTGATTGTCACGATGTGATCATACATTTACGTACGTTCACTGCGCACACTGGGTTTACAGGGATATAAGTGTCCGTGTTGGGCAAAGCGTGCCATCGCGTTAATACCGTCACATAGCAGTGAGTCATTTATGAGAGCGTTTCTTGGAATCTCGCTCGTTCTTCCTCGAATGCTATACATGTCTTGTATTTGTTGTCACGTGACAGGATCAATTAATCATGCCGTAACAAAATGATAAAGCACATAAGAGAATTATCATCTTTAGTAGTTAAGTTCTGTTCAAAACCACCTCCTTTATGAGAATTTCTTTCAACACCGCTGCTTTTTAGAGTCCATTTCTACGAGCGTCTTTGTAGCAAATTACTTATACTCAATCATCAACTATGAGGTAATGTCATGCACCTGCGTATGAAATATTCCCTTCGATCGCTTTAGTACTTTGGTTCCCTTTTCCCGCTCTTTCCTCTCTGCGATGCGCTTGCGCAGACGATCGATCACTGCCTTCGCTTTCGCGTTACCGATTATGGTTCGGAATTTCTCCACGCTGTCGAAGGTGAGCCGCTCCGACAGTGGCAAGTCCTTTGCTTCGAGAATCTGCTCGGTGGTGAGGTGTCTTCGGATCAGGACGTCGCTCTCCTGCTTGCACTCGGAGAAACGTTTGGCGGTTTTCCTCTCCTCGCGATGCAGCATTTTCTGGTCCAGCCGGTCCATTGCCGAGTCCATTCTGGAGCGGGTTCGCCCGCTGTACCGACCGAACGGTTTCATCTCGGCCGTGGCGGGGATGCTTGGTAGGAACGGCTTGTGTTTTCGCGCTTTGTTTCTGGGACGCACGCTCTCTTGGAGAGTGTTGCTGTACAAGAAATGGTCCTTCAAGTTTGCCTTGAGTCGCTTTTCCACCGACTCGTACTGAGCCTGCTTCAAGCTCTCGTTGAAGTAGAGTTGTCTCGTGCGTCTCTCCAGTTCTCGGTCCTCCATACTGTTCCTAGTACCGGCTCGACTCAGGATCTTCTGGCTGACTTGCTGCAGGGCCAACCAGCGGTCGTGCCCGCTAGGGAAGTCGCTGTTAAAGCCGTTGGCTCCTGCCATCTCCTCCTTCTACCTTGTCAGAAGGACCAGTAGACTGCTTGACCTGGTTCGATGGAATAGACAAAAGGGAAACTTAATCCGTGTCTGTAATTTAACAGACACCTAAAATAACTCCTACACCATTTTTTTCCACATGGACCTATTAGTTTCACTTCATTTTTCAGAAACATGATGAACAAACAAGTCAGGTACATTTCCAGACATTATTGAATTCCATCTGGGTGAAATGTTCAAAATACGAATTTGTATTGAAGCAAGATATAACATCATTGTCTTCGATAACAGTATGAAAAATATCATAAATATCTAATTTAAAAGCATGAATCGTTATCACTGGGAATGTTGACATCTTTTGTTGCGCTTGACAGCTTATTGTTATCATAATACAATCAACATGACTGGTATAATAGTAAGAAATTTAGTATATGATTTAGATAAATGCTTAGATATCAAAAGTAGTATTTCATTTTCACCTCATGAGTAATGGGGTTCACTTTAAAAACTGGCATGTCCCTAGCAAGTCTTGAGTTACCAATGCCCTGTTCAAAGATCGAACAAAGATTGAAATTTCACTTTTGAAAATATATCATCCAGACAGTTTGCATTGCTTTTTTAGTACTCTTGACATGTATGTATACACACATAATGAATCATTAAAAACATATGTTCTTCTGCTAGAGCCGCAGCGTTGAAATGTGACGTAGACAAGGTTTGGCACACTGAGTTCAAGGATATCTTCGTTTCTCTGAGATGAGCTCATATTAACAAAAGACAAAGGAAATGCGTTTCTGCAGTGAAATTTTCATCATTGTCCGAGCTGAAGTACATGATTTGGCTCCGACTCCGATTAAGATATTGATAGTACCTGATTCAACACGTAGCCAGTCAAACTGTCTCCCATGCTCCTTTCAAGCAGTATGACTGCTGATGAAGAAATGGTACTTACACGTATTCATTTGGTTTTTATTCATTTCGACTTGTAATGCTTCGACTTGTTCGAATTTTGATGATACTATATTTTTGTTTGTCATATTTTTTCCCGACATATGTATTGGATGGACGGAAATCAGTTCGAATTCTAATAAAATAGTTATCCCTCTTTTTTTATTCAGTTGCATGCACATGAAAAAAAAATGCTCTATTGTGCCTCATGGAAAAGGTCGTTACAAAACATAGGTGTGTCTGAATGAGTGGTATTAGCTATTCTTGTTGCCTTTTGTTTGTAACGGCAGAAGACTAGTATTTAAAAAAAAAAAAATCATGTTGCGGTTTTACGGAGAGAGATAATATCATTCCTGAATTAACTTCTAAGATGACGTGAACGAATCATGAATGAAGCAGTTATAATTAAGGCTAACCATGAAGTAGAATATTTTTGGAACTCTCACGCATGGATAGTAGGTAATGGAACACTCGTAAATATTGAAGCGCAAGAGCTTAATATGTTCTCACTCATTTACTCCACTGCATAGACCTAGATTACAGTGCATGCATTGTCTCTCACGTTCACTGAAATGAAATAACCATTATATTGCATAATACAATGCAGGATACTTATCGAGTGAGAAAAAGCTCCATTTTCTGGGGAAAACAAACTACAATAATGTGATATATTATGATATTATACATATATACATACACACGTACACATAATATGTGTGCGTATGTTTATATTAAATAGTTGGATGTAGACACATTTATGTATCTAAGCTATAGTTTAAAGGCAATACCGTGTAACAATGAATACATGTCTTGATATCTTTTCTTTTTTAGTACATTGTGAAAAGCTACCCACAATTAAGGATTTCCTTCGAGCATAAATGGTATACAATACAATTCTAATTATATATGAATTCATCATGGGCATGGGATTGAAGCATTACACCTTTGACCACAAAACTCTGGCTGCCGAAACATTATTGTTCTAAACTGCTCTTAGCATACATCCCAAACAATGGCGAAAGGTTACAACTTTGTTCTGGTGTTTTTTCCTTCTTGTAGTTTCTTTCTTTTTCTCCCTGGTGGTCATGATTGCTGAATGAAGGCCCCCTTCCCGCCAAAAAAAGACATGGTATGTATTATATATATATATATATATATATATCTTTGAGGCTGTATAGAAATTCCATGTCTGTCTATAAGAAAATAAGCAATGTACTTGAAGCACGATAGCATTATGAAGGTAATTATTCCTTTTCCCCCAGTTTAAAATCTTTTAGAATTATTAGCCCACAGGGAATCGTCTTTCTTATCACCAAAAGATAATCAAGACTTTATGCAGTACATGATATTACATGACTATACCTCTCTCCCCCTCTCCCTTTCCTCTCTTTTTTCTGAATTATTTGTATCCCTTTGTAAGAACCACAGCATCTGCATTACATTTTTTTTTTGTTTAAAGATAGCAGATAGTGACAGCATATTTCTTCAAAATATTCGAATCAACTACTTCGACGTTTCAATTTAATTCATTTTCTTAGTACACCTTTATAAAACAGAGCGAAAAACTGCCACTGTTGCTCATATCGAAATCAGTCCCAAGTTTAGAATATGTGTATTCAAACTTATCATTATGAAGAATATATGAATACAAAGTGTGTGACAAAAAGTTTGAAAAATACAATGTACTAAAAAAGGTGAAGGATTATTCTTTTATTTAGGTCTCCCAGTTCACTGTTTATAATCACTTGTTTTGATTAGTTGGCTTAATTCCCACAGTGCCGTATACCAGTACGGCTAAGCTGATTTGCTTTATATTCAATATTAGGTCCAATAGCCATTTGGTCTAATAATCACCTTGTCTTATCTCACATCGGCTAATTATCATTTCGTCTAGTGGCCAGATGGTCTAATTAACACCTCATTTATTAAGATGTAAACTACGTAGTAAGCAGACTAATCCGATGTTAGACGAAATTGGCATTGCCCAGCTGGAAAAAATTCGAAGAAATGGTAACTAGTGGTATAGACCATGTGGCATTTAGGGCCCAGACCAAATGCTTATTAGATGGTTGGAGACAAAATAGGATTAGACCAAGAGGCATAAGGCCGAATGGGCATTATGCAATTAAAGTGGAATAAGACCATGCGGTAATTAAGCTGTCACTTTGGGAATATTGTACTCATAATGTTACTTACGGTGATGTTGCATACCCACAGTACATATATCCTGTGTGTAATACTTTGCTGGTATGGTATCATTCGGAAATATTAGCTATATAGATTGTACTAATCTTGTCACGACGACAAACCTTTACCCACTACATGCTCTTCAATAGATTTGTTAGGGTATAGACATGATAGAGTACACATGTACAAGTCAGCGGACAACTAACCGTTAGCCTAACTTGCTGTGTGTAATACTTTACTGCATGGTATGGTATAATTCGAAAATATTAGTTCTACATATTGTACTAATCTTGTCACGACGACAAACCTTTACCCACTACATGCTCTTGAAATAGATTTGTTAGGGTATAGACATGACAGAGTATATGTCTGATATGTACAAATAACGGCGGACAACTATAACCGTTAGTCTAACTTGCTTCGGATACTACTTGAAGACATGCCGATTTTTCAAATGCTATTTGGCCGACTCACCTTTGTTTAATCTTAACAGGAGTGCTGTGTGAAGCTTGCAAGGCACACCAGAGATTGCAGAGAACCCAAACTTACGTTCTCTTCTGCATTGCTTCAATTATTTTGCGGTTACCAGGTTCAATTTGACAACTATTCCATCGTGCTTGTAGAGAATCGGCCGATTAGTATGTACAAAAGTCTCAGAAAAAGCTCTTTGTACAGCGGTGTTGTCCACTCTGTGTACGATCAAACCACTGAGGGACAGGCCTATGTGTTTGCCCCCTTTATTTTGCCTTCACCGAAATCTTGTTTCGGCTGGCCACAAAAATCGATCTAGGATTTAAGACGTGACTGGGCTGCACCCGTTGTTCGAGAACAAAGTCCAGCACGATTGAAAAACATGGATTATCGATGACTTTCTCTCTTCTCTTATTCTCTGCTCTTACCCATTGTGGACACCCCATTTCAAGTAGTTTGATCGGTATTTGGAGCCCCGGGTCAAATCAATGGTAGATAATGGCCGTCGCTAAGGGACGGGGCGAGAGGACGGGGGAGAGACTTTAAGAAATCCGCCAACCATAGCACGGGACATTCACTGGATGCTATTTTTCGTATCTTGGAAGTCACACGTGATTGGGACCAAGTGATGCTTATGAAAGTAATCTTTTTTTCTGCCTATTTTCCCCAACCCTCCTCAATTTAACAAGTTTATTTCACAAGGACTCATAACAGACTACTTTACATCAGTCTATTATTTTTTGTTTGGCCTTTTCTTGATTTTGTAATTCTCTCTTTCTTTTTTCTTTCTTTTTTTTGGTGCAGATCCGATATTTTAGCGAATATTATCAGAATTTATAGATATTAGCAATTCAAGGTGAACTTCAACATTTACACAACAGGAAGAACCCCTACAAATTTCAACTTAAAAGTAACAAAGAGTTTTGATTTTGATCGTAAAGATTCCAACGCATCACACATATCATAATTTGAGTGAAGTAAATTTTTATCTCAATAGATTCTGATGTATAACGAATTTTTATGACTACACGGTGAGATTATCGTTATGTGGCGTTCTCGTGGTGAGTGAAATTAATTTTCTGACCTTGATATGGACGTTTAATTAATAAAAAAAATTGAATCATTAAAATAGATCTGCCATGCCGTTGAATTGATATGAGTCTGCCAATACTAACACTACCGTCTAGCCTTGAATCTTTGCAAGTGACGTAAACAGTTGTTGCTTGACTAGTCGTCATCAACCGCTTTCCTTGTATATAGACTGAGATACTCTAAAGTGATTATAATTTTGCAACAACAAAGACATTACGATCTGAAGCTCCAGTTTTGTATATGCATGTATCTGCAACGTAGCCGAGAATAGATTGTATATTTCTCTCCCTTAGTTTTATAAATTTAATCATTTTCTTTTTTCTATTGAGCTCAAATTTGGAAGGGTAAGAATCCAAGGAAATGAGAACAGCATTATTATTATTATTATCATTTTATTTGGCAGAAAACATACAATACACAATCAATTACAAAACTCAAAATAATCAATCAATACAATAACACAAAAATACTTAAACACTGGATGCACCTGACAGGGCTGCCAGGCATTGGGCAAAGTTAACTAAATAACTGTAGTCCGCGGAACGCCCTAACCTATATCCCTTCCAGGCGCATCCAGTGTTACAGATTTATGTGCCACTGATTATCATAATGAAATACAATTGTATTCATAACTATACCGTTTAAAATCTCTTGCATAAAAATACAAATTATGTAGAAATCCTTGTATGTTTCACAATATCAAATCACAATAATACAAACTCATGATCACACCAATAAAAGGGTGATATAATTATAAAACAGATCCCTTTACTTTCCCAACCCTCCCCTCACTCACTCCCCAATTAAAAATCCAATCACAAAAAAAAATAAAAAATCAACCACCCGTCCCCCATCATAATTATTACCTCACAAAATATCTATTCATTAAAAAAAAAAAAACACACCAAAACTTGGATATGTCTTCAACCCCCCTCCCCTCACACAGAATTCATTACATTCACCATACTTGATACTTCCAAATCATTTATCAATTTAACCAGGAAAACACCACAATATACCAGTTAAAATTCTCTCAACCCACAAAACACCCCCAATCCAAAATTCATAATTAAAAAAAAGAAAAAACAAACAAACAAACAAACAAACAAACCCCCCCCCCCAAAAAAAAAACCCACAAAAAACACAAAAAACAAAAACAAAAACAAAAAACCAAAACACACACAAAAAAAAAACCCCAAAGTGATTCAAAAACACAAAATGGCACTTTGAAATACAGTGTCTGTCAAATTGAAACGAACAATGAAATAAGACTTGAGAGGAGATCTGGGGCCTGCCTCACAAAGAAGCGAAGTCGATCCTAATCCCACGACTGACCAAAAACCATAACATGCTGTGTGCGTCTCCAATGCTGCTCAACCCACCAATAGAAATGAAAATCAGGGAGACCCCCTTCATGCAACCATTGACACAAAACAAAACAAAAAACAAAACAAAAAAATTCTGCAATCATTCATAACAATTTGAGGCGCGTGGTAGCCAAGCCAACAAAACTGAACAAGGAAACCAGCAGCATACCACAATCTCTATCCAATCCCAATTTCTAAATTCAACCAATTTTCCCCAAGAAACACCCCAGAAAACATATAGAAAAACAATCAATATACACATATATAACATATATAAACATATAATTATAATTATACAATTATAATTATTGTCAATCTGCTGGATTGACTAAATGACAAAAAACAAGGGGAAAATGCAGCTGTTTCTAAAAGAAAAAGGGTTTGAACTATGACAAACAGGTAAAATCATTAAAGAATTTGCACAGATACCAAACAGAAAAAGCAGAAAGTAAAAGATTTGTTACAGCCTCCTGGGCTGGAAAGGAACGACGTTTCTCAGACAGGAAGGGGAAGGTAAGAAAAAAACAATAACAACAAATTGACTGTCTAACCAAAAAAAAAAGATGTATTACTGCTTTTGTTGAAAACAGTGTTATCAATAATTAAGGGGAAAACAGCTCGTAGCTGGCAAATCTTAGGCATGAATACAACTCTATATTGTCTGATCTTCACAGTAAAAAAAAAAAAACCAAAACAACAAGTATAAGATTTAATCAAAAAATGTAACAATTATAAACATTTTAATCAGATTAATGCCATGAGGTATACATACTACGCCACCCTATACAGATTGTACATCCAAAAACTAACAAACACATATTCATTCACTCATACATATTTCATTATTTCAATATCATTTAAATACCTCAACTCTTCAAAAAAAAAATACTATTTACAAAATTGATTATAGGAAACATACACGAGGATATGAATACATCATTATTATACATATACATGAATACATTTACGGTAAATGAAATTCATGCCCAAGATAAAATACAATGAATGTCGCTATAAAACTACATGTACTCCACATGAAATCAGTGACATACCAAATCCGACACTTAAGGTGCCTCGGCAAGATGGGAATTTAAGTGACTGCACCATGTTGAAAGAGACACAGTAAGGACTGAGTTTCTGAGGTCAGAAGGTAGAGTATCCCACAGCCTGGGGAACTCGTGTATTGCACAGAAATGCAGACCATCTTTACGTGCAAGGATTTGCCTGAACCTCAGGTCATCCAAATGGCGTGGGTTCACCCCACAAGCGAGTTCACAACAGGACACTGAATATGCTTGAACAGACACTTAGTAATGAAAACCAGGGTAAAGTAAGTCCTTCTAGACTTGGGAGATTTCCAGTTCGGCCTTTGAAGACGTTGCTCATAAGGCTTTTTTTTTTTAAAGGGGTTTTGGGCAATCTGGTGAGTGAACTACTGTAATAGCAATGTTACAATCGGACAAGAATTGTAAAAGAGAATCTAAACGGTGTCCTCTCTGTGAAGTCTCAAACATGTCCAATGTCCGTAGCTAGATTGATGGTCAGACGGATTGTGAGGTTGCACTTTATCATGAATATACATAAACGAAAGAACGCCCTCATGTTCTTGAATGACCAGCCAGCATGGCAGTACTTGCCCAAACCCCCTCAAAAAAAAAAATCATTCATTGGTTCATAAACCAATATATTTCCAACAAAGAAAAAAGTCCCTATTTATACTCTAAATACTGAGTTTATGGGCACACCATTATCACAGCTGCATGTTTCAAACTTCTCACGGGCATAATGCACACTTCTACAGCTCTACGTTATCATCCCAGTGCAACGCAACCTCACTTCACCGTTTGCCTTCTGGACGACTACTTTCTCTTAGTATCAAGTGGTAAGATTCAAGCATGTACTTCTGAACCATTTTTTTTTTTAAACCGGCGGCTCACTTTAGCTCCTACAAAAGTTTTTTTGAGGCCCAGTTTATTTATAGATGGAACACAAATCTTTTCCCTTTTTATTTTGGGAGGACATCGCAGCCATGGTAGCCCATCTGTGAACGCTTCGCGGCTCGCTGGTTAAGAAGCACTGTTTTTTATTATGATAATTCATTACATTTTGTAGCATTACGTGGGGTTGCATCTTTATAGCAAAGCTTTGCTAATGACAGTAGTGGCCTGAATTCCATTCTTTTCTTTAGACATTGATATGAGTGCTTGTAATAATACATTGCGTTGTATATTACTTTAAATATTAACTTATTTGTCAGAGGTTTTGCATACATTAATTTTGCATATTGTTTTGCCGACACTTTGTTGAAGTTCGTTAATTGTATCGAATGACTATCGATAATAAAGTACAGAAATAAAAGGATTTTATCCAGCAAACAAATTATACAATTATGGCATACAATTGTCCATTTTGTTGATAAGGTGATTATAATCTCTATAATTAGACACTGGAAGTGGTCAAAACTTATTCAACTACATATGACTATTTATTTAACGCAAGCAATGAGAATCGAGAGAAAAGTCATATAAAACAAATTTAAAAAAGCAACAAAACAACTACACCCTGTTCATGTCGTGAGAGATAACATCGTTCTGCTTAGTAACGATATGCTGTATAACTGTCGACCTTGTATGTTCTTGAAGAAAATATCCACGTTCATCTTGTATGAGGTTAAGGCGGAATGGTCCAATATTACGGTTCCGATACGGTCTAATTCGACCAGCGTACGAGCTTGTGGACTGAAATAAAGAACGTTGGCATATTCAAATTCGCCCACTTTCCTGAGATCGAGCTGTCAATACAGACCTACATAGAAAAAAAAAAATATATATATGCAATTCCAAGACCTTTCAAGATAAAAGAAAATATGATTATTCATAATACTACCCTGGTTAGGGCCTTCAGCATGAAAGAAATGAAATATCGACAGCTTCAAGCTTCGATCTCTAAAATTAATTAGCATAAGTACTATCGTTTTCAATTAAAGGATAGCCGATATATGTCATCGCTTCAAATGTCACTTCTGTATCTACATGCCAGGCCTTAATCCATTTAGGAAATACATGTGTTACTCTACCTGATGACATTTCTTTCTTGAAGGGGACAGATTTCTCATTTCACTGCCTACAAGGTGAGGAGGAATGTTAGAACACGTGATCATGAAAAGTTAGGACCTGGGGATTACGCATGGATTTCGGAAGTTTTTAGGTAAGTTTCCGCTGTAACCCGTTTCATACATTTCTGCGCTTTGCGTTCAGCTAACGTACATTTCGTGACCTTACTGCGTATATTGATAATTTTGCAGGACTCTCTTTTCGTCTGAATGTTAAAGTTAGCTCTGATTCGTCCACTTTCTAGTTTTGTATGGAATCATGCAATTATAGTAATCTGATCGTATGATTACCAGTACATCAAATTTGTGGAAGCAGCGGATACCAACGCTATTGGTTGCGGAGTTCGCGTTTTCCTAGTTAACTCAGAAGAGCCAGAATGCAAATGGCTAGAGTTACAATATGAAACAAACAAAAAAAATCAGTTCGGATGTCCATCCCATCAGCAGAAACTACAATAATTATTATAACTCCTGCAAAAAAAAAAAATGAAAACAAAACGTCTCTGCAAATCAACCAACTATAATGATAAAAAATAGGCCTACACTGAGCTGTTACTGTCTTATGAGGCAGCCGCTTCGGTTTACGAGTATCCACGCTCAAAGTTTCTGTAGCAGTTTAGAAGGCGTTTATGTTGTTACTATAGTAACCGAGCTCTTACGCAGCTTCCCACCCATTCCCAGTGCATTGTCCTCCTCACCAGTTCCGCCTATCTACGCATGCATTGAAATGCCTATTAGGTGCAGTTTTACAATCAATGCTCATGCCATATATCTTTCTCTAATAATGGGTGTTGCCAGCATTTGATCAACTACTCGACATTTTACGCACATGCATTAGGTGGAGCTCCTTACGAAGGAACTGCACACCATGCTTTAAATGACTTCCTAAAATCACCAAAGTCAAACTATACCGTTGTCTTTATCCTCTCCGTGGTATATACTTTCATGGCGAATAAACGAAATATGTTACAAAGTGAGTAAGGTCTGTTTTGCTCTGTGATATATTGGTCAAATAGGCCTAATTCTGTCTAAAGAATAACTGTCAACATACCACAATAATAAATGACAGGGCAAAGGTATTTGACGTATTGTCAAAACAAGCTTCGAACATTTTGGGCTCGTGGAAACGAATTCAAACAAAGTCAGATGAATTCTATTCAGTCCGACTGAATTTACATTTTAAGGTCATTTTTTGGTAGGCCAAACGAGAAAGATTTCTTCTTTATCATTAAAATGCGTGTGGTAGCATTTTCGTGCACCCATGTGCAATGAGATCAGAATGTTATAATAATATGATTTTCTGATTTGTGTTGTTCGATTATTGCGTTAAAAAAAATTGGCGACTATAAAACAAAGATATAAGGCTACTTCTGTTTTGGTGTTATTGGTAGTTGTGTTTCTTCTCAATGTAAGCATGATCCTGAATTTTCATATGTGCTCGCAATTTATACAGGATAACCGATGGCGTCTAAGTTGTCTAATGTAAATTATTTTCTCAGAAACTCCAAAGGTACAGATGAGGCTTTCTACATGTTTTATATAAGATTCCCTACAATCCATTGCGTAACTAGCCTGATTTCGATGGCATTTCACTGAGCTATGTTGGTGGCGAATCTCGCAATAAACGCAAAATAAAGAGGCAGGTACGACTTGACGTGGAATCCAAATGATATGGAAAGAGATTGGATATTTTAAATCCTTTACTAAAACGTTTTTTTTTTCATTATCCACGGAAGGTTACTATGAATATGAAAAAAAAAAAACTTTTTAAACGTAATGCTGGATAAGGTGTCTTCTTCTTCTTCGATGCATTAGCTGTACCACAATGCGTTTCAGATTCCAGTGGCCACAATCAATAAACAAATACAGAAATAGGTAAATAGATAAATAGATGGAGAAATAGATAGATAGATTCATTGATAGATAGATTAATTAATGAGTAATTAACTATTTCATTAATAATTAAATCAATAAATTTGTAAGTAAATAAATAGACAAACACATAGATGAATTAATCAAATAATCAACATTTAAATTAATCAATCATCATTCATTTTCTTACATGAATACACTGTGCGTTGATTAGTATTACAGTGTTATGAATAAGGAGTAAGCACTGAAGCAGTGAAGAAATGATGAGAGTGACTGTCTTCAGACAGCTTTCATGTCCTTTGGTGAAGCATTCGAGGACGAGCAACACGAAGGGAAAACCCCCATGAACACTTGTTTGTAAAATCAGTCAATAAATTAGGACGGGCGGGAGTAATTAATTTGCTGATGTGTAGGTGACTGGGAGCGTGTCCACGTAGCTACTATAGAGTATATGCACGAAATGTAATTAATCATCCTAAGATTAAAGACATATTATATACCACAGCAACCGAAGAAAACTTAATTGTGCGTTGCAATAATTTGACTCACTTCCATGCGATCATCGCGGGAATTTGAATATTTTATTAAAAACAATATTTCTTTTTAACTTGTCTAGTGATGAGATTGATTTATGATTACTTAAACTTTTCAAACATTGATTTTTTTGATAGATATAATTATATGATAAACATGAGAAGTGTTCAATTGATAGCAGCACAAAGCCCAACAAACTGTCAGAAAAAGAAGAAGGAAATGATAGCTATCAAACAGTAGGGAAGAGATTCACAGAAACAAATTCAGGAAGGTAGCATAATCAATAATATCCCTTCACCTCCGCTGCTCTTCTCTCTCTCTCTCTCTCTCTCTCTCTCTCTCTCTCCAACCTCTTCCATAGCTTTCATCCTCACCCCGTGACCCGGAAGTCGTACAGGAGACGTGAAAAGCTGTGGAAATCATTCGTCGCCAACCGGCTGATATACTCTGCGCTGCGCATTCAGTTGGGGCTGTCAATGGCCAGTCGTGTCCAATTTTTTAATGCTGTCCACCCCGCATTTGGGCTGTCTACCTCTACTTCAAGCTTCACTAAAACTGCATTGCTTTTCTCATCGTTTTTCTATTTCATACACATGTATATTATATAGAAATTCTATACTTATAAGTGTTTAAAGCTCTTAAAAATTGAACTAGTGTGTGCTTAGGAAAAGCAAACTCGTCTTTCCACCATTGGCATGATTGGTCACACACATCCCGCAAAACCGCTGATAGTGATGCACGAATAAGAGCTGATTATATCGTGCATCAAGACTCATGCCTCCTAGGACGTAATGGCCCGAAACTATCACTGATATCCTGTGCTCTTATTATGGGGTAATGAGTGATTGAAGAAGTGCGGCCTCGAAGATAGGAGCTTTCTGTTCTTGCCTAGCTCGCTCATGTGTCGTTGCTGTTGTCGTCGCTGTTGTTATTAACTCTGTTTCCAAACTTTTTATCCCTCCGACATGTCCGAGGACTAATCTAGAATTTCATTAATCCTTTCCAGTATTTCACATCTCAATAAAATGTTATCTTCATCCAAAACCCACTTTTTAAAAACATTTCTCTCGTTTCCATTGCACAAACAAATGCTGGATTGACTGCCACTTTGTATAAAATTTGTTAAACGCATCCGACACAGAACAAAATAAATAATGTATCTCCCATCGTAATAATATCTGACATTACTTTTCTTCATTACGTTAAGAATTGGAACTTGTTATTCAGCTTTTTTACGAACAGTTGTTGCTTGATCAGAATCACCACGCAATATAAAACATCATTTCTCTTTTCTTATAAACCATAAGGAATATACTCTAAATTAAACTTCATCTGTACCTTAGAGCTTTCCTTTATTCATTTTTTCTCTCTTCATTCCAGATTGATTTACTAATCTTATATTCATTTTGTTTGCTTTAGCATACCAGAAACAGACACGTGCAGACTCTTTTTTTTTTTTTTTTTTTTGAGTGGCAAAGAGAAGAGTTTTAATACTCGCTACTACAAGTAAAACTGTTTGGTCACTGCATACAATAAGCCCAACAAAGTAGAATCATACGTCAACCTGTTGTTGAATCATTGCTATAATCATATAATCATTGTTATGGCAGCGCAATTGAATAGCCATTGTTTTCTCGAGTACAATGAAATAGGATTGACACCTCCCTTTTGGTCATTGTTTGACGGGGTGGGGTCGTGTAATCTTAAGAGTTTCCATCAATTTCGTAAAATAATGTTACGATTTTTATGGCTCCTTCCTGGCCCCTTTAGTTATCATTTTTCGTCTGTTGTTGTTGTTGTTTTGTTTTTCCTGCCCATGCAAAACACATGTAAGTTCGAATTTTAACAGTGCAGATCTACATTTGTATTGTTCATTCCACTTCTACCTCTACGCTCGCAATCACCCTCTCACTCTCAAACTTCTGTTCTCGTCCGTCTACTTCTAACTTAACCATCTGCAGTCGATCTATAACACCTCTTTCTTTCAGTCTGTTTGTCTGTCTGTCTGGATGTCTCTCTCACACTCTCACTCTCGTTTATTGTCAGTCTATTTCAGTCACAGGTTGAGAAATCCTACAGGGAGCGCTTTAATACTCAATGCAACACGCCAAGATTGAATATGCGCATGCGCGCACGGCTTTAACCCGGTGAGTGTGTGGCTTTGGCGGGATCTAGTCGTATAAATAGTTCCACGGTCGCCCCACTCCTGTGTTGGACTAAGTTGCCTCCTCGTGTCGGGCTGTGCAAATTTAGAGTCATTTCCTGCCTGTTCTCAAACTCATCCGCCTCTTCGCCTCTTTGCCAGCGCGGATTTTGAAGGGGCAGGGCTGAAAAACAAACGGGCAAAGGGGAAGAGAAGGGGAAAGCAGGGTGCACACGAGAAGAGTAGAGAGTGGTACACAAGGCCACTTCTTACTAGCGTGCTGTGAATCTTCACGAGTGATCCAGGCATAGGCCCTGCAATTTTTCGTGCAGCCTGGCCGCAAGCTTTCTGCCTCTAAATCTTTGCAGTTTGAATATTAAAACAGCACAACTCTTGAGCACCTGAAGCTGTAGTTCCATTTTGTCAATCCAATCTTGCAGATCTGACCTTCCGTGTTTGAAATCCATTTCACGAATCATCGTTTCTAATTTTTCATGCTCAAAACTTTTAGATCATGATGTGCATTCGCGCGTTGCTGGGTTTTCTCTCACTATGTGCCTGCATCGTCCATGCGCAGAAGAAGCGGCCGGAGAAAACAAACGTGTTTACGATGAGACCAGTGTCTACTATCTATCTTCCACATGGCTACCGTGCTGGAAAGGCCCTATGGGGGCTAAACAAGGATGCAGCGGTCCAGACTGCCTACGATATGGACACAAAGCTGGCATACTCTGCCGGTAAGTATATAGTAGACAGTAAACTCATGTAGTCAAGCTTAGCTACAGATATATCATGAATAATCATAAAGCAACATCTTACGCAATCTATAGAAGGAGGAGCGTGAAAGGAGATTCATAAATCAATAGTCCTTTTACTTCAATCAATCAAAATTATACTTTGTAACTACAATGACGATAGGTACAATATGTATTTTGATATGTTTTTGTAGAGCAATGTTTAGAACGTCCACATTTTAACTAGAACCGCATGAAAACAACTTTCAGATCATCATTAGATATACAGTATGTTCCAGAATTGACGACGCAATATCATACGGTAATTGAACCACTCTATTGGAGTGACATCCGCCATTCTGCAACAGGTTCCTGCCCCCCCCCCATTTTCCCCTCACCAATGCACTGTTTACATTGAGAAATAATTGAGAATTGATAATTGAGAAAAGAATTGAGAAAAAAGGGTGAACAAAATCTGATAGAAGGCAGAAAATGTAACAATGAGAATTTTATCTCGGAAGTCCTAATACGTTCACACAGGAGATAGATAGATAGATAGATAGATAGATAGATAGATAGATAGATAGATAGATAGATTAATAGATAGAGTTGAAAATTTACACCAGTGTGCTTGGATAAGTTAACAATCCTCATCGTCATAAATATGTATCCATCAAAAGCTTATATATATATATATTTATTTATATATGAAGAGTTTGTTTGCAAAAACCGATAAGTCCATATTTGCCAAATGGAGATATTTACGATTGAAGGTCAAGAAAAATAGAGAGAATAAAAAGAAAATTTTCGCTTCTTTTGACCATAACTTCAATTTGATACGTTTATAAGTAGTGACCAATGTATCATTTAAAAGGTATTATTTTGTACATTATGACAGAAATTGTACTTCAAAATCTTCAAAAATGGACTTATCGGTTTTTGCAAACAAACCCTTCATATATAATATATATAAATATATATTTATATATATACGTTATTGCTTATGTTTGAGAAATGCGCATTCTTTATCAAATCATTTTTCTTTGACTATACCTGCAAGGTCAACATGATCTTTAACTAAGCGGGACAAGTCTGCCGCCTTCATTTAAAAAAAAAAATGAACAGAATTATAGTGTATGCTAACATGGTAAAAAGAAAGCTCATCTCGTAACTGACTGGGTCATATCAGTTAATTCTGGCAGCAGCACTTGAGCAAGCTGGCCTCAATCTCACATGCCTATTTTCATCATTCACCGGATGTATCAGAAGTGCGTGGGTCTTCTCGCAGAAACTCGCAGGTCAAACTGTCCCTTAGCTACAAGCATGTAACATGTAATATATGTTGGTCACTTAATTGAAAATATCCCCTTAGGCAAGATCAGGCCAACATGTCCATGTTGTGATCTTTGCATTAGCCATCGTTTGAATGATTCATGGTAACCATTGGATTATAACCCAGCAAGCAAATCTATTTTTCTGTCGTTGATGAGAATGACACAGTTATTACGCATGGACCTGCTAATCACTCTAAAGCACATACCTCCTCGTCAACATACATGCACTACCGAAGGAGTAAATGTGGTTTAATCCATCACAAAATGATTCACGTTAAACCCACTAACCCTCCCATCATAGTTACCATTTCGCAATGTCGGTGTAGCTCTCTCTCTCTCTCATGCCCATATGTGTAATGATATATAATAAACACTCATAGTTGTAATACATGTATTAGAGCTAGAGAGGGAGAAATGAATATATAGGTACATAGGAATATATAGGTAGATAGATAGATAGATAGACAGAGAGAGCGAGGTAGAGATAGAGGGGGAGATAGAAGTCATAAATATGCGTGCAGATGTAAATCAAAAAATGGGCATGTGAAACCAGGAACGCATATGTTACGTTTTTAAGAAAATACACTATTTGCCTTGCTTTTTCTCATTGTATTTTGAAATCACTCCTTGCATTGAAAATCTGCATGCAAAATATACGTGTCTGCAATTATCGAAAGACATAATTTGACAGGCAAGCAATGAAATTCAGAAATTTAATTTTGCCCATTGATTCTGCGCATGCATTGATATGCTTTGTTTTGTTTTCATGGTACCGAGCAAGAATGTGGCTGCAATGTCCCTAAAATCGCTTTTCCTGTTTCTTGTCGGGGGAAGGGGAAAAAGGAGGCGGGCATTTCATTATACATGCATTTGTCACGTGTATGAATTGCAAAGGTGACTTAAAATGTTGCTAAATTTGACAACAGGAAATTTCCTGAAAAGAAAAGACACTAAAATGTTTTTACAGGGGCCCCCGCAAAGCCATGTCGTTAGTGTGCCAGATACTGAACGACAAGGGAAGAGATGTACGTGCGTCAACCCAGACGCATAAATGCACATGTCCACTCTTGGCTGAAATTCAAGCATTGTTTCGGAGTTAAAAAGAAAGACGAGAAATTCAACGTTAGCCATTAGTATTATTCATTGATATGCTATTCTTACAATGATACAAATGGCTTCTTCTTTTAATGAATCAACTTTTTTATAGGTTCATCCACCGACAACAAGTATTTTTTTTGTTGCAGCAATTGTTCACCTTTCTCCATTGTTATGTCAACTTTGTTTTGTCTTTGTAAACATATTTTGTCATTGTTGTTGCTGTTTTTTTTTTTGCTGTCTAGTGACTGTGTGTCAGCGTCGATGTCCATGTTTTTTGTTTTGCTTTGTTTTATTTGAAAACTCAATGAATGAATTATCAAATCCAAGTCACTGAATACTTAATTTCAGTCAAATTTTATCACACACATCTACAAACATAATAGAATACAAACGAATGGAACACCGCAAAAACGTTTAAAGTCGAAATACGTTCTCGAAGAATTGATTGCCTGTTTCTTTTGGCAATTTGGCAAATATAAACATTGAGTGTATATATAGTATATATATATATATATATAGATATAAGGTAAAAAAAAAAAAACTCCTTAAATTATCATTGACAGCACAGTATCAAAATAAAAAGATACTCGTACCACCAATTGCAAAAGCACAGAAGTGACCATTGTGTAATCATACAATAGACCATTTGTAGAACGCAGGTGTATCCCGAAACGCCGAAATTCTGAACTTCAATGGATACTAAATAGAAAGCATCAAGGACGGAAGAAGATTATAGTCTTCAACCGCATGGTCCTAGAATAGCAGAAGAACGAATTAAAAAATTACCTATATCTTACAAGGGGCCCCCACTTCTATTTCTGTGAGCTCATTGCTCGCAACACAGAGTTAAGCAAGCGGACGCGCCCATTCTTACGTAACCGTAATATCACACTTATTAATGTCTACTTTAAGATTTTCGATTGTCATAACGTGATGGTCATGGGACATTGATTAATCAAGTTGTCCAAGATATTAATCAGTGGACAGCTATCTTAAGTTGAGGGGTAATCATAGGCATGTGAGTTTATGCTGATGTATTTGACCTACAGAACACCTTGTTATGTAAGTTTTCTTTAATGACACGCGGCGTTATAAACTGCATGTACACTGTATCCCATTATACTATATTACTTCTCACATGATATATCATGATATGTGATAATAATATCGTATTTTTCCTTACGTGAACTAGCAACTGTCAAATTAACTGAGGAATATCAATGGTTACTAACTAATAAAAACTAATCATGGAAAATGGCAACAACTATTACGACAACACCATTTTGTTATGTTACCCTCATTCGCGAGAAAGCCGCCGCAACCATTCGAATGATTCTAATGAAAGTTATTTACTAAAAATCTTGTTGCTAAACAGGGATGATTTATATCTTTTAAATTTTGAACACAACCCTGTAGTTTTTAAACTTCACACAGTATGGAGACGATCTTTGGCCTTTGGAAAATAAAAGCGATATTTCGTCACCCTTAAAAAAAAAAAAAAAAAACCAGAGTATGACATAACGCATTGACAACCTGTATGAAAAAAACTAAAAGAGAATTCCAAAAATGTCATGCTTCAGTGAAAAAACGTATTTCCTCCTCTTTATGCCTCTCGATACTAACATCATTATACCAAAGAAAATTAATTTCCCCCCATTTCTGGTGCGTCAAGTACTAGAAAAATGAAAATGTACTTTTTATTTTCATTAAATAGTTTTCCATAAACCACGTGATGGTGTGTATAGAATTTTCATCCAGCAATGGTGGCACCGAAACTTTAAAAAGGTCATGATCTTTCAACTAATAAACTGTCAGATTTCCCTGAAACTTCTCTAATGTGCTCTATAACAATATTACAGCATTCACTCAATCTTGATGATGATATTTGGGTTTCATTCTTGTTTAAACCTTTAAAGTTGCCCAAACATATTATGCGATATGCTCTATCCTGCTGCGTTTTGGGCGTAGCTTCCGTCCAGCAAGGATTCGACCCTGCCATAAAAGCGTCACATTACACAACACAGTGCAGTGCCAACTTGGCACGTTCTTCTTTATAAAATGTCAAGTGGCGGAACATGGCGAAGAAGGACACATGCGATACGCATGATTTTTTATTTTGCTTTGAGAAAGTCTTTTGCTTGGTGAAATTCTAGTAGGTATGGGATGTTTCTTTGGACCACAAAATGTATAACATTTACATGAGCATTCGATTTTAAAGACTGACCATTACATCACTGCTTTAAGGAAAAATAGTATTTGTAAAAGGAGACACAAATCGTCTTTTATTAAGTAATGTTTTCTCTTCAATGCTAAGAATTTGTGGAGAATAAAAAATAAATACAGCTAAAAAGCTCGATTATGCTTTTGCAAGTGAGATGGGAGTTACACTTTGTTATTAAGAAAGTTCATTATTCTGGAGGTGCGTTATTCCACAGAAGTGAAAAAGAAGATTCCTTTTATTATTTTTAAACAAGTCATGTAAATACGTTTTGCTGTGTTTCTTTTGGAATCCACACGAAAATACACTCACACAAGCACACACAATAGTCATGCATGACATCACGTCCTAGATATCTCAGAGGAAGTGGTTTTGTTAGGTAGCTACGAAAACAGCTGTTTGAGTCTAAATTTGGACATTTAAACGACTGAATTTTTCTGCTAAAACAGACCTTAATAATGAACGTGCCTTTCCTGCATGGCCACCAATATGTTGAAATAAAGTGCTTGCTACTGTCTTCTTTTTTTTTTCCATGTTCGTTTGTTTTAATGCGTTGGGGAAACTTCGTGCTAATTGGTGTTGTAAGGTGATAATTTTCAGTTTCACCTGTCACAACGTCTGGTACCTTTGGAAATGTCATGAGTGCAGCCTCTCCCCAATTAATGCATAAACATTTCCATGAAGTTGAAATGGGAACAGAAATTCAAGTTATGGTTCACCGTGTGAGGAGACCATAATCCCGATATAACGGATATCTTTGATAAGGAGAGTAATACGAAATTCTGTTGATCCATCATAATTCTGGTTGGTAAACCGCTATGACAGGAACGTCTGTACATTCCGATTAACCGAATTACACTTAAACCAAGGAATTTTCATGGTGGGCACACTATCTGATGCTCACTCGTTATTTTTTTTTTTGTGTTGTGTATTTGGTGTATGTATTTTGAGGTCATAGAAATAAAATTCGCATACAAAGTTAATGCAATCCTTTACGAACTATACCTACCGAAACCAAGATGCTTTGCAAATAGTCTGCTCTGAAGACAAAGGTCTCTTTTCTACAAAACTGCTCTTACGTTAACCAAGAACAATACTGTAGCTATATGAATTAATGTTGAATACTTTCCATGTCTTAGTAAGATGTCACCCAGGGTAAGAGTTTCTCGATTTTTTTTTTGTAGTCCCTATGTATTTTTCTGACGGTTTTCATGATTGTAATCCATTTTTTCCCTACCCTCAGTGGTTTATCACTTGCTTTCATCTTTTCATGGGATGCTTCTCCCCAAGAGGTAATAGCGGATTAAGGATGTGATTACTGTGAAAGAGAGAGAAAGCAAAACATTTCCTACTGATATAGGCCTATAGGTAATAGCGATGCTATAGCTTATATCTCGCATTACATTACAATCGGTGTAAACTGACAACGTGGACGTCGCACACACACACACACACACGCACTCACACGTCTTAATATCAACACCGATGATTATGCACTTCATATCCAAAATAGTGGGCGCTGACATACCGTAGACTCGCCAGGAAACAAGGGGCGCGCCTTGGGAGGAAAAGTCGGCTCTGATACCCTAGTCAGCTTAAACACGGGATCGAGAAAAGGATAGCCTATCTCGGGATATGCTCCCCTCCCTCTTTCTTTCTCCCATCAGTATCTACTCTTTTTGGAGGGGCGAAGTGGGCGTGGTCTATCAAGGCAAGAATATTGTAGTATTGAAATCACCCAAACATAGTTGTCGAGCACTGGTGGTGTAATTATGACATTTAGTAGGCGGAAAACTCGAGGGAAACTACTATTAAATCTATCCGTAAAAAACAACAGCAACTATATTGTGTAGTGACATTATCTCATCTGGCGGATGCTCCATTAACAATAAGTTTATTTTTTTTTCATTATGGCGTTCATGCTACTGCAAATCTTTACGAACATTAAAGGGATGGTATAGTTTTTGTCGAGATGGGGGATTCAGATTTTAACTTTTTTGCGAGATAATTAGAAACCACTTATGAAATAATAAAGAGCATACAATTCTAAGATTGGTTCAAAGTTTATCTGATGAAAATCTCTCTTTTTTTTTAAACAGCTGAGATATCAAAACATGAAGACGTCCTCATAAAAGGTGGGGCCCACCTTTTATTAGTAAAGTTTTGTTGTTAATAAAGTCTGGTGAGGTGATGATTTGTTTGTTGTCAGAAATGATACGTGTGACAAGTTGTTGTGCCACCAATATCTACCTCCCTTCCTTAATGATAATATTTGGGGGCTTGTCCGGGATCATGTCATTCTAGAGCGAAAGATATGTATAGGATAGGGTTCCTTTCAGCGAGGTGTTGGCATGGTTGGTGGCAAATATTTTCGAATTGTCGAAACGGCTTAAAGTATGCCAATGCAAAAATGGGATTGTCATATAAGTGAGGACACGTTACAGGCAATTACAAATCAAAATGGTTGGTATAGTTTTGGTTGGGATCAAGGAGGATTCAGATGTTCACCTTTTGTGAGATAATGAGAAAAGCGCTAAGGAAATGTTAAAGCGCATACACTTGTAAGAAGAATTCAAAGTTTACTTGATGAAAACCGGTTTTGAAATGGTTGAGATATAAAAAAACACAAAATAAAAGGAAGTGGTCCTAATATATAATATACATTAGGACCACTTTATTCCTCCCCTCGCCGCCTCGACAGCCATCGTCCCCAATCTCGATCCATCCTCTGCCCCAAAGTTGGCAGAACAAGCCACACCCACTTTGCACAAATGCATTTTCATGACAAAATGCTTATCTGTTTAAACATACAGAGTGATATCTCACATTCGTGTAGAGTAATGCTATGCCTCAAGGGTTTCGTAGCATTGTTTCCATCTTATCCATCTGTTTGGGTTGCAGTTGTAGCTGATATAATGTTACATGTAAACACTCCTCGTTTACTTTCCTTCACTCGATCTGAAGGGCACTAGCGGAAATAATGGTCATAATTAATATACAACCAAACTTAAAAAATAACACGCAAGAATAAAGTGTCGCCAACTTCTAACTGTACTTCAAACTGAAAATACATCACACTACGACACAGCACATCTCAGATTGGTAGTTTCGTGGAGTTGTGTTGCAAGGACATTTTTCCATAAATTTTTTCCATAAATCATCACTACAGATGCATTTCCATTAACTCAGTCGAAAAAAAAACAAACAAACAAACAAACAAACAAACAAACAAAACCGGTATGTTATATTACGTGACTCTTCTCTCCCGCTGTCTCGCTCTCTTTTTATGGAATACTCTCGACTCGGCCTTTCTTTACAATCTGCTAGTAGAGTGAATATCCGGTGGGTCTAAAATTGTTTACAGGCTTATTTCATTCATGTAAATGTAGAATGTTAAGAAACCACGTGAGGAAGTCATCACTGAAGAGACATGCACGTGTTCGAACAACAACAGGGATTATTAGCAACATTATTTTTTTTTTTTTTTTTTTTTTTGTATGGCAGTTGAGCATGACATCGAGAAAACCTACTCGGTCTGGATCCTTTCGCGTTCAATCACGTGTCTGAGATTCGGTTACCGTTTCAATTAAACGTTTTTCATTAAACTTGTTTCTTAGTAACGGCAGTAAATAGGATGAGAAACGTCAGGGAGAAATACATCAGTGAATGCCATTTTCATGACGAGGCACTGTCACGCATTTTCATGGATAAAGTGTTGACAGTCTGGATGATTTAGCAAACTTAATGAACTAAGTGCAAAGCATATCAACATGTGTATGTGATTATATTACATAATTATGTGTTAAGAATAAACAAATGAAATGAGAGATGCAATGTAATCTCAGAGAGTATAGAAAGATCATCAAACAAGAAATCATGATTCTTTCCCTTAAAAAGATTACATGACGGATTCTCCAAAATCCTAGAAAACAGAGCTACTGTCCAATAGGCCTTACTGGATATTCTGAGAAATTTTGTGAAAAGAAGATGAAATTCTCCAACGTTTGTGATCATTTCAAGAGAGCAACAAACAGCGATGGCTCAAAAGGAGAACTCGGGCCGTTTTACTTCAGCCATATATATCTACTGCTTTACTTCTAAAACGGCAAAAGTCTGTGGCTTGGATAGAAATAGCTGACATTTGGCCTTTTTAAAACTAATCTCGTCAGAAGAACCACTCTCTCTGTATTTCCGTACGCCGATGAAATTTGAAGGTCTAATGTGAACCCGTCAAACTGAACCCAGTCGAAAACAAAAAATAACACCAACACAAAGTTGACCTTATTTAGGAAACCCCGAAGCTAAGAACGTTCTTTAAAAAATAATTTACGCAGACAAAATCTCGACGAAATCACCACTCCACAGATCACCTCTGACGAGAGCGGCTGTTCAGCCTAATGCGTCACCCCTGTCGTAATGGAGATACTGATACAAACTTACCAGATGGGACATCTAAATACTAATCGGGCCCAGGAGCATGCTAGAATGATACAAACGGCTTAATCAGGTTAAACCACTAGATAGAAACATTCTACACCGTCCAGTTATAAGTATACACCTGTGCAATGCTGTAAGATACCCAGTTGAGAGCATGTTTTTGCTAACTCTTCATCTGACTGGATTATGAGCTCCCCAATATTTCGAAATCTTAATGGCAAGGTTAAATCAATGCTTCTTTGGGGACTATATATTTCATCCCTGTGATTTAGAATGGAAAAAGTTGACAGTTCTCAGGGTATGAAAAGTCATTTGATGAATTAGGTCTTCCGCATAGCGAAGGTACACTTTCCGTTAGAAATTAAGTGAGGGAGGGGAAGCATCGTCTCAAACCATTACTACGAAGGACGATTCAAATAAATATGACATATACGTTATTGATAACTGAACGATTTACAACCCCTTCAGATGATTGAGAATAACGTGATCTGTCAAAGAGTTTCGTTGCAAACCCTTGTATGGTCTGACACTCACACAATACAGGTAGCTCCTATAATGTTAAGGTGACATGCCTTGAAATGGTGTTAATCTAGCCATATCCAGGAAGGGCGTGTACTGGGAGAAAGTGTCCGTGTATAGTTTAACACCTTTAAAGCCGTAAGCCATATCTATTTCAGGGATTCCAGTTTGCAACCATTCCATTTTTGCTCTGAGTTTTGCGTTTAAACAAAAAGAGAAAAGAGAAATTAAGTTAAATGTTCTCGTAGTTGCATATCGTTGAACAATTGATCTACGGTTGTTAAGGTTCCATTACATATTCATGATTTCCTTCAATTCAGTTGTACTTTATTCCCATCCAACAACAGCGGATATACATCTTGAAATGAGATAAATGTTAAAGCACAGACACTCTTCACTGAGCTGTGTGTACCAGCATGATGTGGTGTCAATGAATCTAATCTATTCTCATCTAATCTTATGTGTATTGCCATTCCTTTCTGAAATATATTTAAGAATGACAATGATATTGGAATTTCTGTAATTATCTGAATAGTGTCAGCACTCGCATTACCATGGCCAGGTCAAAGTGCAGGTAGCGATCGGAAATAGCTGTGTTTTTATATTTTCTATCGATGTCCATAATAGATGCTATATTCACCCGTTTAAGAGCGAATAGACATAGTGTGGTTAGTTTTTCCCTGAGCCATATCTCCACCGATGTTCACTTGAAAATCTTAATCTTCTTAGATGCAATGAAAGTGAGGGGGATAATCCCACCGACCACCGGTAAATCCTTCCCACCTTAACACGAGGTTGATCCAGACTGCATGGTGTTTACTCACTCCGTCCCAGCACAGGAGGAATCAATTCAAGCCTCGACTTACACGAAAGTTATTGCACTATGAAAAGATCAGTGTTTACGTCAATTACGACCTGTGCTATGTTTACATGTTTAGTCTTCTACGCATTTCTTACACCATGTACATGTACATGTTCAAGAAAAAAGAAACCACATTAGTATGGTTTGACTTACCTTCCAAAATGATATAGCGCCAAAAGGAGTGACATAAAAATCCAAAGTGGCTAATGTTATCATGAATTTTGTGTATTCTATTTTTGCAACTTGCCAGTGACAAAGTCTAGTTTAGTCGTTTAATCTCCGACTAATAATGCACTCTTTATCGTTATTATATAGACTCCTAATTTCATATTTATGTTTGTGATTTTTGTTTTTGCTTTTACCGTAAATCGGTAGTCAACCGTGAAAACTTGGAAATGAATTCTAAAGTAATGGTTACACCTGCTCGTCTTGAAATAAAAAATAAAAAAAAAACTTATGGTAATTTGGATTTTCTTTTTATTCGTCTTAGAAAAATTCTCCTAAAAACACCTGAAAAAGATTCTGTATTCCGCATTACGATAGCAAGATGTATACACACAGGCAACGTTTCTTCGTTATCAGTCTGCAGAAGATGTGGCTTATGATCTTCTGTTGAGTCACATTAGGGCACGTCAAATACATTTTTGAGCCCTGTATAAATCATCCATCTTCTAGGTCATGGGGTGGATTTCTGTGCAGTCTGCTCTCCTAAAACTTGCGAGCAAGCTTCTGACGACAGCCTTCATTCGCACAAGGTCATGAGATGCCTCTTGAGTTGACTACATTCAATATCGACAAGTCCATCGCCTATACTCGATTGGTCTCACAGTGGTAAATGTTGGCATGTTGGTGTCAAGTATGAAACATTTTCTGCGTCGCTTGATTCAAGATGGAGTTGAATGAATGGTTGCCTCTGTGATTCTAAAGAAGGAAGTAACAGAAAAAAAAAACACTTTCGATCATTGTAACAAACTATTGAGGACGAATAATTCCTGTATAGCTATCATGTCTACTTATAAGTGGACAACTATCTGACAATAACAGTTTGAAGTCTACGTAGGCCTATCTCTTTCGGTGAGAGACGAGGAGGTTATTATTGGGGGGTGTAAATTGGAACTTTGAATGGACCGAAAATGGACCGCGCCTGGGACCATGGAGTGCTAGTCAATACCACGTCATGCACTTGGCAACTCCACCCCTCCGCAGTTCAAGTGAGATCACACAACAGGTGGACTTGTGGGATTGTTGCTGTTTCGTTTCACTCTTTATGGAAGCATGCTATAAATATAGACAGATGAATTGACTTTAAAGGCATGATTTCACTGCGGTCACTGTGAGGGAAGCTCATCAACGGAATTCGTTAATTTCATCGCCGTTGCATTGCCGGTATAGAGAAGACACTGGAAATGGCAGCTGTAGTTGGGACAAACAGACAGACAGACAGGAAAACAACATGAAAATCACAGGAAATTGGCTAGAGCACAAACAAATGTACAAAACCATGCAAAAGTGGAATTCTTGAAAATAAAGTGCGAAGTGTGATGCAGACTTTAAATTCCAAGTACATCTGTTCATTTATTTCATTATTAATTTCATTCTTTTCATTTCATTTATTATATTTCTAACAAAATTTCAATTGCAATTAAACATTTGAATACTAAGTAGGCCTACGCCTAATTACACAACTTTAACAACTTCTTGTTAGAAACTCTAACGTGCATGCGTCCGCGACGAAATCATCGCCAAGCCATGAAGGTTAACATGGAAGGAAGAGTATGCGGAAGGACCCGGATGTAACTCCCCTGTAGATACAAACCCTGAGAACACTTAACGACTATCATTGACCTCGTAAAAGTCACACATTCGGAAATTATGCTCGCTGCACGTGCATTTAAAGCACTATTCTTGAAGCGTATAGTCACTATGAACCACCCCGAGGATGTGATGTCATTGCCTCGTGAGCTTTGACATCAAGTCTGCTTGCTATAAACGGACACCTCTGCGTTTACGCGCAGTCAATTTCAATTAAATACCAAGCAGCCGTTATCTTAGACACTGATCCCGATATAATCCCTTCCTTTGTCTATCAATTGATTGAATGAATGAAGTGTCCTACAACACTATATGGCAAGATATGTTTGAGGATGTTGTAGGTATCTGCTTGAGGTGGCAGTTTGGTAGATGAGACATAGTTCGAAAACAACGAATTGTCTTTTTCTGTTCAGATCGGTATACGAGTGACATGAAAATCAGTGTCAGTCTTGTGCAGATTCAAACAATGAAGTGCAAATTGGTGTTATCATATACATAGTTACATTCAAGTAGGTGATATTCTTTTATCCTTTAATATTCGTTTCTGCAGTAAGTATGCATGACGTTGTGGGATTAGAATTAGAAGAACTTTTTAGTAACAGAGCAGTATCATTCGCGACAATTAAAAAGACGATTTAAGTAATTGTCTTGTGAACGTTGATACTCATTACGAAAATAGACGACGCGCCTGTACTATGTTTAAATAAATCCATTGTTCACATCATGTAACAAAATCACATTTCTAAAATGACAAAAACATGATTATCACGCTAGGAAAGTTCAATCAGTTAATTCGTGTCTAGGATAATGAAGGTGACATAAACAATGGATCATCTCTTTGTCAGAGTCACATGAAATTTGAATTCACTGTCATCTATACTGGATCATTAGACTATTTCTCCTTCATGCCCTTTCCCATGATAAATTCTTCAAATCCAGGCTTAATCAGGAAACGCGGTAAACTTATATTACTGTCAGCATCCATACATCTTGAAATACAATATACACTAACAAAACCATGCTTAAACAATTGTTTTGGGAACTGAACTTTGTTTTAGGATTTAGCATACGGAAACTTGGTATTACCTCCCTAATGAAATTTGTAATTGTCCATCACGCAAGAAGTCGTATGGTCTCATGGGTAAAATCCTTATTGTTGTTACAAGAATCCCGATGATTTTGTTACATTGTTTCGATTATTCTCAGCGTCATTTTGTTTAATACGGACGGTGGCCACGACCTTATTGTTCAATCATCCTTCACACATAACGCCATGAAACGTTCTGCCGTATTCCGAGCTTTCAATCTGACAAGTTACCAGAATGTCATCCTGGTCATCCTGGTCATTAAAAGTGTGCATATAAAAACGCGGCAATAAGCTGCTTTATCAACAACAAAAAATAATAATAATAAGCTCACCATGTTTTTCCCCTCAAGTGATCGCTTTCTCCTTTGTATCGTTTGCTACCCCCCCCCCCCCAAAAAAAAAAAAAACTTATGGATCAGTAATTTCAGAGGATTTTAATTTCTCTAGATTCTTCGGGATAGATTTTTGCATAGATTCCAATTGTCATTACATCGGTCAGTGCCAGTGGACAAACCTGAAAAAGAACCATCTTCCAAAATAAAATCATGCATACCTTCACTCCGGAAGACGTCAAACAGGTGACGCGGTTAGGAGCTTTCAGATCAAGTTCATAAATAGATCTCTCCATGTTTTTTGTCGAGGACTTCAATGATTAAGAGTGCCAACATGTCCAGACAGGTGAAGCAGGCCTATTTTACAATTCGTCACAGCATAATGGAACTCCATGCAGAGTTCAGTGGACTGTGGACATGATTTGAAACAAAATTGTGCATTCTGTTATATCGCTGAGCATAAAACAATAACATGGAAACGTTGAATTCAGACTTAATGAAATGATATGTCTTGCCATCAGTTAAACACATTTTCTTTTATCGCATTGTCATTATATTTTCTTATGGACGAGCCCCACTCAAAAAACAAAAACAAAACAAAAACAAAAAACAAAACATAGCCACCCTCAAGATTAAACAAGCAAGACATACAAGAGAAAAGGGGCCCAAGACAAATCATGGCATGGAATAGTCCCCCTGACACATTCACTGAGGCAGAAATGTTGAAAATGTTCTCTAAAAGTGAAGTAGGGAAAAGTCGTCTGGATTCAACACTTCCTCCTCACGTCAGCTCCAAGGAAAGAGGGTTACAAAGTGCTGGGGGTGGGGTATTATTTGGGAGTTAAAGAGCGTTAAAGAGAGTTACATGCCACTAACCAACAGTACACTGTCTTGAGAGGATTGTGATGTCCTGCAGAAGAGTGTAACCTACTGTCCCTGAGGCTTGACATCAGACCCTCGAAGAGTTTGAGACTTTGCACACTCTATTCAGTGCTATTCCTGTCAGCAGTGGCTTTAACAGACCCACACTGTAGTCTTATGATGTTTTCTCCCTATTTCTGAACTATTTCTGAACTCCCTGACCATCTGTGATTGATGAATATCAGGTCTCGTCATCTTTGTCCTCGTTTCCTTCTGTATTATATAACCATTCAATCATCTTTCTTTTTCTTTTTTTGTAGTTGACTCGATGGTTAGTTCCAATAAGGTATTTGGCAGTAGGGCCTACAGGTCATCACTAATTCAAGGAATTCAAGGATTTAAGGAAAGTAAATACATCGCTATGATGATGCTACAATTTTATTAAAAAAAATGGTCATAACAATCATCATGAAGACACTTACCTTCATCACGATATTTCTTGGTAATTGTTATCATTTTGATGTTGTTGCATAAATGCTGTTTCATAAATGGCTATCTTTGTCAGTGTTGACGACGTATATAGTGTTGTTCCCTTAATGTCTGCGTTGTGGAAGGCTTTGGTTAATTTGCTGGTTAACCACGTAGACTGTTTTGCTGATGAGTGCGAGCTTATTCAGGATGAGTTGGTTCCTTTCAGGAACGCTTTCATTCGAGAAGAATCTACGTGGTGTACCACTGTGGTAGATTTTTTCCCCAGTATTCTTGTTCCTTTATCAACATTGTGATGCTATCAATAATTATCCTTCAAAACTTAACATGGCAAAATTTTCGGGGTGAGATGAATTCGAGGTATTTCTTCTATGACTTCATCATTTTTTTTTTCTCCTTGGCGGGGGGGGGGGGTGGGGGATTGCTCTCTCTGATTTCCCTTATCTATTCTTCTTTCCTCGACACTGATTCTGAATCATTTTCGAGGTTGAATTCTCCGAGAAGGACATTGGTTCCATGCCATTTTGTGCCATGATGGACGTAACCTCTTCGTTGAGAAAGAAAACCTCGTATTGTTGGGGTTGCTACTATCCCCTGTCTCTCATTTTAACCCCTCCCTCCCTTTAAAACTTTCTCCACCCTCCTCCCATGGTTACGTCTTTCTATATTTCTCACTTTTCTTCCTCTATCCTCAGTGATCCTACACACACATCTTTGTGAAACCATTGTAAATGTTTTACAAAGATTTTGTTACGCGTGTAGTATAAGCTGCACTTTTGTATTGCTCCATTGTCACTTGGTTAGGTTTTCTTTAAATTTGTCACACCCATGTAAATCGTTTTGATTTGATTTGAATAGCAAAATAAATACAAACAAACGAACGAACGAACACACACCTTATACCGCTCATCCCTAGCGATGTGCTAAAATGGATTACTCGTGGGAGACGTAACGGAGAAGAACGCCGCGAAATAAGATACACTGTATGCCCTGTACATGATAACATTATCCTTTTGGACAGGGCTTCGGATGCAGACGGGATTTGCGGTGCACGGTTTCCTGCGGTGCTGAAGTGATTTACTTTGTAACGTTGTATGCACATCCGAAATGTTATATGAAAGTGTCCTGGTGAAAAGCTTTCCTCCCACTTGAAAGGAAAGAAAAACAGTTTCGTATAGTTTTGTTTTGATATTTTTAATAACACATTGTATAATGTGTTGTTAACTGATTGCACGCCATAATTAGAACCCAATGCGGATATGCTTTTGAATCTATTGAAATGAAGATATTAGAAACATGTTAGGATGAGGAAACTACAGGGAGATGGAACTTTCGAAGTTAGAAATATTAATGCTCTTGAGCTAAAAAAAAAAAAAAAAAATGTTCCCCCTTTAACGACCAAAACTACATTAAAAATTTCGGTAAACAAAATTTATACCAGGATTTAGGCTTTGTTTGGACTTACCACCTGTACATACCTGTAACTCGTACATAACCACAAACGTGATAATCCTGTCTATCAGTCTTCAGTTTGTGATGCTTGAATGATTGTTTTCTTTCTTTCTCTTTCTTTCTTTTATTCTCATTTTCACAGATACTGCAATTTAGATATTTGAATGTTTTAATCTATTGGACCAAATATTTCTCCAAGGAGCTTATTCTTAGAAATCACTGCATTTCTTCATTGTCTTTTATTATTTTTAATATACTATTTACCAATTAATTCAATGAAAAATTATTTCGCAAAAGTTCGTCTGTTTGCAGTTCTTATTGTTGGTATTGTTTAGCATTAAATGTATCCTAGTCTTTTAGTTATTTAGTCAATATCTTTAAACGGAAATGAAACGAATGAAAGTGGGATATGGTCCTTATCGATGAGATATGAGAATGAATGTCTGAAAAAAGGAAGTAGTGTATAACCTCACGACGTATATTTGATACTACTTAAGTCTTCAAAAGTTTTTACCCAGGAAAAAAGAGAAAAGGATTCAGTCAAACTCATTCTTTTTTTCCCTGTCTCCCTTTCATTCTTTGCTCTACTTAACCGCGCCCAATTGGGTTGCTACTCTACATACCGTAGCTCCACCTTTAGGTGTCTAATTAGAGTCGGAAGGACATGATTAGCAGGGCCTGAATGCGAGTCAGACCTGGGGATAAATTGACCTGTCCCTCAGCGGTCTCACGGTGATAGACAAATTAAGTGCCCGTGTAATTATCACAGCAAATTGGGTGTTTTTGGACGTGTCTCACAATTCCTTGCTCCCAGCAAATCCTTAACATGTCTAGATGCTACGGTCTTATTTTCTCCAAGTACTCAGGGTTAGGGTGAGGGTTGTAATATAGGGTTTTAGGTCCAGTTTGATGTGAGGATTATGATTAGGTTAATAAGGGTTCTGTTTGAGGGTATGGAATTTATGTTTAGCTTAGCGTGCAGATATATCATGAGAGCAATATTGTCGCAGGAGCAACTGTCATGGAATAGAAACAACAGCCTTAGCTATCCTCTGATTGATATACATGAGTGCAGAATTTCTTCCAGGTTTCAGGTACAAGGGTCGACATGAGGAAGTTGACAATATTGTTAACAGCATTTATTTCACTGAACTAATAAGAAAATTGCTAAAATGCTGGGTGTGCAAAATCATTATATACCGTATATACATAACACTGTTGGTCTTATACAGACAATGTAGATCCCATTTTTTGTTCCTCTTATTTCTTCTAGTTATAATGACCACACAAAGACTACCTCCTTGCCCGAAAAACAACTGTTAATCTGTACTTAATCGTGCATGCAGAACGTACGGTATCTGTAGTTGGATTCTTGGCAAAAATAAGCTATCCAACACGTTTTTCGAATCAGTTAATCAGGTCAATTGGCCGGCATCTCAGTTTTGTGCGAAAGTTTTGCATTTGTAGTGTAAACCTTGAAATATCGCCAGACTCGTAGTTATGTTTACAAGCACTCATCCCTCATCATACATCATCACCATACGAAAATAAAACTGACTGTGCTCAAAATATAATTGTACATTCCTTCCTGGTGATTGGGCATGGAATCTGTACATAAAAAATCATTTTAAATAACTATAATTCAACAGATCGATGTATCACTCAAACAGCTTTATCTGACGTCCTTGGACTGCAGCCAAGAATACTAAAGAAAATTCTGCAGTTACCTGCACATGGCCCCATGGTAGAGATTACAACCAGTAGGCGTAATAATTATGTCCTATCTAAAGTGATCACGTTTGGGGTGCACAAAGTTAACTATTATTTCTCCAGTACTTCAAGTTTTTCTGTGATAGCACCGTGGCTGAATTGGCATCTTTCGTGGTGTTTGTGCTGTTGTTCTTTTTCTTGTTGTTGTCAATGATTCCAACGTCGCATTTCTTTCACCATAATGTTCACAGTTAGAGGATGTTTCCAGTATACATTTTTTTCAATCAAAATTTTATGGGCCAATATTGCTTGTAATTTCTCACGAAACACTAATGAATAATGAGATTCAACTTTACAGTCTTCTTTGTACGGGAATGGTGCAAAAAGTAAACGCGACGAGGCATATTTAACTAAATTCAAACTGTTCATTTCTCATCTATTGATTTTTCAGGAAAGAAATGGATTCACGTTGTGGACTTTGCAGACGTCCACTACCCTAAAATCCTCGACAAATTCGAGTCGCCGCGCCCACTCACCGACATCAAAGAATGCGGACAGTTCGTCGCCTGGGCGATCGAGGGAGAACAGGTTACCGACCCCGGCATGGTTGTCCTCTACAACAAGTTTTCTAGGGGATCCAGGCAATGGACCAAAAGATGCGAATTCCAAGGTAAACAGGGCCGATAATGGTGAAACTCAAAACAAAATATGTGTGTCAATAATATAGTAGATTTATTATGTCTGCATAAAGAGGGACCATACCAATATTGATGAACTTCGAAGCGTTATTCATCACAAAGTTGATGCAGTGCATATGTTGTCATCTCTATGGTTTTTGTATGAAATAAAGGCATACGTGATACGATCAGACATGCCTTGTCTTTGCTGGCTAGCTTGAGTTGAACGTAGCAAGGACTGACGGAATGGTAAAATGTTCTTTATTTTTTTGATCAGACGCTTAGAGTCACAGCAGCTTGTACCTTAAGTTTATTGTGAAGTGCCAATGATGACAACTACAATACTACCATCTAATATCATTAGATTTCTGTGGGTTTTTTTTAAACAATGGCAGTGATTTCGATAATGTTAACATGAAATTGAGGGTGACATGTACACTGTCAATTTGTAACACACTTTCGTACATATTTTCTGTCTTTAATTTCAGTGGGTTCGAAACCAAAGAGCATCAAGTTTACCAGAGACTGCTCTACCATCGTGGTGGCGAATGAAGGAGAAGCAGCAGTGGCCGGGCAGGGCAGTCAGTCTCAGTGGGTGAACCCGGAGGGGTCGGTCAGCATCATCCGTCTCTATGGAAACCGACCAAACCGGGGGCAGGGTGGTGGCCCCAATGGAGGCAATCCCACCGGGGGCAATCCCAACGGAGGCAGAAACGCATGGGGTAATGGAGGCCAAGGGGGCGGACAGGGAGGCTGGAACCAAGGAGGAGGGCAGGGTGCCAGAGGAGGGCAGGGTGCCAGAGGTGGACAAGGATGGAACGGAAGGGGGCAAAACACAGGTGGACAAAACTGGGGAGGATCAGCTGGTGGAGGGTGGAACAACAGGGGGCAAAATACAGGACAGAACGCAGGAGGTACGGGCTGGAATCAAAACACAGGGGGTGGCGGCTGGAACCAAAATGGCGGAGGAACTGGATGGAATCAAAGAGGACAGAATACAGGAGGTACGGGCTGGAACAATCAGGGTCAGACCCCCCGATGGAACTCGGGAGGGAATGGTTGGAACAATAGGGGACAAAACACTGGACGGCCTAACAATGGGAATCCAAACTGGCAAGGAGGCGGTGGTAACGGCGGCAACCCTGGTTGGCAAGGTGGTCAGGGAGTGCCAAGCACCGGAACCCCGTCCTGGCAGAGCCAGGGGCAGGGCCCGAGTTTTCAAGGGACTGGCCAAAGCCCATGGCAGAACAACAACAATCCTAGCAGAAATCCCGGCCAAGGTCCCTGGCTCCTGCACGAACTGGCACATCTAAGACGTCAGGTGATTCAACCTCCTAATGTATATTTGCTGTCTTCATCTGTGAAAAGCACCAAGATGTTGTTGTTGTTGTTGATTGTATTCAGTTCACTTCAGTTCAGTTTTTTTTTCTCCGTCAAGCAAGGAGTGAAACAAAGTGTAATATAGTACACCCCAACTCCTGTTGGAGAGAGAGAGAGAGAGAGAGAGAGGGGTGTGAGTGTATGTGTGTGTGTCTGTGTGTGTGTCTGTGTGTGTGTGTCTGTGTGGAGCTGTCGTGGCTGAGTTTTTGAGACCATCCTGGTAAGATCGCTGGCTTCCATACACGTATATGAGGTTCGAACCCCAGTCTTTCAGTACTGCCCTTTGGCAAGGCACTCTATCCACGTTGCCAAGTCTTTCGGAGGAGACGTGAAGCCGTCGGTCCAGTATTAAGGAAAGCTATACCCTTTATCCTTAAAATATCTACTTCACATCAGTTGCAGCGGGTACTGTGTCATTTTCTAATTGAGGAAACTCTTGCGTCGAGTTGTTTTTCTTGCAAATGATTGACAAATTGCCCTACATTGACGTAAATAAGCACTGAATTGATCAGTGTTTTTGTAGTAGCCATGACAAAAGAATTCATGGTACATACTCGAGTAGGATTCAAATCTACTGCAAGTTATAAGGATTAGGTCCAGCACTTGCTGTCGACTGGGAACTCGACGGTCCAGTGGATAAGACGCCAGTCCGAAGATCAGGAAGTCGTAGGTTCGAATCCTGCTCGAGTTTGTATACCAATGATTCTTCTGCCATTGCTAATGCTAAAATACTGAACTTTTTAGTGCTTACCTACGTCGACGTAGGGCACTTTGTCAATCAGTTTCAATAAAAGAATTTTGTCAATTCGAATACAATAGGTCATTCCATGGAGCCATTAACCAGACGAATAACCGGCAAGTTGATCTCTCGCGTTACTGATTGTAGCATAATGATAAGGCCAGACTCTGTCACAGCCGGATGCCATCATTCGCAAGGTTCTCAAAGCTACGTACATACTAAAAAATGATAGGATAGTGCGGTTTTTCTCCGTATACGGGTGTATTTTCATTTTTTTTAAACTCTCAATATTGTTCATATATTGAAGTAAGAATGATAATACATGTGACAACCTTGAAGGCACAGAGAGCTTGGGTTGGGTATCCACGGAAGAGAGGGAGAGTATCAAAACCTTATTCGTGCAAAATGATCAGACTGCCCATTCAAATTGAAGTATGTCATCAGATTATTCAATTGAGTGTTGCTAATACTGACGTCAAATTGATAAATCACGTTTGTTTTCTGTTGCAATTTTTGCAGAAAAGACAATATCCACCCCCTCCCCAAACTCCGCGCTGGCAGCCCCCTCAGAGGCCAACCTTCCCGCAGACCCCCGCCAGAGCTCCGGGTAGAGTTCCCGGCATGGGGCCGAATCGCCCCCGGCAAAACCCTGGTCAGCAGAATCCGCAGCAGGGCGTGACCTTTGGAAGGGGCACGTGTTCCGGAGGGGGCGGATTCAATCCAATCATCACGACCCTCGATTTCACCAAATTTAACCCTAGGTAAGCCATCCTACAATACGCAATGCATCTTCGAAATACCAATAAAGCTTGTCCCACGTTACGAGTTAAGACGACAACTTTGTATGTTGACACGTAATCCGGGTCATTTCCTGGCGATCACTTGATAAAGCAGATCCAATTAACTGGAGCTATTAACATGGATGACGACTTCGGTAGTAAGCAATAGAGGGGGAAAACAAAATACGGAAATTTAGATAATAATACAGGTTTAGGTTTATTATCAATTTGAAATCATCAAGGTTGATGCTTTGATTTCTTGTTGTTCTTGTTTGGTTGATTCATTATTCAATATTCATCGCTGTACTAATAATCGCACACATGTCAAGAGTCCAAAATGCAAAAATAATCATTATCGAATACAAACTACTGAAAGAATGAAGACATGGGAGCTATATGGGAAATCTACAGACATGCATTGATTGTAGGGCGCAGATTCACAGAAAACTGCATTATCGAATGAGTTCTCTACTTAAAATCTATAAATATTGTTGTTGATTTTTTTCCCCTTTCTCACGTTTTGTGTCGTGAATTCGACATAGTGCGGATCTCTTGACGGCACAGCTGGTGAGACACCCTTATAAAGGCCAAATGGGGGACAAGCAGGAAAACACGTTCTCACAGGGGCTCGAGCCCGAATATGTTACTCTGGACCCTACAGAAACCACGGCATACGTCAGTCTGCAGGTATATGGAATTTCACAACTGATGACAGATTTTCAAAGATTCGTGAAGTTGGAGTACCACGCTATAGCTCATTAGTCGTGTTTTGCTCTAGCTCCTTTCTTTTGTTCTATTTTTCTGTAAAGAAATCATTGTCAAAACAGCAAAACTGACATGTTATAACGACTTGTTCCAGTATACTCGGGGCAACACACTAAACACTGATCCAAGCAGCAAATCTGGAATTCAAGCGTCCCATGTTGTCATCATAACTAAGATAAAAAGATTTTGTTGATAAGACGTTGCAGCGTTGAACACTTTTGTGAGTACTTCTATTTCCGTGCACTCTTGCTTTATATCTGATACATTTCGTTTCCTATGATTTTACTTTTTTGTCTTTTCTAAAGAGACTGGGGAAGGCAGATCATTGAAAATACACCTCCTGTGCAGCGATTGCTTTGTCTGTAATGTTGATATATTTCGTTTGATTTGAGACTTTCTACACACTTAGATGCAATCGCACTTGAGACAGTTATTACTTCTGATATGAAGAGTGTAGACGAGCAATATTCTTGCCATGTGCACCCCCACAGAGTAGTGTTTTACCGCCACTAGCAATGGTAAATAAGGCTTTGTCTTGATATATCTCTACAGGAAAACAACGCCATCGCCAGTGTAGATTTGAGGACCAATCAGGTGACGGGGATCCATCCACTCGGTGCAAAGCAGTGGAAGAGATACGACTTGGATCCTAGTCCAGGCAACGGTGAGGAGAGACAGACTGTCAGAGAGTGTGGGGACAAAGAGAGAGGGACAGACAGACGGACACACAGACAGACGAAAAATAGATCTTTAACACATTTATTACCTATATCGTCGTTCATGATATCGTGGTTTGACACTGTGCCTTTGACATGTTTGAAATCAACCATAGAAATAGTCCCTATGTAATAAAAGAGGCCCCATAATGATTTTCATGACAGACTTTTTCTTGCGCGTCATTACGACGTCGCCAAAAGGAGGCGTATGTAAGAAAGTTGGATATCGGCAAGACTGTAAAACTTCGCACATCACTTATTGTTACTGCATGGAGCTTGTAGCTCCATGATTATTGTCACGTTAATACGTTAACGACAGAAAATGAGTGAAAGGGTAACATAAAAACAGTCGGACAATGTCGGAGAACCATAAAGGGATAAACGTAAGTGACTTCTGTTTCGTTGAAATCATAGGCAAAGTTTGATAGGTAATTCGCCGTTTTGCCGAAAATTGTGAATTTGATGCCCTTTCATGCATAACATGGAAAGAAATGTATCTTTACCTAAATAGTTTTTGAAATGTGTCTGAATGATAACGGTAACATGTTGTTCTATTCCTCTTTTTCGACATCCGTAGGTCGAACATTTAAGAAGTACGATATCGAGAGTTTCCGACAGCCAGATGCCATCGAGACGTACAGGACGTCAAACGGCGATACGTTCGTCATCACCGCCAACGAGGGCAAGCAACTGGAGTACACGTGCAACCTCCACGCCTGCCCGCCGGGAGGTGGAGAGTTTGTCGAATTCGAAAAGGGAGACGAGTTTCCCGAAGGTATGTTCAATCTGTACTCGAAGGCGTGTTTTCTCGTAATCATCTTTGTGTAGTACCTCTCTCTAGAGTTTGAAATCGTCTCATTTTCTGCTCATCTATCATGTCATGTCCATGTCCCTTTTGTTTGTGACTTTGTTGTTATCTAAGATGAGACGCAAATAGAATATACCGAGCAGAATATATTCTACGTGAGCTATCCTTATCAAACTAATAATAAAATAACGAATTCAGCGATTATTAAAAAATGTCTTTTCCCATGTTACGTTAATTTGGAAGTGACTGAGGTGAATAAATGAATAAATGAATGAATAAATAAAGAAGGTAATGAAGTAACGAAGAAATATACCAAAAACAAAATCATAAAAAGGAATACAATATCCAAAAGGAGATGACATGATACCTTCCATTCTTTGAATAATTTCTATATGATTCTATACTCCTGATCGCCAGCATGAAGTTCGTTCGCGCCCCTGAACCCCTTAGCCCCCCCCCCCCTTTTTGTGTTACGTGCCTGTTCTCTTTGCGTTTGTTATGACGTATATGTGTGGATCATTTGTCAATATTATGCACATAATTATGTAACGGTTTCACTTTAAATTACAGATTACTGGTTGACAGACAAACTACTACAGAGGATCACCAACGAAGAAATGTTGGATGCTTTCAGACTCGGTGAGTGCTTGGCCGAAAACAATTGACTTGCACTAGTTATCTATCGGTAATGTCTGTTACCCTATCATCCTGTCTACTGATACTAAATTCAATTTGTTGCTGTTGTGGTTGTTTGTTGTTGTTGTTGTTGTTGATGATATTATTTGTGCAACAAGATCGCTGGGCAAGGTTTCCTGTAACGATAATGTAACGCAACCTGTAATATCTATGAGGCCTATTTGGTATGAGCAGGTGCATTTAAAATGTCTTTCCTATGACATTAGGGATTCAATATAAGTAAATCAAACTGGATAGAAAAACTGGCATATTCATTCTGATCAATGGCATTTCATTCCCAACAAATTTAAAGTAGTTTACAGACAGCTCCCTCCGTTTTCAATGATTGCCAGCTCTCATACACCAGTACACGGTGCAATTCCACGTGTACTTGGTGTTCCATATTCAAGGTATAACCTCATATCTTTCAGTGGCAAAGGCCCTGTCATTATCATTACCTTACCGTGACCAGGTACCAAGTAATACACCTGGCTCAAGAGGAAGGTGGCGGGTAAAATCATCCTGTCCAAGGACGTAGGCACTTAGCTGAACTGAACTTAACTTGACGTGATTCGAACTCGGGCCCCCAACGTCCGATTGAAAGTCACGAGCCATATCCACTATGCCAACAGTGCTTTCCAAGCAGACAACTTTGCCAACAACAAACATTTTATTTCAAAGGCTGCCTAGCTCCGTCTGTTATCGATATTGGGCCGTAAAATTCCAAGACCACCGACAATCGCATTTTGGCTGTGGACGAGTTATTATTAATTTCTACTTTGATCAATCTCTACGCTGATCTTCAAACATGTCTCATAGCACTTACATTAACCATAATTTCGTAAAATACCATTTACTATTTGCACATTTTTGTGGCAAAGCATTTAATGATGATAATAATAATGATGATGATGATAATAATGATAATGATAATAATGAAAATGATAATAATAATGGGGTCTTATTTACCCAGGGTAACCTCTTCAGTGTTGCCACTGCTCTACCAGAGAGCCCTGCCGTTATTATTACCTTAGTGTTGCCAGGTACCCATTGAAGGAATAACAATTTGAACGGATAAAGGCGATGATATTTGATTGTTCATTTGCTTCTTCTCATTTTTTTTTTCAGGCAACCTTGAGTTCAGTCGAATCGATGGCCGTAGCACTGAACAGCCCTTGAAGCACGACAACGTCTACTTCTACGGCGGTCGCGGCATTTCGGCCTACCGGGTGGATCGGCGGACTGGAAACTTGACCCTGGCCTGGGACAGCGGGGACATTATCGAGAAAGCCACGGCCAAATACCTGCCAAAGATTCATAACGGCAACAACAGGGTTGGCGACCCGAGTGTGACCATGGCTAGTACCTTTGACTCGCGATCCGACCAGAGGGTACGCAAATTTGACTCTTAAAGGGGCCCTGAAATCCAAATGCATGTTGATTAGTGTCATATTAATGTGACTAACAAAAGACATGGCGAGGGAACATGCAAGTTATGCTGAGTCGAGAGGAAGGTGCATTCCATTGTCTTTTGTTAAACATTTCAGTACTTTAGCAATGATTGACAGATGAGGTCATCTCAAGAATATTAATATTGATTGGTTCGGAAGGATTTTTTTGTGGGCGTTCCCAAGTAATCTGAAGAAAAATAGAAGAAAAAAATCGTTAAAGATATATGGAATGATTCTAGATATTTGTTTCACCGCAAAAGTGATGTTGAGCGTATCATAAATCAACACAAATCAACGTGCATTTGGATTTCGGGGCCCCTTTAATTGATCCGTGTTGATATATATATATATATATATATATATATATATACATATATATGTAATATATAATTAGCAAATATTTATATCTTAACTCATAAACTAAAGTTTTGAATGTTAAGGAGTTGATAATTTATTCATAACGAGAAATGATTACTAGCAATTATAGAAACTAATTTTCATATGCCACCATGCAATGGATATAAGTATAAGTTCTTGTCCAAGACTTATAGCCCTTGCAGATGAAGTTTTTTTTTTTTTTTTTTTTTTTTTTTTGATGACCGTTACTTTTTCCCAGTAATTTCTTTCTGGTTGCCAAAAAAAAAAAAAAAAGGAAGAAAATTGTACAGCGAAAAAAAAAAGCTTTTCACCCTCAACCTACTAGCATTATATTCAGTCATTCATAAACATTGATTATTATTGATTGTGATGATCCAGTTTCTGACATGTTCTGATATTAGATATCGCTTTATATTCGATTCTTACCTAGGGTCCCGAGTGTGAATCGCTTGCAATTGGAGACGTCCAGGGAACGAAACTCATCTTCGTGGGTATCGACAGAGTTAGTGCGATCGCGATATTCAGCGTGACAAAGGGACAATCACTACCGATATTCGAATCGATCACTCGTGATGGTCATATCGATAAATCCTTTTCAGAACTGTACAGGACAAAGCGATTCGGTGATTCCGACCCCGAGTCATTAACGTAAGTGTTTGAGCTATAAAGGGACTATGTAATGCAAAATACATGTTGATTTGTATTAATTTATGATTTCCTGATCACTTATGTTGCCCAAAGAATATCAAAATATGTGCCATGTTTGTAGTATTTTTTTTTTACCAGATTTCTTCAGATTCAGAGTCTTCAGAATCCTTTCAAAATAGGAGTCTGTTTATGACATCATCTGTCAATCACTGATAAAGTACGAACATGATTTGTAACCAATGACAATGGAATCCACCTCAAGACCTCCTAGACTGAACATAACTCGTATGTTTCTTTGCAATGTTTTGTTAGTCATACTAGTCTGTTAGTAACACGGAATCATGCAGGTTTTGCTCCATCTTGGGAAAGGTGCATTCCAATGTCTTTCGCTAATCATATCAGTACATTATTTCAACAATGATTGACGGATGATGTCATTGACAGAATCCTGACAGAATCAATTGCCTACATAGATCTTCAATCTCATTCCCTTGTATCACTGTCTCTCTTACTTTTTTAAACAACGAAGCAGAGTCTTTTCAGTCTGATATGGACTTTGGCATGTAAATACACAAGAAAGAGGGCGCCATTTCTGACTGGTCCATAGTCAATACTATTCATAGCATGAATGTTGATTATATCGGCATCACATTGTATAAGTCGCACAAAGTGGAAACGATAAGGGTACAAGGGAAATTAAACATCGACTGCAGATACACAGAGTTCATGCTTGTATTTCTCTCTCATATCCTTATATATTCATATATTCATGCATTCATAACACTATATTCATATTCTTTATATTCTCAAAAAAAAAGTTTTATCCCACCTGAGAAGACCATCGACCAGAGGCCGTACCTCCTCGTGACGGGCCGAGTGAGTGGAACCGTCACCCTCTACCAAATCCGAGACGAACCGATTTGGATGTTGCTGAAGGATAACCCCAATAGCGGTGAGTCAACCGTACTCTTAACCCATAGTTTCGGATATGCGTTACTTCTCAACTATTCTTTGTATGAAACACCAGCCACCAGGGCCCCGTTTCATAAAAACTTGTTATCAATAACAAGTTACGATAGTTAAGCTACTGAAATCCTTGCATCTGATTTGCTGAGAGCAAATTTGTCAAAGAAATGTATCAGTTGTTACTGATAACAAGTTTTATGAAACGAGACCCGGGTTCCCGAGGGCGCTAGTGGGTTAAAGGAGAATTCATCTCAAGTACATTGTATGCATCTTCAGTGAATGTAGAAACTTTGATGAAACACACTTGTAAGCATTTAAGGAAAGTCAGATAATCTGTCAAAAAATGAGGAATGTTTAACGTTCTGGTAAAATCCATGCCCCTTAATCTCTCTTTTTTTTTAATGAAACGTTCATATTCCCTGGACTTGTTACTGATATCATTAGTATTATTCTCCTTGACTTCTGTAGGAGGTAAAGCAGGTGCTATGGAATTATCTTAACATTCCTTTGAAAGGTTCCATTGTTCCATTATCGCAAACTGTTGTATACCTGAATTTCGGCATTAGTTATCAACTTTATAAATATAATTCATGTGCTATCATAGATGTTGCATGTTCTGTTATGCAGCAATTTAGGTGTGCCTATTAGCATGTCGATTAGATTAAAAATTAGCTTTATAAAATGATGTTCTTTTTATCAATTATGATTTCATATAGATTTTCTTAATTGTTACGGCACTTCGGCATATTTTGAAAGTTATGAAATGATGATGGAAAGATAACTATATGTTTTACTTTCATGCTGCAGCTGCGGCGCAACATATTTTCTTTTTTTAAAATAACTTCTGACGCCTTTTCGCATACAGTCAGTAGCTCAAAGCCCAAGCTAGTTAATGTGTATGATTTCATTGCTCTATGAAAAACAAACAAGGTTGTATGCTCTTGAAATGAACGCATACTCACGACAGTATCTTTGATCTTTATTTTACTTTCAGATGTGCAACAGCTAGCCTCTCTTCCAGTCGTCCTTCTCTCAACTTTCCTGGCAATCCTTGCAAGCTGGAGAAGAATTCTCTGAGATGCCGTGAGAGACATGAATCTTCCTCGTGCTGCTATTATAATTATTCACTTACTGTCAGCGTGAAACAAAAAGAATCTACTGTATATTTTTATATTTCTTCACACGTTTTACCTTCTCACTCCAAGGTCATTGTTAATGTACATTTTCTTTTGTAATAGCGAACAACGGTCTTAAGTTTGCCAAGTCTGTATTCATCCCGTCATGGTATGCTTATCAAATTATTTAAAAACCAGACTCCATTGTCTTTGCTCGTGTCTACAACGGTCTTTGAATGGCGAATCGAGTAGAAGGTTGTATAAGAATATGTTGAGCGTATTCGTTTATTATCAACACACTTGATAATCATGAGATATAAATATATTGATATATGTATATTAGTCTTTAAAATATGTTTCAACGTCGATCACTTTATCCATCATTATACAATAGAGTCTGGTATGCATTATTTTAAAATCATCACCGGAAATTCATTATTCAGTTTATGCTTCATCGAACTTTGCCATATTTGGAATTACTTCTATTCACAGTTACGTACATAATATAAATCTTCATCTTCATTTTCTTTTTACTGATTTCATTAATTAGACTTTTTTCATTATATTTTACGCATATGATGTACATGGGCTTTTAATTACATTTGTTGAAATTGACTAGTGGTGATGAACTATCTTGGTTGTAAAAATAAAGTCGTTTAGGCATGGAGTACAAGCTAATGAAGGGAAAACAATAACGAACTATGCGGCTTCTGTACACTTGAAGATGGTATAGTGATTACACATTATTGATTAACTACATATTACGTTGCAGAAAACAAAGGATACCTCCCCTCTCAATCTACTTTTAGAAAACTCTAGGTAGCGGTAAATGTATGTGACTATTTCACTTCTTCCTTAAAAACGTCGTATTGTAGAGGGGATGCAATTCTATATTTCGACAAATAATGGTATATTAACATTTCGGTATGACATGCTTGGCGTTTACATTGCGCATGAAAATGTTGAATCAATTGATTATGGGAAAATTGCATCTCGAGCTTCCACCAATTTTCTATAAACATCAATAGATAGGAGTTTAGAATACGTCGTAATTTCAGCTGATACATCAATTATTTTCTGAATTGTTGCTATAATACATGAAAGTTTCTATGTGTGTATGTATGTATATAACGATTACGTGTCAACTATACCATGGAGTCGGATGAAATACAAACATTCATGTCGGACATCTTTATGTAAATAAATGTCGATCTGTTATCATATCATGCGCGCCCCTTTTTTTTTTCTCTCCGTTTCTTCGAGTTTGATGAATTTGTATCTAGAGAGTGCCGGAGACGTATGGGGCATTGATAGCCTGAGACAATTATGGAAGAGAATGCCATGTCAAATAATTATTATTTATAATATTGTTATAATATACATATATATATAAATATATATATATATATATATATATATATATATATATATATATATATATATATATATATATATAATATAAATATAACATTATAATATACATATATATATATATATATATATATGTTGCGAATTCACGTATTGGCTCCCATATAGCGAAGAATCAAGAAATAAACTAGTAATGCATTATTTGGCCAATAAGAATGAGTTTATTGAACAACTCAAATTTTCGGTGGCCTCCACCTTCTTCAGGAGTCTCGACGAGACTCCTGAAGAAGGTGGAGGCCACAGAAAATTTGAGTTGTTCACGAGACTCCTGAAGAAGGTGGAGGCCACCGAAAATTTGAGTTGTTCAATAAACTCATTCTTATTGGCCAAATAATGCATTACTAGTTTATTTCTTGATTCTTCGCTCTATATATATATATATATATATATATATATATATATATATATACATATATATATATATATATATATATATATATATATATATATATATATATATATATATATATATATAATGTGAAGCGGGCTTGGCCTCTACACTTGCAGTATAGACGTTGCAGTGATGTTCAGTCTTGCCTTTATTCCCCGAGCTTTCGGCTGTTCGTTATCGGGTGCTGTTCGTTATTCCGAAGGTTCGCTATTCCGAAGGGTCGTTATTCCGAAGGGTCGTTAATCCGAAACACGCAATTCCCTATACCTAGAGGTTCGTTAATCCGAAAATGAAAAAGGGTTCGTTAATCCGAAAATTTGTGGCGTTATTCCAAAGGTTCGTTATTCCGAAGATTGGTTAATCCGAAAATGAAATTCGGAACAATGAACCTTCGGAATAACAAATCTTAGGAATAAAGAGCCTTCGGAATAACGAACCTTCGGAATAACGAGCTATACCAGCCTTTTTCAAGGGCTTGATGAGACATAACATAAAAGCAAAATAGCAACCAATTATATATATATCTATATATTTGTATGACCAAAAAAGCATTAACAAACTAAAACAATTCATAAAATTGCGTCAGTGTGAGTGCATTTTAGTGCAGATGAGTTAACAGAGCTTTACTGCTTGTCAACATATTATGTCTAATTCTTAATGCACTTGTCGTTGATTTGTATGTGTTGAAACTGGCAAAGACAATTGGGTTAACGAATCTATGAATTCAATTCAATTCGATTCAATTCAATTCGATTCAATTCAATTCGATTTAATTCAATTCAATTCGATTCAATTCAATTCAATTCAATTCAGTTCAAATTTTATTTCATTTTTCGTAAAGAACATCGATATTTCACTTTCCTTGGTAACAGAGAATAAGGTTACATAAGCAAAACAAAGTAAGCTGAGAAGTGTATAAGACAAGTGTAAGATAATTGTGGAACCTTGTAGTAATAATACGTTGTCATGAGAACTGAAGTGATAAAGAAGAAATAACAATACGCAAACTTCGAAAAATGGACTGACCCACTAAAATGACAAAGCTTGTAGAATGTGGGCCTCTCAGATAAAGAATGTCAAATAGAAAAATAAGTTGATGCACAAAGGAAAAAAGGTCTTGGAAAAAAGTCTGGAAAAAAGTCTAGAAGCCCACTAAGAAGACAGCGAAACTAAAAGAAACACATACACATGTGAATAAACATTAAACGAACTGGGACAACAACGAAACTGATAAAGGGAGACAAGAGACAAGACAGAATGAGACAAGACTACACACGACAAGAAGACAATACAACTGACAGAAAGGCATAACAGATCTATCGATCCTCGACAGAAGTATATCGATAAAATAATGGGATGTGTCAAAAGGACACGAAAATGTAGAGAAGTAGATGTAGAAGTAATATAAAATCGAATCTACCCTGCAAGTGTTTTAGGACAACAGAGACGAGAAAATACGTCATATACAGTATATCATTTTAATGCAAGTTCTTCGAAAGGGAATCAAAACAAGCCAACAGGCTAGATCATGGGCATGATGAGATGAGGGTTTGAGATTTTTTTTCTGTTTCACATACTAATTTTCTTTTTGTTTGGGCAATATGTTGGCCAATCTGTATTCTGAACAATATTCATTGGAACTGCTGTGCATTGTAGGTGTACACCAACTTTTTGATGGTGTAAAACGAGCAACGAATAAACCACATAAGGGAAAATCATATTTTCATTTGAATCTTCACGTGGTCACGTGGAAAATATAGGTGCGAAAATCTAGAATAACATAGAGCGAATCACAAAAATAAAAATCATTTAAATATTTAATTCATACAACATTGAACAACAAAAAAAACAAAACAAAACACAAATGAACAATCCTCTAAATATACAATATCTATCTTATATAAAATATATAATGTGAAATATGTGAACTGAATTACATTAACCGTTAGAGTCATATCTAACGCATGTTTTCGTTCTTGTGACAAATTGACACGTTTCAAGCAGATAGAAATTGGATAAAAGAACGAGAGAATCTAAATTGATGCCGTTGTAAAGTTACACTGTAAAAAAAAATGTTCCTGTTTTTGTCCAAAATTAGCATTTTTATTGATAACTTTCTATGCTCTTAATAGACATGGATTACGACTCAGAGGTGCCAATTGTGACAAGATGACATCTTTTTTTTTTCATAAATTCTCTCAGAACGTAAAAGTTAAAAACATTAAAGTCTGACTCATCACTCACAACAGGTAGTTGTAGCATCCTATGTATCAGTCATGAGACATTTAGTAGCTACGGGAGAGTTTGGGCGCAGATTAATTGTCCTTTGAGTGTCGCTGATGAGCAAACCCACTTTGCGCATTTAGGGAACTGATAATAAACCATACTATCTCGATTTACAGTTGATACGGCGGGCCGGGCGTGCTGTAAACCTTACACATGGGCAGCACTGCACATGCTCTGGCAATAATTATATAATAGAAGTTTCAGCAGTCTGTGACAGGTACATCATCATATGGTCATCCCACAAACCGACATCCGAGAGTCATGCTGCCCACGAGTTCGACATTGAAAAAAAGGTCCATGAGTCGAGTCTTACAGGCCATGAATTCGACACTAGGAAAAAAAAAAAAACACGAGTTCGACAGTAAGCAAAAAGGGCCGACTAATTCGACAATAATTCAAAACTACCCACGAGTTCGATATTATACATCATGGGGATTAATGTATTGGTCTCGTGTACTTGTTTGATTAGTGTCGAAGTTATCGGCCAAGTCTGGTTTAGTGTCAAACTCGTGGGCCTTGTTTGTATTGTGTCAGACTCATGGGCCTAAATAATTGCTCAGTGTCGAACTCATGAGCTGTATGACTCGTGGTGAGAAATTAGTGTTAAAAAATGTTGTGTTCGAGAAAAAATATTTAAGAAACAAAATCCTCTGTGTTTAATCGAGAGAAAATGCATCACAATCACAACAACCAGGAACATCTTCAATAAAAAAACAACAAAAAGTGGCAATTAGTGTATGGACTCATTTGAAATAATAAAAAAAAAAAAGAAATATTACATGTAAACCTAAAACATCCCTAACCTGTGAAGTATCCCAACCTGAAAGACTTTATTAAAAAAAAGCAACACTTGGTTGAATACATAATTTGTGAGGCATACAAGACTGAGACAATACAAAAAGACACACATCAGCAAAGCTTCCATACGTTGTTTTATCGTTCTAGAAAAATCCTCACCAAATCTACAATGTATGTGCAAAATGCAATTCTGTCAATTGATGCTGAAAGAGAGAAACGGTGAGAAAGAGAAAGAGAGAGAAGGGGGTAGAGATCGGTTATACAAAGCTTTGTTGCTAAGATGGAAGGGGATTTAACCCGATGCATCCGGGAATTAAAAAAAAAAATGGTTGGAAAAGCAGCAATTAGTGTATGTTTTGTCTACTTCTTCATTTTCCATTCTTCTTCTTCTTCTTCTTCTTCTTCTTCTTCTTCTTCTTCTTCTTCTTCTTCTTCTTCGTCTTCTTCTTCTTCTTCTTCTTCTTCTTTTTTCTTCATTATAATATGTTTTATTACTGTTACTATAGATAATTTATGTCATTAGTATCAGTACCATCATTATTATCAGTATTATCACTACTTTCATGATCATTGATAATTTCTCTCCTTTTCCAATGTTATGAAAAGAAAAAGTGCGTTCTCTACGTTGGTTTGTAGGCAACAGCACGGTCTGCGAACCACGTCGTAATCGAGTCACTATCTCTACGTACATAAAAATCAGTGCTTTGAGCATGTCTGCGGCGCCTCGCAGAAATAGGATGGCGCTGTTCACCTTCAGCTATTTGCCTGCATCGCAGAAAAATCCATGGTGTCTGTAGATTTTACATTCCGACAGAGGCCATTGTTCTTGAAGTTAACAACACTCTAAAAATGAAATGGTAAATCGACATGTTAAATGTTGTCACCCCTCCAACCTTTTGTAAATGTTAGATTTAACGCACAAAATGTTGGTCTCATAATTTCTAAATTGGTGATTCAACATTCTGAGCCCAAAATCTAACATTTTGAGTGCTAGATTCAATATTTAGCAATAATGCTAGAGTGACAGAATATGAAAAGTATCCCCCATCTGCCATCGGAAGCAAGCAATAACTTTACACAAATCCGATGTGCTAACCTCTTGTCTTTGTCTGTCTTTTCCTCGTTTTCCTCATTCTTTTCCTTCCGCCCCCCCCCCCCTCTCTCTCTCTTCCCCTCTGTTCTCCCCCTTTCTCTTTCACACATTTTGTCCCTCTCTCCTCCTTTTCATGTTCATCTATTTTTTCCCCTTCTCACAATGTCGAACGGAAATCTGCTAGCGTACGCCACTAATTATCGCCCCAACCAAAATACTGCAGAGGAACACATTATCATGTTTGTGATTTTTTTAAGGAATTGTCAATCATTATCGTGGTTTCTGTGTTAAAAATAACGATTTTGTCTGTCAACATTGGAGAGAAGAGGGCCATGTGTTATGGATTAACAATTTTTCACGCAAACAATGACCGAGTAATTTGACAAGATGAAACATCCCGATGAACAATTTTTGGAATGTCTGAAAAAGTTGATGATACACGTGCCAAAATGTCGAGAAAACTGTGTATTCCCAAAGCATGAAGATCACAAACAAACATCTTTGATTTTCTCATCTCCATAGTTGTAGGTGCATGAAAGATGACTCCGCCATCTCCCCCCCCCCCCCCTACCTCCCGTCCCTCCCCTGAGTGATTGAGGTTGTGAATGTGATGACAAAGGGCCCGGCAAATATTATTATCTCCTTTCGATAACTATATCCTTGTCGTCGAAGAAGAAGGTAATATAAAAGAGACCTTTGTGTTATGCTTTTGTTACAAATTGTTAATTTGAATATTGAGTTGAAGAGGAAAAACAAATCTCATTTCACTGTAAATTTCCATTCGACAAGAGCAAATACTTCTCCCTCTGTTCCGATCACTAATGGACTTTTGCAACCATTTCATTCAATGTCAGGTGCATCCAAATTCACTGTATTACTCATATACCCGCTCTTGCTATTTTCTTTTTCATCATAATAAATTGGTATCATAATCATACGTCATATCATATTCAATGAGTATCATTTTCGCCAATAATGTCATAATACGGTATTTCCTATGTTATATAATATCATATTTTGTGCAGCGGAAATGTCTCATTTAGATGCAACAACCTGCGTGTGGTTGACTTTGCTGAAGAAGGGAAAATGCTGCGGTCCAGCCACCAACGTTTGTGCTTCCCTCGACACCTGTTAGAGGTACCTTTCAACACTGTTAGCTTAGTATCGATGAATTTAGCTGGTTGAGGTGTGCAATTATCCTCATGTGAAAACGCTCGGTTTGGGAATTATGACTTTATAATTTTTATCGTGAATGACCAACAATGTGTCCATCCCGGGTCCCGTTTCATAAAACTTGTTATAAGTAACAATTGCCACATTTCTATGACAAATATGCTTTCAGCCAATCAGATGCAAGAATTTCAGTAGCTTTTAACAACTATCGTAACTTGTCATTGATAACAAGTTTTATGAAACGGGGGCCGGATGTGGTGATTTTTATTTTTGTTAGTGTTTTTGTAATGATCTTACGACAATTTTCAACTGATATGATTTTAGAGCGTATTCTTGTACACAATATAAGAGACGGGAGAAGTATCAGCGGCCATGCAGTTTAGAGTTTGTTAGTGAAAGCAGTGTAATGTAATGGCTTATACTATGTGTGGTAGCTCAATATTTGTACAATAATCTAGAACCAGAATTCGCAAAACAAAACAAAACAAAACAAAACAAAACTGAAGAAGAAATATACGAAATCAGAGGTACAGTACAGGGGCGGATCAAGGAATTCCGTAAAGAGGGGGCGCCTTCACAAAATTAAAGGGGGTGGGGCACCCACCCCTCCCCATTTTTCTTTTTATTTCTTTCGTAAAAAAAAAACAAAAAAAAACCGGGGGCGGTGGGCTCCCCCTGGATCCGCCACTGCAGTCATACATACAAGAAGTCACATCACACACGCGAACAAACACGGCCATGGTCATAAAGTGGCTCCCTCCCTCCCTCCCTCTCTCTCTCTCTCTCTCTCTCTCTCTCTCTCTCTTTTCTGTCGGTATTTCAGTTGGGTCGTCTATGAACTGCCTTTCCTTCTTTGGTTGTTCCGTTTTATGATGACATGAAATGTGCTATTTTACGCTACATCAATTCAGTTGTGTTATATTCCGATCTTACACGTTGATACAAGATTGATTGATTGATTGATTGGCTATCCCATTTATCCGTCTGTATTTCTATCTGTCTGTCAATCTATCCACTCACTTTCAAGTTATTTGCTATCAAATTATCTTTCCAGCCCTATTAAACAGTCGTTAAAAATGAATAATTACGTTTATCTCTACGTTATTCTCAGTCCGTTGTAAAGCGAAACTTTATAGTATTACTCAATTCCTTGGAATGAGGTATCTAAAAAAAAAAATATTAATGGAACCCATTTACTTTTAATAAAACAAAAACAACAATTATCAAACTTTGTTTGGCAGTTAAACAATCTTCTACACTTTAAAGCTAGAACATGATGTTTAGAGATGAGTTAGTGAATGACGCGTATATCCCTTTACGGGTATAGAATTTCAAGACAAGTGAAATACCTCTTCATTAAGATTTTGCCACTCAGGTGGATGACGGATTTTAAAAAGAGATTAAGGCGCCGTCGTTGTCCTGTTACAAAACAAAGTGAAATCATCAAGTTCGGCTGTGGTGACGAGATAAAAAGAATGAGAAATCTTCTACTTCCATTCAGAATCTCTGTCGTGCGAATCCAACAAACTAGGTACGCTAACGACTCTCTTCTGTGAAACTAATTATTGCTGGTGATTTCGAAGTTTAAATGTATCAGATTTTTTCATCAACAAACGTCAATGTTGGTCTCTACAGCTGGCAGGAGCCATAGTGCGATAGCGCACAACGTTTACATGTTAACTTTTGAGTCTCAATAAAGTGTGAAAATACAATTTATCATATACGCATGCAAGAAAAACAACGACAGAAGTCGTCTTCGATGGACAGCATGTTTCAAATTCCTTGATAATTTTGTTTGTTATTCCTCTTTCCTCTTTGAAAAAAATGGAAGCAATGGATCTACTTTAATGTGTACATAAAATTTATCTATCAAGTCATTCTGCAAGTTAGTATGATTATTCTCGCATGAAACTGTGATGCTTTAAGTTCGCAAAATTAGCGTTTCAACTTCCGTCTTTTTGTTTGTTTTTCTATTCACATCATAATAGACAACTGATTTCAGTGACCTTGAAAAATCAGCACCAACAATACGAAGCATATATACAACAAGATTGAATGAGAGCCATGAGTCACAAGGACAACAGGTTTGCAGTCTTCACTGCCTGTAAACTGGATGATGGGGAGTTGGCTGTACAACGGAGACAGATTGAAAGCGGGACCAGGTCGCCGCGTTTCCTCAGTGAATCCAGGGAGGTGGGATCCTACCTCCCTGGTGAGTCCGCCCGACGAGCGTGACTCACGCCATTGTTGTCAGTCCAGGAGACTCCTCGAAGTCTCACAGCAACTGCCGTTAATCCTCCCTTCGTCTCCATGCTCTTCATTAATCCATTAACCCAAACAACAAGAGTAGAGCAAATTAAACAACAACAACAACTTACAGCTGACGATTATAATGGCTGCATAAATTCGGTCACGGATGAGGTACACGTACACTAAACAAAAAAAATTATATACTTTGTCATTAGCATTATCAAAGGTACACTCAATATTTCTAAGGATTTTAGCATTTTCATACAGACTTACACCACAGAAGTATTAGACAATTATTAATTGTGATGCTTAATTGGGAAGGGATTTCTCATGGCTTGAGGGACACGACGCAACGATGAATGTAATATACGCTCAATTACTCAGTATTTCTAAAGGTTATTATTTTTGTAGATATACATAATGTTTATTTTGGCCATGTAAGTATAAGACAATGGTGCGAGTTGAGAGGGGATTCCTCAAGGCTTGAGCGAGACGACACGACATTAGGTGGAACATACGGTATATAATCATCATTCCAACTGAACTACAGTCTCTTGCGTTATTAGGACACTGGGATGTTGGTCTGCGATTCATTGGTGACTAACTGGGATAAAGTTGGGCAAATTTGGCTGAATCCTTCAATTTTTTGTTTCTATTTGGCGGGATGCCTTCAAAGTGATTGAGGTCCAGTTTCCAAAATGTGCGAAGAAGCCTATTTCGATACTCAGTACAAGTATTCAATTTGATCAATGAGTCATTCACAATTGGATTATCACACAGGTTAACAAAGGAAGATTTTGAAATGATTAGAATGTCGAAATATCATGTCAAGAATATGACCTTGACGCCAAGAGTTCGTGACCATAAAAATCATTCATTACACCATCCTAAAGTGCAAAAGGCTCGCGTTGGCTTGTGTCGGTGGAGAAGGGGGCCGTTTACTTTAAGCTGATTTTTCTCTGATTCTTTCTTTGCTCTTATTTCTTCTACAATTTCCCAAGGCCTTCTCACTATCCGCCGCAAGCCAGCGAATGTCAAATGAAATGACGTTTCTAAATCTCGCTGATTTCTGCAGAGGTTTCAAACGTAATGCTACCCTGGGCATAGAGGAAGTGAGGGGATCTGAAGGAGGACAAGAGTGTGGGGTGCAAAAACCTCTGCGAGAAAAACCTTGCCCGGCATTCCGTCCAGTCAGACGTATCATACCCCTTCTAATCCTGCAAGGCCCTCATACTCACATGCAGCCGTTATATGCCAAGATCCCGAATATTCGCCATGTGAATTATCGACGGGAACTGCGCTGGATCTTATTATTCGACTTGGTGCTTGGATTATATAGCTGACTCAAATCGATCAATATTGTTTCCGGAAGTGATTCATCGGTGCAGCTATAACATAATGTGTTTTCTGCACAAAGTCTGTCATACAGTGAAAACTGAAAGATTGGCAAGTCTGTCTGACTTAATTAAGTATATATCATAATAATGACTTGATACTTCTGAGATGGAAAGGAACAAACTTATCGTTTCTCCACCACAAGTTCTTGTCATATTGTGGACGTACGTACATCAAAAGATAAAAGCATATATGCATGAGTCTGATGTTCATAGGTTCCTTTTTTTTTTCATATCATCCCTCCCTCCATCTACCCATCCATCCATCCATCCAGTTTTTATATCGTTTTGACTATCAAAGAAAGATGTATTACGAATGCCGAGGAACAGATCAGGTACTAGTAGATAATTATCCTTCCCCTTCTTTCCATTATAATTATATTTCTTATCATATATTATCTTTATTCTCACTCTTCCCTGTACCATTATTCCTCTTTGAATGAGCATCCTTATCATGATTAAACATTAAAAAAAAAAAAAGATATCGAGAGCCTGAGAGAGTTTAGCGTCAACAAAATGTCTGTCATCATAATAAACTTCATGGTTGAGCTGCGGTAATTCTCCGACAGGAAACCCGCCCGTAAGACCACCTGCAAGTGTGGGGCACCAATTCCCCAATTTCAGGGTCCAGAATGAGCCAGGGCTAACGAGACTCCCCGTTTAAATGATTAACTCAAGAGGACATATTATACTTTACTTTTATACTTCTTTTTTTTTCATTGCTTTATTTTTCTGCTTTCAAAAGAGGAGACACGTAAAATTCTAACCCACGTGACACCTCAGCTTCTTTCATATACTTTCTCGACTGATTAGCCTGAAGATTAGTGATGCCCCATTCACCTCGCTTTTTGAATCCCTTCAATGTCTGACTTTTGTTGTTGCTGTTTGATAAAAAAAGACACTTGTCATTATTCATCAGTGTGATTATCTTAAAGGTTGGAGTCGTCAGTACAAGCGTTGAGATAATTTTTATCTCAACAGTACATTCAATAAAACAGAAAATATATATGGAGTTTGACATTGCCAATCCGACGAATGACCTCTTTCTCCCCCCCCCCCCCTCTCTCTCTCTCTCTCCCTCTCTCTCTGGAAGGGGGTGACATCGGTTACAAGCACAGAATCACAGAAGTTAAACATTCCATTCAAAAATTGGAACAAAAATGATCGATTAACAAAATAGTTTCTTAATCTGTTTGCTCAATATCACTTTCTTTCTTTCGGAGTCAGCAGTGTTATGGAATCTCGTTCGCTAGTCGGAATTCATGTTAGAGTGACAAAAAAAAAAGTAATCGCATACATATGTATGCCCTATGTCGTGCCTTTGCTTCTGGCCACAAATGATTGTGTTTGATATCACTTTCTAATTTCTTTTCTTTCTTTTGATTCGTTATGTAAGATTAGCCAACAAATACAATGTACTAAAACCAGTAAGACATCCGTTCGAAGGGAGCTGAAACTAAAAGGCGACAGTCTTTTTTTTTTTTTTCCTTCAGTCAATGTGACTCGGCGTGCTTGGACAATACCTGCACTCAATTTAGTCATCCAATCCCCCTCGGTGGCTCTTTTCAGCCTTTTGCTTAGAAACGATGTTTGATATCCTCATCAAAGACAAAGGCATCGGGTTGGCATTTTGACAGTTGTGGACAGCAGTCTCATAGAGGCAAGAATGGAGCAGATAGGTAAACTCCCTCATGAGTAAGCCTGAGGTTCGATAACCATGCACAACAATGGGCAGCTATCGAGGGAGCCCTCTTCGAAGAATTCCCTTCAGTATTTCCAGGGCCTATGAATACATGTCTAATTATGTTGTGAATGGAATAATAGAGGGTATTGGCCATCACAAAACAAGGTGATGAGTTGTTATTCATCATTGGCGCAATCAACCTTCTCTAAAATGCTATGCATAACAAGATGTGATTGCAAAAAAAAAAAAAAAAAAAAAAAAGATTACGCTATTACATAGATTCCATTCCGTGATAGTGTGGACTTTGAGAAATCAGTAAGTCTGTACAAATAGAATGATAGGCCTTTCGTAAAAACTGAACTTGAAATAAAAAGGTTATCACGTAACAGTGATTTGATGGCTTTCAATTATGAAATCATATTCAAATTATCTTGAGTAATGGCGATATATTCTCCTAAATGAAAATATAGTAATACAAAGTCACCTTTAGCCTTGTATTCCAAGAGAGAAAGAGAAAAAATGTGTCCTTCGCATAAAACTAAAGATTTGTTGTAATAACTTAATAACAGCAATGTTAAATGTTCGTTTTGTTTGTCTTTCGTTTTGTGTGCTTGTTTGTTTGTTTGTGTTTTCTTTTCTTTCTTTTTTTGATTTTTATTATTACCTTAAAACCGGGACAACTTGCGTTCCTCAAAATGCTGACACATCGCCCATGATCATATGATATCGGTCAGGTCAAGGAGTGGCAGTAACTCGATGGTCAGGTACGTGAGTCTTCCAAACCCCAGCGCAACGACCTATGTTCCATTTTATTATTTTGTCCCCACGAACTTGTGACGTCATTGGTGACAAGGCGTGTTCATCTCCTAGCAACCGACTGCCAGCTCACTTGCTTAACAACAAGTTATCGGGACATAGTTTCCTTGCAGTATACTATACTTCTTCACTTGGTGCACTATATAAACACCATTCTCAGTACAATATTTCATTCTACTACTCTTGTTCTATTTCCAAACAATGACCACTTTACAGCCGATAAAAGCCGACAAGAGCCTTATAAAGAAGATCGAGTTTAAGATCGATTATAAGGGATGGAGAAAGGGGGGGGGGGAAGGAGGGTAGGGGAAGGGGAAAGTGCATACAATGTGGACTACATACATTCGCATATATATATATATATATATATATATATATATATATATATATATATATATATATATATATAATGATATAGAGATAGATAGGGGGAGAGAGAACAATGTCACCCGGTCATGAAAGGAAAAAAAATGTTTTGCCGCCGCGTTGTCTCCATTCTTCCGATAAGTCGCACCTGACTTCCTCCGAAATCCTCGTCGACCTCCTCGGGGGGAACACAGGGTTATGTGACTCACAGTTTTCTAGGGTTACGCTGTTCCAGGGTGCGTGATTGCAATACATGTACTCCAATCTGTGCCCCTTCTCCTGCTCGACCCCCCCCCCCCCTTCCTAGTCCTAGTGTCTCCACCTGCTACTTAAAGGTACTGTTTACCATTGGGAGAAGTGATTTGAAAAATGTTCGAGTTATCATAATTATTTGATGCATATGTGTACGTTAGTTGTATCACATCCTGCCATATAAACATTTTGCAAAAATAAACACCTAAAAAATAAGGAGATATCACTATTTTTCTCACTAAAAAGTATCTGTAGAAGGCTTAGTCTAGAAGCAATATTATCATAACTGTAAATTGTTCACGTTTTGTATATTTGACAATACTGAAAATTGATCATATTGATTAATTATTTCACACTAGTTGTTTTTATCCCTAACTCACATTTCAGAAATATTTTGAAACGCTAAAGCTGGGTTTTTGTTTCATCTGCAAATGGTAAACAGGGCCTGTAACATCAAAAGAGAAAATGCCTACAGCTTATCCTCCCCCATGTCCTACAGCTCAGTTGGTAGGTGCCTCTCAAACCTTACTCCCCCACAAAATCAGAGAGTTGCCGCCTAAAAGAAAATACGGAGAGAAAACAAAATCATGTATCAAGTGGGTAATGTTTGTCTTTGGATGCAAGGACTAGGTGTGCCGTCGAGAGAAAGCCCGTGACTCGTTTTGCGTTTGATTGCGAAAGACTTCGTGCGGTGCGCTCCATCTGACTTCTAGTCTCTATTTACAGGTTGCTATTAGCTTTTACCTTACGCCGACCACTTGAAAATTACTTTATGACACATGAATTATGTAAAATATTCATGCGCTGATAAATAAGAAACATCATGTAGATCTACAGGGGTTGATATTGAAAGTGTGAAACGCAAATGCCCTACACTCAAAGCAAACAAACCTACACAAACATGAATACCTTGTGAATGTCTTATGTGAGTTCTAGTGTAAAAATATCAATTTTTGTTAGCAGTAAAAAACAACAACAACAACAAACAACAACAAATTTTCAAGGACAAACATGATTAAAGCGACTAAAATTTGAGGCACCCTTAATTTTCCTTTTCTTTTCTTGGAATGTCCGAGGTGTCTTCCAGCTGTCTTGATATCAGGGTCTTTTTGTGTATTGTTCACCATGTCCACCGGCATTCAACAGTGTGACTCGCTAAGCGCGTGAATATTCTAAGTCTGGACGACCTCATTACTGCTACCTCTGGAAAGTGAGAAGCAAAATGGTGAAATGCTTTTCTTATGTAAGCTTCACCGTGAGAATAGACACACTTACGCAATCTTGAAAGTGCCTGAAGGTAAGATTGGCATCGATAGATATCGATTTTAATGTTTGAAAGGTAAATTGAAATGGTAAATGGTTGAAAGCCACCATCATGAGCAATCATGGGTTCATTCGATTTTGTTTCATGCTATTTTCTTCATTTTCGGGGTAACCCTTTGGGAGATGATAAAAAATGATCTATACACAAGAGCCCTTCAGCTCAACAGCTCAAACAAAATTAATGTAAACATAATTAGAACAATTGATAAAATAGCACTGAAAATCGTAAATTAAAAGAACTACAGAGCCACAATGAGAAAGTAAATTGATGGTGGAAGTCTTGACGTCATAACTGCAAGGCGTAAAAGAATAATTCAATTTTAATTTAATGATTGATTCAACAATTTATTGCAATGCTAAGGATGACAACATATTCAGTTGTACAACATTAAGCTACGGAACGTGTGTGCAAGATAAGCAAAAGTGTGGGAAAAATCCAAATAATCATAAACTATATCATTTTGCTCCCTCAAAACTCAAAACGTGGAATTCATAAGGAATGTCTGCCTTAAAAAATGCGCTCTACTATGTTGTGGAGAGACGGGTCTGCGGTTGAAGACTACCACATCCGAAACTCTTAGCCAATCAGTGTGCTTCATTGATTGTGCGAATCCCCAGCGCGCGGTAATTCTTCCTATTATACGAGAACGGCAGTATGTCTGTGCGTCCGTCCAAGGGCTCATCTAGTATGGTACATTGTATTACGCGATAACCAGTAAAAAGTGTTTTCTCTCCACATTTCTGATCGTATCACGCAGGGAAAAGGACGTTGTTGACCAGCACACCAAAGATGCAGTGGCTAGGATGTTTGCTGCTAGCGAGCTTCACCCTGCTCGCCCTACCGGCAGTGCAGGGTGTTTGTCCACCTAGAGACAGGATTATGATTTCTGGCTGGTTTGAGTTTGGACGATCATGTATTGGGTGAGAAAACGCTGAAGTATTTTATCAGTTTTTCATGATGTGATCCCCATCCCTCTCTCTTCAAAAAATTTCCTCTTGGGCACTAATCAATGTGACCGCGCCATGTTCTTTTTGATATTTTTAGGAGATTCTACTTTTTGTTTATTCTGAATAAATTATACTAAATTTAATGTTTGTTCTTGAGCTGTTCTATTAGCCAATGCGGTAATTGAAGCAGTGATAACTTGAATGACAAACTAATCATTTTCCTAAGTACATTGACTACACCCTTATATCTTTTTCACTAATTTGCTTCTCATTAATGAGGGTATAGTGCTGTCTTTTCGATTTTCTATTATAGTCTCGCTGCCATTTTCTGCCCTTGTCTATTTCATTTGTTTGAAGCAACATTACATATACCTACCCTGTGCGTTCTTTATTTTCAGCTGTTTATTCCATTTTTATTCTGTGATTCGAGTCTGATATTATCCGTTTGTGTAAGGGATTTTTAGGCCAAGAATAGAATGGCATCACGCCATTTAGCTCATCAACTCAGTTAATAATAGACTTTCACAATTCAGGTGATTGCTTTTACTTTTATTTACACCATTGTTAGATAAATTGTTACACCTACTAGTTATAGTGTCATTTATTTTTAATCTCGTTCTTGTCCTTTGTAATTGCTACGCTATTGTGCACAGCACGATAACGCTGGTAATCCTTTAAGTGTTTCGATCACTCGAGCAATCTCTTCTCACCTCAGCGACTGCTGAGGCTCACACGTGTCATATTCCTTGACACGCTGCATGCACATTGAAGGGGATGGCTAGTAACTGATCAGTGGGAATGCTGGGGATGATTGTTCCAATCCTTGTGGGATTCATTTAAGAGTACATTATATATCTATTATTGTGTGAAAATTATTTGCTTCAGAATGGTCTCATATTCAAGTAATGTGCAGTGTAATCGCTCCATCACTGTACAGGCATGCTAACTTGGAAACATCAAACTGCACATTACTTGAATATGAGACCATTCTGAGGCAAACAATTTTCACACAACAATAGATATGTAATGTACTCTTAAATGAATCCCACAAGGATTGGAACAATCATCCCCCAGCATTCCCACAGATTGCCACTGATCAGTTACTGGCCATCCCCTTTAAACAGCTATAGGCTTCATGATTATTCATCCACAAGGCATCTCTGCGTGGCTGAGGGTGGGGTAGTGCCTGCCTTAGAAGGAGCTTAACAGGTGTTCGATTCCTTCTCTCTCACTTCGCGTCATATCCATTCTACTCTGTCGACATTGCGACTATAAGGAAGCATGTGTGATATTGTCAAGACGAAAAAAAAAATGCAAATTCACGGCAAGAGTCAAGTTTAAGACCGCTTTTCCCCACCCCCTTTTCCTCTCTCTCCACTTAATCACAGGTGGATGTCATGCTTGATTGTAAAATTCGTCTCTCTTTAATCCCAAGCTGCTCCCAAGCACGCCTCGGAAGAACAAGATTAGACCCCCTAGGGGAGCAGGATGGAGTCCTTTAAACCTTGAATGCTAGCGGTAGTGCTCCCTGTGGCAGGCTGGAACTTACCTACCACTCAAAATAAAGCGCGCCCACACACACATACACATATAGACCTAAACATGCATACATACACACATACACACACACATGCATACACTTATACATGTACGCTCATAACATACACAAACATAATCATTCAGGCACCTAATGCACATGCGCACAATTTCCTCATCATTTCATGTGTTTCTCAAAGTAGACCTATACCATTATACTGACACCTGACACATCTAAACGTGCTAAAGCATCGAAATAAAGTAAGCAGATCCTTTTAAGAAGGCGATTTGGCATTGTCTTTCTATACCATTCTAAATCTAAAGATATTCCGACAGGTGATGAACTGATTCATTTGCCTTGGACAATATTGAGCCTATTATTAGAATAACTGCAATTCGGATGCAAACATTATCTCCCGGGTCGTTACGGCGGTACACACTATCAAATTACTGACGTTTCAGATGGGGAAACATTCCTTCATGCCTAGTGGCACATATCTTTGTACACACTCTGTTGCCTGAATATATTCCCGTTAAAGACTGACGTCACTTTCAAATTGTCATTTTTGGTTCCTGGGGCTCCTTGAAATGGCTACGAGCAGGTACGGGGACTAATGCAATCACACCTTTCCCTTATCATAGCAAAATGCCAGCATAATATAGGTGAAACTGAAAGAAAATAGCATCATATTTTACACTCAAGCACACACGCAAATAGTAATACATTTTCATAATTATGTTTACTTTGATGTCAGATTTACCGAAGCTATATCCATGCTAAGTATGTTAATACCTGTTTGTGTAAACGCTTTCAGTACAATCAAATGCTTAATTCTTATTTCCTTTTTAATTGATATCGTCACTTCCTTTACAATGATTTTGCTTTGTTTTGTTTCCGTATGGATACACTGTCCGGTATGACAGCAGATATTTACAAAAGACGTTTACAAGTAAAGGATGAATTGTCAAAGTTGTAAAGTCTTCTTCCTAGCTTATTAAAAAAGGGAAATTGCTACATTATCTCCTGACGACAGGTATTAAGTGTGACATATTTCATGAGATGCCGATAAGCAGGTGACGGTGTGTTCTCCCCCCTCCCCCTCCCTGTCTTCTTTTGTCGCCAAATTGTCAAACCGGGGGAGAAGTGATACCCCGCTTTACAATGAGGTAAAATTCGCGAAGACGGGAATGTTTTAATGAGGATAATCCGCACATTGCCAGATACCAAAGAGCAACGAAAGTTCATGACTTCGCCTGCCGCGGCAAGTTGTGATGAGTAAGTTAAAAAGCTCAAACGCCACTCCCTCGGGGAGCCTTTTGCTCTGCTGACACACATTATAATTCCCGGGCTTAAATAGGATTCTTTCCGATCTTTTATCATTGTAGAGACCATCCCCCTCCCGCGCCTTTCCTTTTTTTTTTTTTTATAATACACACACACATATAATAAACGCAGAGCTAATCACACAGCCCCCCCCCCCCAAATTTGGGAATAGGATACATTCTGTGAAATTTCCTCAAGATAAAAGCGAAGGTATGGGCGTGTCTATAATAAAAGGTGGCTCAAGGTTGGATGCTTGAATTTGTTAAAGTATGAATTCAAGTTTGAGTCAGAACATACAAGCAAGTGGCATGCCTAGCTCCTGTACGTGAAACATTTTATGCTCTCGTGTAACAAATGTAAAAAAAAAAAAAAAAAAGATGACATAGTCTCTTCAGAAAAATCTGCTCGGTACTGGGGGTAAGAATTATGGGTAAAGGGTAATAGTGCAATGAAAAGTCGAGAAAATCCTGTACTTCAGGTAAACATTTCATCATAGTGAACGAAAGGTTCCTTCTCTTATTTTTGTAGTATTGTTATTTGCATTATCATTATTAGCTTATTGTTATATCACTTTTGTTACCAATATAATTGTAATCATTACATCTACCTTGAATTATTAACTATACCTCTGTATACTGTAACTCTCATTACCATAAACCGCACTGTGATTTATAGGGACTAATTGTATCATACACTAACCTTATGATAAGATACGAAAATAGTGCCACTGACCTTTAAGTCTTGCGTCACTTAATTTTACCGTTACGAAAGCTTGCGGTTTATTTATCTGTCATTCGCTATCACGAGAACTCATGCTCTGATGATCTCGTCACTCGCTGAATTAAGTTTCTGTTCCTACGTGCTCCGGAGTCGAAACGGGGAGTGGCTCATACTGAAAGATAGGAACGGGTGTAAATTGAAGCATTTTTTACTGGGATCTACAACCGTCTGGGATAGCTGATATCCGTTTCGACGGAAGCTGCAGACCCTTATAGATCCATCCCCTAGCTGCCTTGTGCACAGACCAGACGCTGTCTGTCAGCCAGGCGACTAGTATATTCGGCAGTCTCTAGAGATGAGCTGGATCGGCGGCAAATGCGATATAGTCCTCTTGCTACGTGGTGCTTGCTACTTCACTGATATTCATTTTGGGGGACTCGTGCAGTAGTTAGATCCGATAGAGGATGATAACTTCTTCTGGCTTTATGCCCCCTCTATCTCTCCCTTTGTACAAATGCAAACATATTTGTGCGTTTCGCAATATCTCCGTGGGAAAGAATACAATGGCCCACAGTGTGTTCTGCGTGTTTGGTGTGTTCACAGTGTGTACACAATGCGTTCACATGGTCGACTTTGGTGAACACACTGTGTCGAACCCTGAACCGTCTGTTTACACAGTGTGTTTACAGAATCAACTATGTGAGCACATTGTGAACATACTGGGAAACAATTTGTTCGCATTATCAATCATTGTTAAAACGGTCATATTTAAGACGGTGTTTCACACTATGTTCTTTCCAGCAGGGATTGTATACAACAGAAAACCTTCGAACCATATTACATCGTATGCATGTGGAACACAAAACGCGAAAACGCTGTTATAGATATAAACCAAATAACGAATGGACATAACGGTTATAGGTCACTGTTCCTGTTTTGGAAGCATGACATGACTCATAATAGGGACTACTATGCCAGCCAAAGTCCGTAAATAAAAACTTCTTGGCAGAGAATTAAATAATGTTAGGCAGGTTCTACATCTGTGACAGAAGAAATGAGAGAACCTATCACTGGTAATTGCTCCATTTTAACCCTAAGCTATAATGGTCTTTCATAAGAGAAAAACAAACCACACACACATAAGTTTACATGATGACTATTGCCACCGATTCCATTAGGCCATACCCATGAAGTCATTAAGGTATCATGGAAGTATGACTGACTGTCCTGATAAAAGGATGGAAAACTAACCAAAAGCATCTAAACAAATACGTAGACATCTTGTGAGCTTATATCACTACAGAATAGAGAACTACCGATTTTTTACATGCATGACGTGTGGGTTTTTTTTTTTTCTCTGTCTCTGTTGGGGTTAATTAGTTCAGCATTAAATGACACCATTTTTTTTTTTTTGGTCTTAATCTGGGAGTATTACGTTTGTGCGATTGTCATTTGCCTGTGTGAAGTTATCTGCGTTCTTTATAGTAACTGAAATAAAGCACAGATGAAAGAAAAAACATGAACCACAACGTGTCATGAATAATATATTATGATTGTATAAGTAGTAATTCTATGGGAAGTTGTGTGAGATTTTTTTTCGCTTAAGAGCAGAATGAAATGTGACTGTAATGTTAATTGTTATTGATCTATTATGTTAAACCCGATGAGATTGTTGCCTTTGTAGGTATGATGTGCGATAGAAGAACATTTGAGCATTAGTTTTTGTGTTTCGTGTTGTTAATCCGAGGTTTGCTTGTTTGTTCATTTCCATCTGAGAAGATGGCTGGATAGCCCATATTCAGCTACGCTAAGCTGGTTTTCCATGGGGTCCAGTAGAGTTGGATTTGAGGTGGGACCACTTCACCGGGTTAAACACCCTGCTCTTTGCGATGAATGAATGAAGTGGGATCTTTTACGTGCATGAGATGTGACTCTCTCATACACATGACCTCCATTTTATGTCCTGTCCGAGGGATAGAGTGTTTTGCCTCTTGCTAGAGGGGACGATATGATTACGCACAACATTGCTCAGTCCAGATTCGGGTTCGAACTCGGGCCCTTAGGATCGTAAGGCAGACGCGCAATACCAACTGAGCCAACTAAACCACATGCTGCTGCACTTCTATGCTATCTGTCCGTCTTGCCTTATTATGAGTAAGGAGATATAGGATGGAGACACTGAAATGGGATGACAAATAAGGGAAGCGAAGGAGAAAGTGCAGGGAGGTGAGAAAAAATAAAACAGTAAAGGGAGCCAACAGCCCGCCAACTCATGAGAATCAATCAAAGCCAAACTAGTTAAGATTTAGATTTTTTTGTTTTTTATAAAAGTCATTGTTTTTGAGAGGACGAAACATTATTTTTGCTCCTATCTGGACAAGATGTCGAAATGATCCTATAAGTCGAACAACAGCTCAACGAACGTGTCAAATGTTCATGGTCACGGACACTCATTTCTTCCTGTGCCGATACCTAAATTGAATTTCACCCTCCTCCTAAAAAAAAAAAAAGGAAAAAAAAAGAAAAAAAAAAAAGAAAAATGTTTTGTGCACATGACACATGACGAATGTGGCTCAAACGAAACATTCTTTCTTCAGATGTGTCGACAGAATAGGGCTGCTGTGATAGCTCGACAACGCGGGCGAATTTCGCGAGGGTTCCTTGGGATACCTGCAGGCACAACTGCGATAATCTTTGCAGATCTTCGCAGAATCCTCGAGGCCGACGAACACCCCTGACAAAGATCCTCCCTCTCTGAGTCACACGGGACGGGATCAGTGTGCTAACACGTCTCCTCCTTTAACCCCATCACGTCCATCATTTCAAAAGTCCGTTGGCTTTATATGATAAAAGCAGTATTCCAGTGGCAATGACGAAGTCAAAGAAAAATTCGAAGTTTCCTATACAACGTTGTTTGAGCTTAGACAGATGGGTGGTTGCCAAAGGAAAATCTCTAATAACGCATCAAATCTGTCTGGGATTTCTAACAGGATGGATCACGAAGAAAGGCTTTAAGGTTTTTCTGAAAGAATTCGCGAAGATGACGGTCAATTTTCCAATAATACTCGCTTTTGTGTCAATGTCGTTTGCTTCAAAAGCTAAAACCTGCCAATGTGGCTGTCCTCGATATTTCTCACACTTGTCTAGTGAAGCTTACACAGATAAAGAGATGAGCTTATAGGGTATAATTAAGTTGACCAGTTCCCAAACAAGGTGTACACTGACTCACCCATTGTTTAAAAGGCGATATAAAGAAACAACCAATCACAGCCGACTATCTCGGTTTGGTTTTCTCCTCTTTAGCCCTCTTTCCTCTTTTTACAAAACAACAGCAAAAACAAACAAAGATTCAAACAAACAAAAAACAAGCCTTGAAATTGTTGATTACTGACATCTAGGCCTATACATTAGAAAACAGGACCATATACTTGTCCACGTCTTCTTCATTTTTTTTAATTCTTTTAAGGGGCCAGAATAAGGAGAAGATTTTGATTTCAATCGAGGTGAGATGGCTTAGTCCCAAAAGAGTAAATTTATGTCGGAAGTGGAGTGGCTTTTAAACGGATTTCTGCTATGCGTCAAACGGAACGGGGATCCTTACGACTCTGCGAGTTGTATATAGCAGCAGTGATGGTCATTCTGTTCACAGTGATATGTCATTGAGGCTGAGGACTGAAGGGCAAAACCACATCTCGTATAATGGATACATCAGTAAATACACAGCCGTTTTGTTAAAAGGGAAGTTTCGCCATGTGTGTTCAGCCAATGTAGAAAGTCGAGTTAAACAGAGGTAAAATAGAAAATAACTTTGAATTTATTTTGTTATTTTTCTAACAAAATTAAGTGATTGTTTCCACATCCTTTTACACTTCTTGAATCCATGTGCATGTTTCCTGTCTGAAGAAATGTTGAAGCTAATAACTGACGAGCTATCAGGATTCCAGCTTCTTTTAGCAAGACGTCATAATATTTTGTGGACTGCTACTAAAGACTATCTAGTGACGCATTGACGTGGTGAAAATATATTTGCATATTAATTATTGTAAACATGTCAAATACCTCTCTAATGTGCTATCCACTCACACGTACCTATATCAAGGGTAGTTAATTCTTTGTTCGCTCCGAGTGCCGATATGTACAGAAAACAACATAGCGTTGTACAAACTGTCCAGAATTCAACGGCACAGAAAGGGTTAAAACGTAAGAAGGGTAACAGAACCCAGGCTATACAGTCACCCACTTTTGGGCTTCACAAGTTCAGCAATAAGCTTTCGAGTAAAATACCCTGATGCCAGCAGCACTGAATCGAACTCAACACATTCCTTTCTTTTCTTGGCTCATCGTTAGAAGTAGGCCCTACTATTTGCAGGCATGTGTGTATTTATAGAAGTATCTGCAAATGCGTGTTAAAATAATGATCAATAATTGGCTGTGATGTGGCCAAAACTTCCGAAAGCTAGGTGCATGCCAAATGACGTTCTGAAAATACAAAATTCACCCAGATTCATGGATACAAACTCAGACATATGCCTGTTCTAACACTATCTAATGTACGCTTCCATGTGGTAATAAAATTTCCCGCCAAAAAAACACACACACAAAAAAAAACCACCCCAACTTATCATCCTCCTTTCTGTTATTGTTGTTAAATGCTTTACTTTACATTAAAGATACAGCGGTTATAGGTCATCATCAGAAATAACGATGACATCGATTCTTCTGATCTTCGATGGAGCCTAGTTTGACAAAATAATTCACTAAACATAAAACATTCCTAAAAACAGATAAAAATAGGTAAACTAAAACACGGAATGGTAACTGAAACAAATCATTATTAGCATGTGATTACAGCAATACTAATCATTGTCAACAGTGTAAAACTTTTGGCAAAGAAAAAAAGGTAGGGATTTTAGTGGTTGTTCAATCACCCATGTCGGTATTAATGCACGAATTGGAACTGAACAGCAGCAGCAACAACAACAGCAGCAGCAGTAGCAACAACAACAACAACAAACACGACAAACAAACAAACTTATGTTTGTGGCAATGCAAGTACACAAGGCGTAAAATCTATTTGCTCATTACTGAGATACTGCCTTCTGAGAAGGGACATAGGGACAGATGATACGGAATTATGGTATTATAATATTATGCCAGAGATCAACTTATGGTGCTTTGATCGATTGCCATTTGATTCAAATACTAGATTGTAAAGGATTACTCACTTCTCGCTCTCAGGTCCTGACCTGATAATAAATAATCTAGTAAGCTTGCTATTGCCAGGTATGTTGATTCACCCACATCTATTCACTGGCCAAGATTATTTGTGAGTCTAAATATGATTCAATATTTGGACAATCACCAAGTTTTACTATTTTGTTGTTAATTAGTGACTCACCATCAACATACTACAGATAAGGCAGTTGTAAGGTATACCACATATGGGATGAATATAATTATAAGCTCCCTCTTATTGGCATATTAGCATGATTGTACACTTATATTCTTTGTTGAAAATGAAACAAATAAATGAAATATAAGAAATATGATATTCATTGACATTCAATATAATCGTATTATGAGCACATGCATAATAATACAGATAGTCATAAATAGGCCCAGCCGTATATCCGTGTAAACGTGTGTGTATGTATAGTTTACATTCATAGAGAGCGACCATACTGTTCTGAAGAACATTGTTATTATCTTAACATAAGATTAAAGGTATTTAATTAAGATTAAAGTCTTGTTTACCTTTGGGAGCAATAATTTTAAAAAAGTTCAAGTTATCACATTTGATGCATATGTGTAGGTCAGTTGAATCACAAAATATCCTACCGCACAAACATTTCACAATAAAGCCTAGAATATTAGGAGATATCTCTATTACATTTTCTTACTAAACCATAACTGTAGACGGTTTTATCATAGCTATTGTTCATATTTTGCATATCTATCAATACTTAACATCGATTATACTGACTAACACTTTTACATTGCTTGTTTCTATTCCTAACTCACATTTTAGCATATTTTGATGCACTAAAGCTGGGTTTTTGTGTCATTTGCAAATGGTAAATAATGCTTTTAAGAGACCTATAAAATTGAATCTTTTTCGTTCCATTGCTGCTCACATGCTGTAACATGAAATCTGGCCTCCTTCCAGATTACAGATCTTGGCTTCAGCTTACCCAGTAATTAACAATCATTTCAATCGGCTTATTCAGAAGCTCTGTAGCTATTCTAAAGTGATAAACTTGGCCCATCTTTAAAGGTTCATGATGTTTAAGTGCCTCCCACCTATTAGATAGCGGAAACGAAGTATAGGCAATGTAGTGCATTGAGATTGACAGGTAAATGCAGCTGAATTCTCACCTCAAAACAATACTACTAGTATACAATCCCTTTAACTTGAACATACATACTGCTTCATTGGATCTTGATGGGACAGATGCCGCAAGAGCTAAAATGCTTTCAGTCCGAGTCCATAATATGATACCAAATTACTATCATTATTGAAGGAGCATCTCTCAGAATTGAGGATCCAATATTGATGACATTTTTAGTGCTCATGCAGAAGCAAGCTGTAGTTGATACTGGGACTTCTTCTCCTTCTTCTCCTTCTCTTCCCTCGTCATCTTCTCTGTGTCTCTTCTTCCTTCTTCTTCTTCTTCTTCTTCTTCTTCTTCTTCTTCTTCTTCTTCTTCTTCTTCTTCATCTTGTTCGCCGTCTCCTTTTTTATTTGTACTTCCTTTCTTTCTTAACGTTATTGGATTCTTCTATTTCTCCTCCTCCTTCATGTCCTTCTCGTCTTGTCATTATCATCATCATCATCATTATCATCTCCCTTTTCCCCCTCTTCCTCTTCCCGTACAAAGATCTCTGTGGATTTTTTTTTTTTTTTTGACATAGGCGGTGTCAGAGTAATTACCCATTAAATATAAATGGCACTCAAAATACGGCATATGAATAGACCGTATAAAGCACGACCGATTTCGGAGGGAGGTGAATATGCCCGTACATACATAATCCCCGCTTACCAACGTATATTCTCTGTCTGTCACCGTGGAACAGGCCTAGTTTGATTACCACCGACATTGGGTGGATGTGAGAAAGGTTACGAGGAAGTCAGTGATAGAAAGCCTTCCATCAACTATTACCCAGTATTTTGCATCCCTGCACCCCCTCTCAATTCTCATCCAGTACACCCCTCCAAACTGTCATCCAATATTTTGAATCCCCCAAATTGCCTCCCTCCCGTCCTTCTATCTGAACTTTTGTTTCTTCTCTTCTTTTTTTTACGTTTCCAACAATTTATAAACCAGGTTATTGTGGTAACAAAATACCTCGAAATATTTATTATCCTTCACGAGTTTGGGTAGGACCTATAAGCTTATTGATATGCCAATTAACTACAGCTGACAGGGCGTGGCGTAAAAATAGCCAAATTCCATATCATGAAAGTATGTTTTCTTCTGTTTTTTACCTTGATCTTGTCGTTTGTCTTGTATTTTCTTTTATTCTTTCTACTTGTTCTTAATTTTGCCTTTTCTTTTTGCTAGCTCCTCCTCGTTCCTCCCACTTGCTTTATCCTTCCTGATTCGTTCTCCTTTTCCATCTTCCTCTGCTCTTCCAACATTACCATTGTCATCGTCGTCGTCATCACCATCATCATCATCATCACCATCATCGTCGTCTTCACCATTCTGTTCGTCTACCTCCCCCTCCCCACTTCATTTTAGGCTCCTTTCCTCCACCTCGTCTTCCTCTTACCGTATCCATCCCGTGGACGCCCGGCTGTCATCTCTTTTTTTTAAGCCGTCTCCGTCCGTCAAGCGCCGCCAAACTCGAATTACAATAATGACTTTGATGCGCTCTTAATTAACTGTTTTTTACTCCCGCGTGCCGCAAGGTGCTAATCCGAGCACGGCGGTGTCAACCTGATAACTTGATCTGTTCATCTTTCTTGAACGGCACACCACGTGACAAGACGTAGCTGAGGAAGTAACGCCCTTCTGGGCGCATTCTCTACGACCTCCGGGTTTCTATCGTGTGTAGGGCTTGTGTCGGAGTAGGCTTAGATAAGGCTAGAAGATGTGCTTTCAAACTTACGGATTTTGATGCTTGTTACTTGGACAGTTTTTGTTTCTTCCTTTTTATAAGATAAAAACATTGGTATGAAAAAATGTTTAAAAAAGACTTTAAGGATATAAGGTAATGAATCAAGTTTCTGTTGAAAATAAGGGTAGATGTCCTTTATCTGTTTCTTCAGTATAATGTCCACAAAAACACCAAGCAAGTAGGGCCTATATCTCCAAATCAGTTTCATTACTACCTCAGTAATAATAATGCTGGAATAAACAATAACAACAGATGGTCTTCTTGCACACAGGTCTTACATGCAGCTAGAATGCAGCCTCAAAAACCTGAACGTGCATGTTGGTGTAATTTCACATAAGTATCCTGATTAACCACAAGAACTATTATTAACTGTCACTAATCAATTTGCCTGATGACAGAAATTTAATCCTAGCGAAGACACCCACGATCGACTGTCAATGTCCCTTGTAATTTGTTGTCACTTAAAGGCCCACCGCATTTACCGGAGTGCCATAACTCGATCGTAGCTCCTGTTTAGAACCGTATCCGGGCAATTACCCCCGGAGGGCAATTACCCCCCGGCCAAATACTGGTTAGTGGTAAGGTAAGAGTAAAGATTAGGGTTAGGGTTAGGTTTAGGGTTAGGAGTTTGGGTTAGGTTTAGGGTTAAGTTCAGGATTAGGATTAGGATTAGGGCCAGGGGAAGGGTGCGGGGTAATTGCCCAGGGGGTAATTGCCCTAGACCCGTTTAGAACATCATGTGACACGACTTCATGACTTTGTTAATGGACGGGATGTTAGAGCTAATGAGCGGAAGATACATCGCTCTTCTGTGTGTTTTTTTTTTTCCATCTTGGCTTTGGTATTGGCCGATAACACTGGTGACGTCACATATCACGTGAATGAGCCCGGGGCTCTAAGGGAGCATCCGGGTCTCGGGAATCGTTGCGTCATCTCAGAGGGAAGACTCACTGTGAGGTTGGTTAAAGTCTACTCTCAATGTTTAAAGGGTGTGTACAGTTCTGGTCGAGGTGAGGATTTAGCTTTTAACGTTTTGCGAGATATTCAGAAACCACTCTATAAGATGTCAAAGAGCATGCAGTTCTAAGGGGTATCAAAAGTTTATTTGATGAAAATCGGTTTTGAAATGGTTGAGATATCCAAAAACAAGGTGAAACAAAGAGATCCTGATAAAGATGTGGCATGTCGCCTCTTCTCATTAGCACTTTTTTGGATATCTCAGCCATTTGAAAACCGATTTTCATCAAATAAACGTTGAATCCTTCTTAGAATTACATGTTCTTTCATATTTCATAAGAGGCTTTTCATTATCTCACTTAGGAATGTTCAAAATATGAATTCCCACCTCAACCAGTACTGTACAGTCAGTTTAAGACGGACGAATAAAAGCTTGGTGATTTTTTTTCTATTTTTTTTTACCAATCGCTGCAGCAATAATTGCTGCAGTTGTGATTTGACGCATGAAACTCTACAAGGAAACAATGACAAATACTTTCATTTCTCTTGAATATCTTTTTTTTTTCGATAACACCGCGAGATACAAAGGTCCGAGTTCCATAATTCATGTACTTTCAATGACAGCCAACCATTTTGGCAATAGGCGTAAAATCCTGCTCATTTTAAATTAGTACATCGAAACAGATGCCTTCTGATGAGCATGGATATGACTTTAAAAGGTTCCAAGGGCAGGGAGAATGGCTGAATCATTTGTCCTTACATTGTTTCAATCTCAGACAAATTTCTTTTTAATGTTGTTCTTTTCATTTACAAACAACAACATGAAAAATAATGTTCTTTCTCAGGTAGGCTTTGTTGGTCGATCTTTAGGAGCGCGGCCTTCTGTTCTGGGCGGGACTAAGTTGCAAACAATGGTCATGATGGTCTAATACAGTGGACACGGCCCATCTGTAATTTCCACCCAATGCACAAGGCAATCCTTTTGATTGTCTTCTTATACATTGTTATATGGGAATAAATTGTTCTATGATCTCAGCTTTATGACATCGAAACTCTTTGCCAAGACTATTCGGGAGGCCCTGATGGTAATCGAACAGGAATCTAGACAATGCGCAAGGGGACTTCAGCCGGGTTTTTAGGTGAGACTTTCTAGGGGAGATCCAGCGAACGGGTATCCTACTATTCCTATGATTCTGTCAGAGGCTTGAACATGCTGAATCCACTCTTACCTGCACATGACCATTTGAGTCTCGGCCGATTTGCTTCCCCCCCCCCCGGTACGTTAATACCAGGCGAACAGATCAATTATTCTCGTAAACTTTGAAAAGACTGACAATTAACTATTCAAAAAACTCTACCACAACCACCACCACCGCCACCACCACCACAACAACGACGACGACGACGACGACAACAACAACGACAACAAAACAACAACAATGCCACAAGCACGCACACTCAAACCGACGTTCAAACACCTACACGCACATGCAGTTACTCAGACTAGGGGGTGTTTCATCAACGTTTGTCAGCGCTGACAAGTTGTCATCGCTGACAATTTCAGCAAAATCCTTGGTTTTGATTGGCTGAGATGCTCTGGTCACTGACTGTTACTAAAGTGATTGTCAGCGATGACAACTTGTCAGCGCTGACAAACGTTGATGAAACACCCCCTGGGAAGCGGCGATAATTTAAAGGGATAAATCGAGGATTGTATCAGTTGAGTCAGATGGAGGCAGACGAAGAAAGCTGTTTGCATGATTGCAAATGAAAGTAGGGTGCCCATAATTATGCTGACTCTTCTGCAAGACCCTTTACTTATCTTGAAAGGAAATATCACAAATTTCTTGAGGAGTTATTAAAGCCCGACCGGGGGCTGAGATAGATGACAGAGGTGCATTGAACAGAACACAGGTGTATGCTTACTCTGGCGTGAGTCACACATTATCCAGACTCCTCGCAAATATCCCATGGTCACCGTACCTCGGTATAACCAGGAAGGTGGAATATGATTATGTTTCACCTCCCTGGTATAACATTCTTTAATATACAAGGTAAAAGTTGGCTAGATTCCCCCGCAACAGTCACATTTTCCTCACAATAAAATCAAACTGAGCGAGGCAATTCAAAACAAAGCAAAACGATTAAGGTTATAAAGAAATCAGTGAAATCCATTCGTTCTTTGCATTTGCTGATTAGAGACTGCTGGATGTCAATTCCACACGTGCAAGACGTGGGTTTAGAGAACTGCCTTCAGCCAAGGACGTACATGTATCACCTCCTTGCTTCAGCATTATGACTGCGGAGAATTGATCACTCCCACTCGATCCGGTAACCATGGCAACCAATGTTGAACATCGGTTTGGCACGAGATCTTGCCTCCGGAGTCTCGGATCTTATTATTCATTTTCCGGCCTTCTGGATTCATTTCGTTCTCTTCAAAGCCCCCCCCCCCCCCTCCTCCTTTTATTTTCTCCCGTGTCTCAAATTCTCTACCTCGCAGGATCATACGGCTTATTTTTCGCGTGGTGGTTGTCTGTCTTTGATGATTCAACATCTAGCGCCTGCGACTGATTGATAACAAATGGCTTTTACACTTATATGAAAATGAGAGAGAGAGAGAGAGAGAGAGAGAGAGGGGGGGGGGGAGTCACATGAAAAATGTCACACTGTTAAACGTCTCTTCGACATGTCATAATGTTTTCAGTGTTTCCTTCCACGTCAAGAGAGAATCGAACCCATCGTGTTGCTGTTCAGTAACGTTGCTGACATTGAACCGGTATACCGGATCTGTCACACACCTGTGTACCTTGATAAGCCATATACCTCCATAAGTTGTTGATATTCAACTGTATCTCTTTCAACGTGACAATTATAAATCATTATCCACGTGCTTTTTAGCTGTCTATCAATAGTGGTGATTGCTGTGGTTGCTGTTGGCTAATTCAATGACAATACAAAGAATATTCTTTTGCGCTTGTTTAGGGGTCCTTGACTAGGGTTAGGGATTTTGAGGGAGACAAGGGGGAAAAAAATCATAAAATTTCTTCCGCAATGATGTGGCAGTCGAGTCACTAGCGGGACAACTTCCGTTTTCAAAGGGATATATATATATACAGTTGTACATATATATATATATATATATATATATATATATATATATATATATATATATATTACATAATTAAGTTTTGAGCTACAATTACTGAGACTGTATGGTAAAGTACAGCACAGTATTCCAGACTGCTGTAGTGCCGTCATAGCAACTACAACGGTAGATGCCGTAAATTGGATTGAGTTGAATGCAGAGCGGAAAATAGGCAACGGTTATGAGCATGACATATAATTTCTGGTAGCCCACCCTTCTTTCAGGGGCCATTTAAGGATGAACTCTTCTGTGCAAATCCATCAAATTTTGACAAAAATTGTCACCGCAGGCTGGCGATTGGCAATGGGGCGGTAATTCTCTATGGTAACAAATCATGTCATTTCGTAATCACGTCAGTTAGCATTGGACTCGTTCATTTTTAGCATCGCAACAGTAAATGTGATTAGAGCCCAATGACATTAGTTGTTCACAAAAATTATAAGTTTTATGAATTTGATCAACCATGCAGAGCAGCAATGCAAATGGAGATGATGTTGTGGCTCAGTGGATATCATTCTTAAAGTCCAAGGTTCGAATCGCGTGGTAGCTGCAGCTGTGATGCCCTTTTAGCAAGGCATTTTACCCTCAATGTCTTATACCTGGGGGGAGGGGGTGGGGAGAGGGGGAGGGGGATTACAGTCGTACTTCTCGTGGTTAATTTCATCGAAGCAGTCATTGCTCCTACAGCGACTACGTGAAATAAATGTTATAAAGCATAATTGAAGCTGATTACTATAATTTATTGGTGTAATTGTTCTTAATTGTTTTGCGAAACATGATCCAAAGTGACACTATATCTGCCGCAGCGCGCGATTAATCTGCATGATTGAGCTTGAGCCACTGCGATCTTGTTGTATTGTGCTTCCATAATTTTTATGTATCACACTGCATATTTGTAATTAAACAAAAAGATCACTGGATGTTGGATTATTTTCTGTCCCCACATGAAATTCTATGATGTAAAGTTCTCTTCATTATCTTGACATAATTACCTGCTACTTGAATTACTAACTTGAATTTGTGTTTTAGTCAAAAGCCTGATTATTATTGCCTAAAGAATAAATGCCATCCTTGCCAAATCTGCCTTAAATCTGCAGGGTTAATGTCCATTAATGATGCATATGGAACGTGAATGTGTAGACTCCATGTACAATGAAGTACAGAAGTTAACCTGATAAAGTTATGTCCTCATTGGTATGACACCTGCAGCTCTTCATTAACTCTGAAGTTTTGGACATGTGGAACATTGATATATCATTCACTCTCTCGCCCCTCTCTCTTCTTCCTCCAACTTTATTTTTAACTTTAATCTGTTTTATTCTTTTTATCTCTCAGAATCTCGCATCGCGTAAGGATGAATTTTCGCGAGGCGACGTTTTTCTGCCAGCGCTACGGGGGCTCCCTCTACGCCCTCGACTCGCCGAGTAAGAACAACATCATGCTGAGCTATCTGACCACAGTCTTTGGCAATGGGAGACGACAGAAATTCTGGACCGGTTACTACAAGGCGGAAAACGCCCTCGGGTGGAGGTGGACGACCGGATCCACGTCTCAGTATACGGACTGGGAGCCTGGCAAGCCGGCGACGACGAACGAGGCCCTGGGAGCTGTCGCCTGGGGTGGCACCCACTACTGGAAGCACACTTGGCAGGACGAGCCGCTGAGTGCGTCATTCGCCTTCATCTGCCAGGCGCCCGCCATGAGCGCCAGTGGTCAGCCGTACCCTCCGCCTACATTCCCTCCTATCCAGCCGTCTAATCCCGGTTGGCCAGGACCAGGACCCAATACCCCCGTGAATCCTGGTCCAGGTGCAGGGCCAGTCAACCCAAACACTCCCATCAACCCTAACGTTCCCATGACTCCTGGAGCAGGACCAGTGAATCCAGGCAATCCTGGCGTTTGGCCAGGCACGCCCAACAACCCCGCGGTACCTGGCACGCCCAACAACCCCGTAGTACCTGGCACGCCCATGAACCCCGCGGTACCTGGCACACCCAACAACCCCGCGGTACCTGGCACACCCAGCAACCCTGGCGGCGGTGCCCCCAATAATCCGAGAAATCCCCGTCCCGGACCAGGTGGTCCCGCCGTGATACGGAGAGGCTACCCTCAACGCTTACAACATTTGTTAGCTGTCCCATAATGTTTCATCACGATATGTCTAAATATTCCCCGTCACCTGCCAAGGACATGTGATAGACACTGCCACGTAATATCCGTTGACATTGTATGGATCCTGGTTTTCATCTGTAACCACTGAACACAACGCAGAGTGGATGACATCTGTAAAGGCCGCTATACTTTACTTAAGTTTCACACTAGATAAAAAATAAAGAATAGTACGATATCTTACAAATCTTGAAAAATAAAAAAAAACATAATTTCGCTTCTCGTCTGTTTAACAAATAAACTGTTCCTTATCAGGCTATAATAGGACTTTAATAGAAGTAAGTAGCGATCTGTTTACTTCAGTCCAACATTCACTTAAGGGTCTTAACTAGCAAAATACGCGTTTGCTAGTTTAAATAAAAAAGAGCCTGAAAAGTTTTCCGTACCAAGTGAAAATAGAAGAAAAAAGCCGGGAACCGCTAGTTTTGACTCACAAGGGCATATAAAGTACCTCATATTACATAAAGTTTGCCAACTTATATCTCAGAAAATTTTGAGATTCAGTCAGCTCCAAAGGCAAGTACACATCTGACACATCACTCTCTCCTTTTTACGCATGAATGAAGAGCCCCGTGCAATACGTTTAAGAGTTATAAGTCTTTCGATTGTATTTTTCTATTCGTTGTATAGTGTACCAATGAAAATAAAGATATTGTTATAAAGAATAAATGTTATGTACATACTCAGTGTACAAAAGAAATGAAATACGTTTCTCGTGTCATGCGTCTTGGTATCCGTATCGATTTTTCACTGGTTATATCCAAGGAAGATGTGTTGATAACGATTTGTTGTGTTGAACTTGTTTTTGTCTTGACCGGGGGAGAGAAGTTGAAATAAGAATCGAACGCAAGGAAATTCAAGACGATGATTATAATTATGAGCAAGTGTTTGTCTTTGTGGTTTAAAAGAAACGTTGTTCTTGTAGCGATCGATACCCTACTAAAACTACTTTGGAGATTTTGATTTCTTGCTCGACTATTTAATACCTACACAAACTGCCTAAAAAATACTTTGGGGTAATGGTCTAGAGGATGTTCATTTTCTCATATAGGTCGTTCAGTTTGTGATTCGGTGGACAACCTGTTGATATACACAGAAAGCAACGGTGCCACAAAGATCACGAGATGCAGAATTAAAAATGATTGACAGGCATCAATGCAAGGGTCTTGAGGACAATTCTTCTATTGCAATAGTAGTTCATTACTACTGATCATGCTGACGGTCATACGTTTATTCTCTTTTTGTTTCATTTGCTTCCTTTGGTGTCAAAATTTCTTTGAAAAAAATAAACCGAGAAAGTTTCGTTTGACTTTACCGCATTTATTCCTTTTTTTATATACAAATTATATATTACTATCATCATTATCATCATTTATCATCTTTCAGTGACAAATTTATCTAAAGTCTTGGAATAAATGACAGCAGTTGACAGTGTCAAACAACTTATGAACTTGCAAACAAGTAAAACCTGATACACTGATGTGAGGGACTATCTAAACAGCATTATTGATTTAGCCATGTTAACAAGTCCACAAAAATTAATGATTTTATTAGAAAAACGACTGTGTGACAACGCGAATGAATGAACATAATGCATTATTGAGATGTTACTATTAGGGAGGAAAACAAACACGAATCATGCCTGTTTGGGACCGCTTTGGACATAGACTCCAAAGGATACGAGCCGCCTCCTAACAGCAGTGTATCAAAGTAAGTAGTGACAGTGTCAAGATTGTTCACCGTTCGGAGGTTCAAAGGGTATTGGTAAAGGCAATGAAAAGTCCCGTCAATTCAGGTCCCGCACCGCAGAGTCTTGGATGGTCATTGATGGTGTACAGTTCTTGTTTCTTGACATTATAATAGTGGTCTGTTCACCTGCGATCAATCGCAGAAAAGTTGATCATCATCACTAGAGTAGGCTAGCCTTTGTCTTTTAAACCGAAGAAATACTTTGAAATATAGAGTTTCTTCACAACTATCGGAAAGGCTCGGTTAATTTCGTCCGCAATCCGCTATCTAACAGATGATGATTATCACGTGAGGAAAACACCGACATCATTTTCATCTCCTTTACCTGCATGTGCTTCAGAATCTTTAGGAGTGTCTTTGCTTTGGTCTTTTTCTTCCTCGTCATCGTCCTCGTTGTCGCCCTCGTCGTTGTTGTCTGTTGTAGTTCTGCCTTTGTCAGCGGACTTTGGAAGTTCACTCCCTTTTCCAGTGATGCTGTTTGCATCTTCCGATTTATCTGCACTAAAAGAAGATGAGGGGCGCGTGCGATCGTCGGCACCAGGTATGGACGTAGACGATGAGGGCGCCCTGACACTTTCGTTCGTTTTGCTCTGTTGATCGCGGTTTGTCTTGTAACTTGTTGAGGACGTACTGACTTTACTCGGGGACAATTTTCGAGAGTTTGAAGAAAATGTTGTCGAGGAGTTGCTCCCATTACCTGAACTCTTAGGAAGAGTCAGGGCTAGCATGTCACCACTATTATTGATACCTGAGTTTTCCGATGGTCTATTTGTTCTTCTCGGGATCTGATGGATGACTCTCCTTTGTGCCGCAGTGCGTTTGTACACTCCTGCCCTTCCCATGGGCACACCGCGTCTATTTCCGGGAACATTTTGCTGGTAACCAATCGCGGGAAGTCGTGTGGGGGCTCTACGACGACGCGCATTATTACGCGAATCCACTACATCTTTTAGAGATGGCGTTTTCCCCAAGTCGGGTGGCGTATTGATAGACTCTATTTCTCTGACAACTTGTACAATGGCGCGAAATTTCCAATGCAGTACATCATAGTCGTGCTGTGTGATGCTTTCGTTTTGCTCGTTTAGGAGTCTAACCGATTCGATACCTGATTGTAAAGCCTTGATATCTCTTTGTAGTATGTCGGCGCGCTTCTTTTCCTTTGACGCTTTGGCGCGCTGTGCAACCTTTCCCCTCTCATTGGCTTCCTTTTCTCGCTGTGACTTGGTAAGCTGTTTCTTCACATTATCTAAAGCTTTCTGCAACTCAGCCATTTTGTTTTCACTTTGTCGAAGAGCTCGGTTTTTCTTCGCCTGTGAGTCGATGAGTCTGTAAGACAAAGAAACACAGATTTGTCAAGATATCAGTAGCAATGGTAGAGAAGAAAATACAACTTTCAACTGCCCGATAATTCTTTGAGTTCGAGGGCAAATGTATATCAAAAGTCTGGAGATGTACGGTGCCAATGTTAAGTAAAAAATGATGAATGAATAAGATATATAAATAGGGCCGGATTTATCAGTTTTTAGTATAGGTTTTCCCGGCCAATTTCGCACTTTTGTCAGTCCATTTGATAAAAGGTTCATTCAATTTAGCGAAAATCCTCGTCACTGCACATTCTGTCATTCAAAATTGCAACTTGTTCGTTCAATTTAGCATTTCGGTCAATGAAATTCGCACATGTGCCTTTCGAATCCGTAAAACGGGCATTCAAATTGGCACGTGCTCTTCAGTCATTCAAATTCGCCAGCACTGGCGGAAAATGGTATTTCAGTCATTCAGTTTCGCGTATGGGCAGTCAAATTCCAAATATGTTCATTCAAATTGGCGTAATGTTATTTCTATTTTGAAAAGGTGAGAACCGTGATTTATGCGTATTTAAATGTGAATTTTTGTTTCATCCACACACTGTTAAGTATATTATAGTAAAGGTATCTTTGACCCTAAATAACTCAAATTTGATGTTCTGTAACGCCCCTCTTCTTCCATACATGTTATCAGAACTATACATGCCATGCTTGCAACAGTACCATAGATTCACTTCACTTTCTTATAAATGTCCAGTCATGGCAGCACGAGTTAGATACAGGCGTATCTCTCAAGAAAACAGGGAAAGAATCATAGAAGCATTTGAGGGTAATAACCTTGACAAATTGATGGCTAGAGCTGATCCAAGAACTTTTATTTATTCCTAATGATAATTAACGCAATCTAGCACCCACCAAATGAAAATAATGAAACATGCAGATGAAAGAAATAATCATGTAAATTGAAACCTCCTTCTCCCAATTATTGACAAAACAAACTTAAGATCATGTATCTGTGAATGAAATAATGCTATCGAACATTATAAACACATACACTTATTTTGAAAGTACTGTTGCAAAGGTGATATCAGAATAAAAGCATAAACGTGTCTGCTAAATTGACTGCAGTAAATGCGAAATTGGATGCCCAAGAATGAATTCGAATGAACGAGCGCAGCGTTTACGTGATCACGTGACTATATCGTGCTAAATTGAATGAACAATTTTCGAAATGATGCTTGTCTCACGAATTTGAACCGAAAAAGTGCTGATTCGAATGATGTAAAAGGTAATTTGAATGCTCCAAAATGAATTTGAGTGAAAAGATTATAAAATTGAAATACCGAACATGCCGTCTAGGCTAAATTGTGCTAAATTGAATGCAGCAATTAGGAATTGGACTGAAAAAAGTGCGAAATTGGCCGGGAAAACCTATAATTTTATGGAAAGGGTGTAAGGAACATGCATTCTAATAACTCATGTGAGCTAGATAGAAAGCACTGATAGGGAAAATCTTCATCTCAAAACGGGGTGGGGGGGGGGGGTAGAAATTAGTTCGTCAATTTCCATCTCCATCGTATGCACATCATAAAAACACCACAAAAATTACAATGAAGATTGTAATCATATTAACATCAATGCAAACGTGGCTCCTTTATCAATTTATTTATACGAAGCCCTTTTACCAACATTGTATGCTAGTTTCCATTAAAAAAATAAACGAACAAACCACTCATTTACTCATAAAGTTTAAAACCTTTTCTTTTCGAAAAAAAAAAATGTATGTTTACTATGATTTTTTTTCAAGGCTAATGCATGAACAAACAAAGTAAGCCAAATAAATAAAGCGTATTGAAGTTATCAGTACATAGCTTAAAATAACACTTCTTTGAGGAAAGATACCATAACTGACCAAAAAAAAAAAAAAGAGAAAAAAAAAGAAGAAAAGCATCGATGACATACTTTTGCCTCTCCATTTTCACACTCTCCAAAGCCTGGAGGGATTTGGTGCGTTGTTGCTTCAGGCTCCGCCTCAGTTTTTCCGTCTCCTCTTGCACGTTCCTCTTCGCCGCCTCCCTGGCCTCAGCCTCCCGCCTGCTGGCGTCCTTCTTCATTTTCTGCTGTAACCTAGCAACGGATTTGGCGTGCCTCACTTTCATGTCCTCCATGACTTTGCGCAGCTCGTGGAACTTTTTGGGATAGCTCTCCAGTAGAAGCGATACATCGTCGGGCAATTTCGGGCCGACAACCCCCTGGCTGACTGTTTCCGAACTATTTTCGTCATCGTAGATGTTTTCGAAATTGCCCGATCTTTTCACATCAACAATCGATCCATCTTTGTCCTTTGAAACGGCACCCGATTCCGCCTTCGGCTGCTGCTTGTCGACGCGCGGAGAGGTCGATGTTGCCTCCTCTTTTTGTAGAGTGGAATCGTCACTGGAAGAAATTGCCCCACTCTGGATCTTTTGAGGCGAATGTTTGTCCCAGTCATCTCTGCCTTTCTTTTCCTTGGCTACATAGTCGTCGAGGCGTCGATACGAGTCTTTGAAGTCCTTGATGAGAGCCTTGACGTCGACGTGTTCGACCGAAGCTGGAAATGAAAATGAAAACGAACGCAGTTTGACAAAACCTTTGTAGTATCACAGTTCCTTGTCACAGTGTTTAAGGTATATAAAATCAATATATTTTCCTTAAGTATCATTCTGTTACTATAACATGTGTACGTTTCATGAACTTAGAGCACATATTCCAAAAAAAAAAACCAACAACAGCAAACCGCTATTAAATGTTTTAGGTTTTGTTTCTTTTTTCTCGCTGTTAAATTGTAAATGAATTGCATCAGGTCGATCGGGCTAGCGGGTCTGCGCCTAGAGAACAGCGTCAGTGTACATCGACTACTCTTGTTCACGTAGTACGCATCTTATAAACACCATGCATACACGAAAGAAGTGCACTGAGAAGGAGAGATGGAAGTTAGAAAACAAAATACGAGAAACATGTACAGAGAGAGAAATTGAGATAGGTAGATAGATAGACAGATAGATAGACATATAGGCTGATTGGCGGACGGATGTAAAGATAAAGAAAGAAAGAAAGAAAGAAAGAAAGAGAAAGAGAGAGACAGAGAGTATTCTGTGCCCATCTTTAACAACAAGACTGTAGACATTGCTATGTTTGTTTAATCTATTGTTGTCTGCACCGTTTTATTCAGCTACTCATTTCAAGCGCATATTTGACAACTCGATTTTCGTCACCCGGATACGAAGCCAAAGGAGAAGTAAGAATTTCGAAGACAGCCGAGTAGGTTGATCAGTGAAGAACTGATCTGGTTAGTGCACCATTTATTGTAATCTCTTTGATTTGATTTGAGTTGGTACACGTGAGTTGGTTCATAGCTCTGTGATTTGTTTTTCGTCTCTAAAACAATAACATTATACACGCACTGATTACGCCGAGTCTCGTACTCCGAGTCTCGTGCAAATCAAATCCAGTGTGCAATGTTCAATATGCTGGCATACCAATGTCTTCAAATGTATGGGAATTTCCCAAATGTACTATATAATACTATAACGATCGTTTGATAATCAGCCATTTTTTTTTTTTTTCTGAGAATGGTGCATTGATATTCTTGCGTAGTTATAAAACTGGCAATGTACATATATCTATATGAAATTATCTTTTTCAATCCTCAAGCATATGCTCGCTGGTAGTCAGGAAATCCAGTTGTCAACGAGGAATACAATGACATGTCATTTATATACTATGCTAAACCGGTCTCTGCTATGTATGGAAGTGAGCCCGTTTCGCAAGGTATCAAAGGTGTTTCGAAACAAGAATATTTCCGAGTCAGCTAGAAACAAACTTGTGTTCTGCACTTGATATTTAGTTAACAAACAATTAAGGCGACGACTGAATACTTTTGTATGTTATAGGAACACGATTACATGTTGTACGAAGACTTAAGAGTTAAAGTATACGAAACAAACGAACAATCAAACGAATGTCACTAATTTAGCGAATATTTAGGTTAGCTGGAAGTCTGAAACTTATAAGGTGACACGGGTTGTATTTGCAGGTTGATTAAAAAAAGAAAGAAAGACTGCTATAAAATGCTTGTAACAGTATTTATCTAATAATCATATTTATCATTACCAACATTATCATTATCATCATCATCATTATCATCATCAATATCTATGATATTTATGACTGTAATATCATTACACTCATAAATATCACAAGTATCAAATGTCATCACAATTATACTGGTTTGGCAATAATTGCCATCATTTTGGTACAATCGCCAAGGGAATTGAGAATATTTTGGCGATGAAAAATACGCTATTCAATGTTGACAGAATTTATGACCTTCCCATTAAAGTAGTCAGAGTATAAAGGTTATATTATTTCCATAAAAGATGTTACGATAGTAGCATCTCGTAGCAACAGCCAATCAAGAAGCAGGATTTAAAAAAAAAAATTACCATGACACTTGCCATTGCAGCAAGAGTTTTGCTGTCATAGCAACTTCTTTTTAAAATGGAATTTGTTCCCAGGTGACATTAAAGTTCACCGAAAAGACGGTAGTCCCTGTTGCATATTGTTGATAAAAATCAAAATGAAAGGATGAAAGCATAGCTTTACATAACTCGTTTACATTACAGTACAAAACAGGTGAGGATTTGGAGTACATAATTTAATTAGAATTTTTACGTCAAAATCGGTGTCAAAACACAATTGGGCGTTTTCTTTTCTTTTTCCCTTTTCCCCCGTAGCACTCGGTACTCGAGACAATGATTTCAGCAGAGCACTATGGAGAACGCAATCAGATAGAACGATTTCAGTAATCTCTTACCTTGGTCTTTCTTTGTCGTCTTCTTCGCTGCTCCTTTCTTCGGTGGCGCGAACATTTTTTTTTTTCTTTTTTTTTTTTGTGCGGACCGTTGCTCCAGCAAAGACGTTTGATAAGTCAAGACCAGTTTTCGCACGCTTCTAATATAAAATTACTTACAAATCCCAGAATTGTCATCAATATTCTACACAAAATAATTTTGCTGCCATCACCTTACTGGAAGACAGATCGGAAAAATCACTTGATATCGGGTTGTGAACAATTACATGCAGCGGAACTGCAAAGAGCAAAACGGTGCCGTATGTTCAACCGCATGTAGTTGCTTAGCAACCTTTCTTGTGCGACAGGTGTGTACTTGTACACTCAATAGTACCGTGAGTATTTCACCGGAACGCCTGGTAAGTCAAATACGAGATTTCAATAATGTCAACGCTAGCAGCGCATTGTTGACACCGACCGAGTGCATGCCGTTGTCAAGCTCCTAGCTGTAATATTCGCACCCGGACATTCACAGCAGGTAAGTTGATCCATGATTCACACAGAAAATAATTTTTTTTTCAACAAGTCTTTAATGCTTTTGTGAAAAACAATCAGAAAATAATACATTTGAACTACATGTACAAACGGGCCCATATCAAACGAGTAAAGACAATGGTTGTGAAGCTTGTATTGAATTTGCAGTGTTTGAGATGTTCCAATTGGATGAAAGTGCATAAGAGGAGTCATTACACCTTATCGCTAATGTATGACTCTGCACGAGCGCTTTTCTGATAAATGGCCTGTATGGTTAACGAGCCATGTATGTCTATAATGACTGATGACATTAGTATACAATAACATGCAAGTCTTGCTCCATTTATAGCGCTCATAGGGTCAAGGAGGACCTCCATACTTGCAGGTACAATGTATTAAAGATGCCCTTGTTTATTAGCAGACCTACCAAGACTCGAGCCTGAGACACGACGCCCTGGACTGCCGTCTCTGGGGCCTTTCTGACACTCACACACCAGGCAAGCTTCTTTCTCTCACGCCTAAAACAAAAACAAACAAAAACAAACAAAAACAAAACAAAAAACAAAAAACAAAAAAGCAAAAAACAAAACAAAGCAAAAAAAAACAAAAACAAAACCAAAACCAAAATTAAAACAATAAAAAAACAAAAAACAAAAATAACTTAACAAACCATTGATTTCTGACAACCAGAAATCCCATTAAGGCCTTTTTCAAATATGCACCGAATGGCACAATTTGTAGCTTAAAATACTTAAGCACCATACTGTGGGGGGGGGGGGGGGGGGAGGGGGGAGGGGGGGGGGGAGGGGGGAGGGGGGGGGGCAACCCCGTATCACACTCTCTCCTGCTTGGCCTAGCAAAATCCCATACCGGGGGCAGGTTCAGGAATTCCGTATTAAAAGGGGAGGCTCCTTTACAAAACTGAAGGGGGTGCATGCATCCCCTATATTATTCTTTTTATTTCTTTTGTTTTAACAGAAAATAAAGAAGGGGTGAGCATCCGGTGCGCCCCCGTCTGGATCCCCACTGCATACCTCTCTGACCTACACATCTCTGAGGTACACTGTAGGTCTACAGAGTTCTCTCATAGTACACACACTCGTGAAAGTTTCATTTATATATTAAAACTGGAAAAAAATCGGAGAAAAGGAGGGGAATCCTGAAGTTTAACACGTTTTCGTGAAAAACTGATATCGACCTAATTCACATGTCTAGTTCAGTGGACAGTCTTGTAAAGCAATCTAACTTGATTTTCCCTCTGTTCTAATAATTATCCTTAAAGGGACTGTACAGTACTGGTTGAGGTGGGGATTTATGTTTTGAACATTCCTAGGTGAGATAACGAGAAACCTCTTATGAAATATGAAAGAGCATGTAATTTTAAGAAGGATTCAACATTTATTTGATGAAAATTGGTTTTCATATGGCTGAGATATCCAAAAAAGTGATGATAATAATAAAAGGCAACAGGCCACACCATTTCAGAACCGATTTTCATCAAATAAACTGTTGATAACCCGTAGAATTGCACGCTCTTTGACATCTCATAGAGTGATTTCTGAATATCTCGCAAAACATTAAAAGCTAAATCCTCACCTCAACCAGAACTATACACACCATTTAACGAAAGGAGTAGGGAAAATCTAGAATAAGTATTATTTGGAGAAACTGGTGATTCTGCCCAGGTTGTCAACTGGCTCTGTTTAAGATTATACAGTGTTGTGAGTAAAGCTATTTATGTATACGGTGTGTAAATATGTATCATATTTGTACAAAGACAACACAACTACAAAGAGATAGAATATGTAAGATATCATGAAGGTCAGTTACAACAGAGAACACAAGTTCAGTACTTGGTATTATGTCATAACTCATCCCTTTCTTTTAATTTATTCATTTGCATTGTCCTCAACCAGACAACCCTTAACAATTCAGAATTCACAAAAATGTCCTCAATTTCATCTGAACACATTATGCAGAGTGCCTGAGATTGAATACCATTAACCATGTTTCATACACACCAAAACCGCAATCAGAAAATAAACTTGAAATGTATACTACAAGTATAGCATACAGTGTGAGAAAAAACAAACAAACAAACAAACAAATAAACAGTAATCTAGAATCTGTATAACATATGGAGGAGCAAGAAAATGGCTATTTAGTCGCTTCTGTACTTGAAGATGGACGGGAAAATAGCTCTGCACACACTATTACACACATCTACCATGCGAACATGTATGTTCACTTTGACCTAATTAGAAGCACACATAGAAAACCAGCAAAGTTGAACACAATAATCAAAATCAACTTTAGGCATTGAAGCTTTTTGATAATCTCAAGCAGTACACATAAGTAATAAGTTAATCTTCTTTAACTGATGTACAATTACACAACTAGAATACAGCTGGGGATGACAACATGAAAACACATTATTCTTATCACTTCCATCAATTACTACATCATCGCTAAGAATTCATGTTGTTTATTTTGTGTGGAAAGTCATTTAAATGTTTGTATTTGGTTCAACAACAGATATCTTTTAATATTCATATTGAGAACTAACGGGGATACAAACCAATGCCCTTTCATGTTCTTTTTTCTCTGATATTCATTCCTTTTAACATGAATACACCCTGCCTTATAACCCTGAGGATAAAATGCTGTGGACCTTACATCCATTACCTTCTCCTTAATATTGATGACATAGCGTTCCATAGTCTCTGAACAGCATGTGACAGAATAAAGCTAGCGAACAAAGAAATATAAACTGAAATCGAAACAAAATGGCAAAGCTCTGTCTTGGAATGACACATTGTACAACATCATAATCTATCTTAGTAATACACAAATAAACTATGAATTATGTTTGAGTGCAAGAACACTGTATTGTATGATGAGTCATCATTTACACCCTCATCTCCCCTATTAAATAGAATGACAAAAGGAAACTGAAATGATATATAATTTTAAAAGTTTAGTCAGCTGTATATATATTAACAATGTACGATGAAAAAGCAAAAGTGTAAATACGCCAAGGAGGTGACGAAAACGAATATGATGCACACATTATTAACAGCATATGAAAGATTTGTCCAACGTCTGAGTGAAAGAAAAGAAAAATATAAATGAGTATTCTAATGCTATTTATATTATATCTCAAAACTACAGTGGCATCAAACAAAGATAAATTCCTCCATATGAGAGCGAATGAGTTAAAACAAGTGAAAGAAACAATGAATATAAACAATATGGATAGACTATCAATAGTCACCATTTTCAATCAAAAACCCTAAACTGACATGAAATATTGAATTTCATAATACGAGTACATGCACATTGAATGAAGATTGACATAGAAATTACTACAGCAACAGTAGGCTTTGGGGAAAGTACATGTGTATATACATGTATGTAATAACTCCAAAGATAACTTATGACACTGTCTCATCCAACTGTACGTACAAACTTTGTTCTGGGTCTTCTTGCACATACATCGTACATGTATTTACATGTGTATATACATGATATACTAATCTGTACAATTTTCACATTGTTGTTCATGGTGAGTTCCATTGCTCTGTATCAGATTGCATTATTTCATCATAACCGCCTGTACAGCAAACCACAAACTATTTGAATACATCATGCACCATTATAACTATGCACTGGAAAGGATATACAATATCTCAAATATCCGAGTTCTACACAAAGAACTACAGAATATGAATTAGAGCAGATTAATCATGGCAGAAATAATATACAGCAACTGGCTGGCTGTAAATGCACCATATCTCTAACAGACATTCACTGATACAAACATGTAATATGAATATATATTGCATGTTTATCTTGTATCATATTTCTTCAAGGTGCATATTTCATGTGTCTTTTCTGACTCACCCTAAGAACTTTTTATGAAACATCGTAAGACAAATTTGGCATTGGCCAAATGCATACAAAAAAATGCATACAAAAAGATTATTAACATTGAAGTCATAGTTTACAACATGCCTGTAGCATGTCAATTTCATTTGGAATTAATCAATTAGTTGTTGGGTACTACAAAATTCAAGGCTTGACAATGTGACAGTGCGGTACTGACAGAAGGTTCATTGGTTCACAGAGTCCCATCAAATCTGTTCAAGGCCTTGTGAAGGGAATTGCATAAATTCACATTTTCGGGAAGTCAGCAAGTCTTTCTTAAAATGGGATGATATCCAATCTGTGTCATAATTGTGAGACCATTTATTTAGTAAATGTGATGCTTTAAAATAATGCTAGGCATAATACAGCTTGATGGGGGAAAATGCAAACAACAGAGGGCTTTACAAACAGTAATGGATCCACAGATATATACCAAGTACCGTGGAAACCTTCCTTTAGTCTATGATATTGATATAAAAACACAACATATTTTCATAAAAGCATTCTAACTACTTATTCTCTTGGTTCCTAAATCTTACTTAACCCGTTGAGGATGAGTCCCGAGTATACTCGGGCAGGTGTCTATGGGAAATGTGTGTTGTAGCAAAATCAGTCTGTCCTCAACGGGTTAAGGCATGATATCTATTGTACAATTTGGTCTAGGGTGGCAGTGTCCAGCAGTGCAGGAACAAGTTTTTAAATTCTGGATTTCTATGGCTGAGTTTACTTCTTAACCCTTGCAGTGCTTTGCTGTTGGACAATCTGCAAATCTGCAAGTGTGCTCTCATCACGGACTGGTATAGATGATCTGAAACTATGCAACGCTCAGTGGAGAGGGAGTCTGTATACCCTATGTACAGAACTGCATATCTTTATCTCAGTGATGTCATGATGACCAATTATGTGAGACAGTCACACTGTTGCATCTGAGTGGGTGTGTTTCATCGAACATTACGGCCAAGTTTAGAAGGGAACTAATCAAGTGCCTATAAACAGCTCAAGGAAATAAATGCTATTTAGTGAATAGGGACTCGAAGAGTTAGTCTTGTTTCTATTTTCATTTGACATGTAAAGTAGGTCAGTAGCCCTATGTTCCTTCCACTGTCAAACATACTGTTCAGTCATTCCTTCCCTGGCCTCCTTAGGGGAGGCATGATGAATTGATTATCTGTTCAATGCATTCCTATCGTTCTACACAAATACAATGAAAAACAAAGGAGCACTCTATTTCTAAAAAATAAACACAAATGTACACGCCCGCACACATACACACACACACATACATACATACAAATTCTGCACATTCATGTTTTTATGTTTTATAAAGGCCTTACAAAGCCCAAGAATAATAAGTATCAAATTCTTATTTCAACTGCAATTTACAAGGAGAATCATATGTACACACTAGCACATAGTACTTTTAGTCATCATGCCAAAATTTACTTGGCACACTTATAGATGTGTTACAGGTTTCAAAAATTCCCTCATCATAGAATCACACCATGCTTTATTCTCAGAATGCTAACCAGCGGCAGTTGACTTTACTGCCATGGCATGCATTAGCTGAAGGAGTGAACCCTGTACCATTGATTGCTGGAGATAATTCACTCTGATTCAGTAGCATGCATCCAGTATTCACTTGTTCCTCCCAGCCGATCCCGCGCTACCTTGTCTTCTTGAGGCTGCACCTGGAGACAGAGAGAGATAAAGATATGACATACTGTAAAACCAGAAATTTTTGCATGCGTTTTAATTTCCCGAATTTCGCAAGAGCCAAGATTTGCAACATTTCATACAGGTGAAAGTTCTTGTCTACATGATATGCACTGAATACCAGTGGCAATTTGCAAAAATTTCACAAAGCAAAAACTTCTTGCTTAACAGTAATTGAACATAATCCATGTGAACTTGAGTCACAAACCAACAAAAAATAGCCAGATAATATTTTTGGCTTCGGATCAATGGAATTTCAGGGAGATGATTTTGACTTAAAGGTGAAATTGAGACAGACAAGATTTTCCCCTTGGCAATGCTGTATATCTCATGAAACTAGCTGTTTCTAGCCCACCATGGGAAACGATGGTAAATAAAAAACTTAAGGCAAGCAGCTGTTGAGAAAAGTTTTAGAAGATGAGGTTATGTTCAAGTGCATAGAGTCGCCCTTTATTGTTCATGGAACAAATATGTGAACTATTGCTCAAACAGTGGGTAATACACGCGTAAATGCAGTGTGAGGACAGACAGACAGACAGACAGACAATCCAAAAACATAATGCTTCTGGCACTCCTTTGTGCCAGAGGCACATAAAACTCTTCTGTGTGTTATTACATATGAAGTTTGGGAGTCATCCTAGTTCACTGTTGTAATACATTTGCATATAGCAGCTTATAATCTTCGTTACATAATATTTAGTTTATAAGCTAAAAACAAAAACAAAAACAAAAACAAAACAAAAACAAAACAAAGAAACAAAATCAGGATGATGCATATTATACAATGTACCAATAATTTGCATGTGTGTCTACAAACACATGCATGGTACTGAAGAAAAAAGCTTTTTGTTGGTCTGATCATGATATCTGGATTTAATCTTGAATCCATACAGCCATGTGAAACATGCAAGACAAGGGGTTGTCATAGTAACTGCATTGACAGCATGGTTACCTGGAGTTGTCTTCCTTTGAAGAAACAAAACAAAACAAAAACTCAGATTGTCATCATTCACCCACACGCTCTGCACCACAAGCCACATCACACACAGTCACTCACAGACAAATAAACATGATCTTTTTTAGTCTACCAAAATAGCACAAGGACACAAAAAGTGCATTAGACATTTTTCTCTTCATCCTAGTACCAACGCCACTGAAAATAGCAAGTTACACACTGGTGAAATTGGTCAGTAAAGAGCACGCATGTTTATGGTTTGGTAAACACTTGCAGCACAAATCTCTAAACAATTGTGAAGTGTTTTCATTTCAATCAGAGGGTAAGCTAGTAGTATCATCTTGGAATATATCATTACTGAAACCTATTCCAATCTGGTACTGTGTCTTAATACTCAGAGTAAGACAGCCACAGAGCATTTGTTCTCTTGCAAATTCAAATTATCTGCAACAAGTTAAATTCACACAGCAATATCTCACAGGGATCTTAAGAATTACAATTCTAGAAGAGGAAGAGAGGGGAAAATAGGAGTTTTGCACAAAATAAAAGAGAAAAGAAAGGAGTATGGGTCCATTTCATGAAAGTCTTATGAGATACTTTTTGCTTTTAAGACACACTAATGAGAGACTTCACCAAATTAATCTTACATCTCTCTGAAAGTCTCTCATAGCTACATTTGAGTGACTTTGGCCATTCTGAGATTTATGTTAAGGCTTTCAATTGATTATGAAATGGACCAGCGGACACAAAACACTTCAACTAAAAAGGAATGTATGGAGGAGGGGCCAGAAGTGAAAGAGTGTACATAGAAACTGGTGCCAATTCACAGTTTCAAGCATATAATTAGTAACAACTGCTCTCACTCGATTACAAAATAAAAGTGTTGGGGGCATCGACTGTGTGATTCCACAGGTTCACTCTGAATCAAACTCAAAGTGCAGGTAAACTTCACACTGAGTGAGCCATGTCTTACTCTGTGGCTTGACATGCAATGGTGATACTTCCTTCTCATCAGTTGCATTATGGGAAGGCTGACCTGATTCCATGTTGGCAGCAAAGAGTGGTATGAACCAAATGAAATATGTGGTGATATGATGACAATAAATTACTCATTTTCTAAAGATTTTTATTTCTATTTTTGTATTTCTTGCTCTTTATGGGAAGGGGGAGGAGATCGAAGCTACAAGGAATGATAAAAAAGAAGATTCAGCCTTTAAATACAATGTAGGTGTTTGTACAAATATTTTAGAGGGAAATAACAATCAAGATTGCACATGCATTGTGTATTTAATACAATCACTCATCATGAGGATCACAAAAAAAAAAAGACTTAAAGAGCCTTTTGATAAAAGTTTTTATCTGAAGCAATGTAATGATAAGCATTTTAATCCATTACACATAATCATGTTATAACATTTGCTCATCTGTCTGAATGGCAATTATGCTTCCTACACATAACAAAATGTTTGAGTCGGTGGAAACTAATTGAGGAATGGTCTTTAGAGAATATTCAATTTGGCACAAATGCATTTGATGTGACTGAAAAAAAAAAATTGTCATGTCATCAGATCACAAAATACATTTTAAGCTGGACAACAGGGATCAGAAATGGAAGGGATTTCACAGGATGACTGGCCAAATGTATTCCACTACACATCATGGCAGCCAAAGAACAATTTGTTTTACTTTGCTTGATTATCATAGTAGAAGAAGAAGAAGAAGAAAACAAAAACAAAACAAAACAGGGTTATGGGTGCATTGCATAGATGTACCCAGTAATCTACTGTATGCAGGGCTGCCAGCACATCATACATTAGAATCAGGAAGACACCAAGCAACTGTGACCTCCCAAGTCATGGCAGCTTTAATATTCTTTTGTCAGGACATGAAGAGACATTCAACCCTCTATACGCCACATTGGTACAGAAAGGGGTAAATTGCGGTATGAAACAAGTGGTGAGTGGCTTGTCATGGAGTACTTTAATCTCTGTGGCTCCTTTTCTCCTTTCCCCAGTTGCATGATGGGAAGTCCGACGTGATTACGTGGCCGGATGAGAGACAGACCACAGAGAAATGGCAGTGTCATTGTGATAGCATGGTTTGGAGGACTTGTGAAGTGTTACATTTCAAATCTGTAACATGCACATTTCCCAAGAATAGGAGTCACATGTAGAGAAAGATCTCTCTTTTTTTTTTTGGGGGGGGGGGGAACAGGAAAAAGAAACCATGAAAAAAAAATTAGAAAAAAAATCGGTACCAGGGTCTGTCAAACTAATAATATTAGTGTATTTTCTATGCTTTATCAAAACATACACATATGGACAACAATGTGAGTACTTCGACACACAAGTACCCTCCATATATCACAATGAATTATGTACTTCATGAAACATTTGACTTTTTTATAAATATATTCTGCATGTTAAAAAGAGTGAGATGAAAACAATCTTAAATGTTCCTGTACCTTCATGGAAAAGAAAATCAGTTCATTTTTCATACCAAAGGCAAAGTTATCAAAGTGTGGTTATTAAACTTCTGCACAGCAAGGTGAAACAAAAAAAGAGAGAAAATGACAGCAACCAGTTAATGCCAAAAACAAGTTATGAAGGCCGACACTTATCTTGAAATTCAATACACAGCATGAAATTCACATCCTTCAAACTACATACACATATGTAATATACATACACAATACATTCAAAATGTCTTGAAATGATATTCAATTTGTTAATAGTACCTGCATTGAATGCAGACACAATATGGTAGTTGGTGTACAAGAAAACATGGTTAGGCATGTGCATTATATTGAGAAAGACGACACTGTTAGAGCACACTTTCTGTCACACTTTCTGTCAAAATGTCACTTGAATGGAAACTTTAATTAGAAGGTCGAAGGCATTGCTTCTTTTTTTTTCCCCTATACAAACTGCAAAGAAAAAAGATTATTTGGTAGTGAAAATATGATGCATTTTTGATGAATTGTAAAGACAAATGGGAGAAAATGTTGTTAAACAGCACAAGGTGTAAATAGTGCACAAGACAAGCTACAACTTTAAACACGTGGGGGGGGGGGAGGGGGAGGGGTCCACTGCTTGAAGTGAGATAAGGAATCGGTGATTACAATACATGTTACATATCAAACTTTTAATGTGCAGGTTGAAGTTGGATCACCGCAAACTGCTGGAGGTCTTACTCGCTGGCTTGCTGTGCAATGATGTCACTTCCTGTTCAGATGCATGGTGGGATGCGCGACCTACGTGGATGGAGAAAGCAGGAATTCCATCCATGGATGAATTACAAGACGGTTTAAATCGTATAGCTAGCATTCATTGCCAGTGACTTTCTTTTTCTTGTGAGGGTACTAGGACTTAATTGAACCACATACAGCCGACAGAGACATGCATTCTGATGACCCTGGTCTGATGCATGATGGGATGTGCGACCTTGAAGGGTGGGTACGGCAAAAGGCATACAAGCAAAGGAAATTGAATGAAACACTGCAGTCTATCCTCCACGGACTTCAAGAAGAACGTGATGCACAGTATCAGGATTCACAAAATGTTCTTCAGGTGAAGAAGGCTCTCACAAAATGAACTGGGCACATCAAAATCAACTGGACATTTTAAAATGTTTTAACTAAAGTTAGATATTTAGAAGTTAAAAACTTTTACAATTCAGTGACCTCTTCTGGCACAGTGTCTCTTGTATATGTATGTTGTATTCTACATGTATGTTGTTATTATTCAATGACCTTCATTGTACATACACTGTACATGTATTTAAGAGCATCAAAAGTGCGACTAACTTATTAAGCTGCTAATTTCTTTCTCCTTTTCCTCGTTTTCTATTTTGTTGTTTTGTTTCATTTTTTGTTTTGTGTGTTTGTGTGTTTATTTGTTTGTTTGTCTGTTGTGTGTGTGTATGTGCATGTGTGTGTGTGTGTGTGTGTGTATGTGTGTGTGTGCGTGTGTGTGTGTGTGTGTTTTTTTTTTTGGGGGGGGGGGATTGCATTATCAGTTTTTTGTGCCTAATGTATCAAGAGTGCAGAGAAACAGTGCCTGACCAGACAAGGCTTACAAAACTGGACAAGAGTCAATACTTTTCCTTGATTTGAATGTTTCAAATTTCAGATCAACATAGAACAGCCCTTCGGAAAATACCGGTTCCTGATGCAAGGACACATTGTCTGCAATGATGTGATCCACGGTAGAAATGAATTAGGTGTGCACAACATCTATAGGTGTATCTACACATGGGAGAACTTGCAAACTTCAAAAAGGAAGAAGTGTCAGTACGGTGCATTCACAGTCACAGCAAATTTCTCTTACTCTGCCGGCGGCTAGCCAAGGGAGACGCGGCTGCCTTCTCTGTTGAATGATGAGAAGTACCACCTGGTCACATGATCAACGTGGGAAGCATTTGTGTGAAGATAGAAATATGAAAGCAATGAGGAAAGGGTCCCCAAATAAAGGAAAGTGATAACCACCCATAAAAACAGACACAAAGATTGCTAGAAATGATAAAGAATAGCCATTAAAATCACAAAGTAATGTAAAGGAAATGTGAATCACACTCCAAACATCACAACTAAGAAATTGAATGTAAACCTCGCCCAGAGAAGTCTCATAATATGATCCCCCAAACAATCCAACTGTGTCAAACCACGATCATACATAGCAGAAGGCAAAAGATTTGAATAGAAAAAAAAAAATTCTCTCACTTGGTCGTCTGCTTGTCCTCGGTGATCCATCTTTCCCCGTTGCATGCTGGGATATGCGGCCTTAGAGTACATGGCAGGAAAAGTTGAAAATTTCATAATCAACAGTTATACTTGACGAATCAACTGGGGCAGATTACTGCAAGAGACGTCACTACTCGTTATAAGCACACAATGTACCGCAACAACCTAATGGTATCACTAATCATTTCGTAGAAAAAATAAATTGATTGCAGGTGAACCTAATATGACAATGTGTGAAAGTGTCATTAAAATGAGCTAATGTGGTTCAGTGGATAAGAACATGGGCTGTCAATCGCAAGGCCCCTGGTTCAAGTCCCCTGGCTGCAGCAGGTGTGCCCCTACGCAAGACACTTTATCTCTATTACCTAGTCCTTTGGAGGGGACTAACAGCTGTCGGTCCTGCATGGTTGCTTGCTTATTTTAACCAGTTGAAGACTAGTCCCACGTATACTCTGGCAGGTGTCTATGAGAAAGGTGTACTACAGTAAAATCAGCTTGTCCTCAATGGGTTAACACATTCAATGCTTACTTGTGGTCACTATGTACACAAAATCAATTCTAATCTTTCAATCAGAAGCATATCTTCCTTTGATTCTTTCAAGAAGGCACTTAAAACTTATCTGTTTTAAGTATTGATGATTGTATATATATGTTATGTCATGATCGATTGTTTATGTTACGTCAAGAGCATAGAGAATTTAGTTAATTATTATGTGCTTTATAAATGTGAATTATTATTATTATTATTATTAAAGGGATGGTACAGTATTGGTGGAGATGAGAATTGGGCTTTTAACATATTGCAAGATACCAAGAAAACACTTCTGATATAGTTTAGAGCATACCATTTTAAGAGGAATTCAAAGCTTATTTGATGAAAATCGGGTTTGGAATGACTGAAACATCCAAAAACAAAGTAAAACAAAGCAATCGTAATAAAGTGTGGGTCCCACACTTTATTAGAATTGCTCTTTTTTTGGATATCTCAGCCATTTCAAAACCAATTTTCATCAAATAAATGTTGAATTCCTCACAGAATTATATGCTCTTTCATATTTCATAAGAGGTTTCTCATTATCTCATCAAAAAATGTTAGAAACCTGAAATTAGGTCTCAACCAAAACTATACGATCCCTTTAATCATTTTCAATACAACAAGTAAATCTTAGACTGAGAGAAACAGAATATGGGAGTCTAAATTTTTCACTGCACACTCTCTTACTCTGTTGCCTGCTTGCTACAGGCGTTGCCTCTTTCTCTGCATCATGCTGTGATGTGCGGCCTGATTGCATGGTAGACAGTCATGGAAGCATGGGAGGATTGGACAATGTGAAGACAGTTGACGTGACATTCAGAGTTAAGTCTGTTAGTCTCAGTTCAGGTTGTCCTAATCAAATTCAGCAAAGTTCAAAACACAGTCACATATGTACAAGTGCACCCAAACATAAACACACACACACACACACACACACACACACACACACATACAATGTACGTTTGTAAAGCTGATTCTAATATATTTTTCTCCTTTTTTTTTTTGCCTCTACTCTTGGTCTTAATCATCTCTGTAAAAATGAAATTTGCTTCCTTTCAACTTTAAGACAACCCAAAGTTAAACTGTACTGTACATATAATCCTTGTTTCAAATGAATTGTGGGAACCTTGAAAATAATTATATATTGACTGAAGCAAAAATGTGAACTTAATCAAAAAAAGTCAACATTCATATTATTGTAACAGTGAACATTTTGAGCAGCTGAAAATGGCCTTTGGCACTACGCAAATCACTAGAATTACAGTGCCAGAGAGATTCATCAAAGAGGGCGCTCACTTCTATATTTGGAAATATTCTTACTCGGGCGTCTGCTTGCTTGTGGCAAGGATTCTTTCTCTACTGCATGCTGGGATATGCCGCCTAAAAGTAAGTAGGGAAGAAAATTATACAATTATGGATATTACATCTAAACGTCTTTACTACACCCTATCTAAAAAATAGGTGCAACTTATACGCTGGCTGAAATGAACTAGTTGGAGGCTTATCACTGATCACAGTTTCTGTTTGTTTCTGGAAAAAAAAAAGTGTCAGTGAAGTTTCTGCCAAAATCATGTAATTTCCCTGTTATTTTCTTTTGCACTTTCATATGCATGGTCACAACTGATAAATGTCGAATGAGTGATTTAAAGATGTTCTTGTTTCTCTGTAACAAGTGCTATGTAACAGAGGGAGAAGAGTTTAAGATACACAGCGTAAGATTATTTTGTTCACTGCATAAGATTTGTACATCTTTCAAAATGACATCCTAAGCAGCACTGCTGATATTACAACCAAAAACAAAACAAAATATAATACACAGATATACTCAACAGAAAACCCTATAAAATGATTATATTCATGACACAAAAAAAATGGTACTCATAAATTGGTAAGAATAACAATGACTGTATAATCCAAGCGACCACTACAACAAACAAATCTACTACTGACAGTAATAATAGTCATAATCATCATCATCCTCATCCTCGTCATCTCCTCCTCCTTCTCAACATCGTCACAATAACAATCTAATGGCAGTCATAAAGATTACACATCTGTCTTACTCTGCTGTCTGCTTGTTGGTGGTGACGCCTCTCTCTCCGCTGTTTTATGGGATGTTCGGCCTGATCACATGATCAGAGCGGAGAGCGTAGATAAGGGGAGAGACGGATACTGTTTTAAAACACAAAGCCCTCAGAAGCATAAACTGTGGCTTCCCATTATCAGTGCAAAGAAACGCTAAGACTTGAAAGTGGTGAAATCAAGTCAGAATAAAACCAGGGATGAATCCATGAATAACTCAAATTGCTTGGTGCAAACACAACGTGGCAAAATTATTCACATTTAATGCATCGACTTCAACATCTCAACCCTATATGTAGGTGATCAAAGAAATGAGGTGAGATATAAAATCATTACAGAGAAGGAAACAGTAGTGATATAATGGCTATTAAAGGGAAGAATTAGTGTCTTTAGTGCTGAATGATTTCTTACTCTGCCGTCTGCTCGTCTGCGGTGATGCTCCTTTTTCAGATGCATGTTGCTGGGATATCTGGCCTAATGTATGAGTGAGGTATGTGTGGACAAGAAAAATACGGCAGTACAGAGTGAGTTTCTTCATTTTTTTTTTTGCAACGAAAACAAGCATTCTTCTTGCTCAAAAACCAAATACAAAGAAAGAAATACAACCAGCCAAATATAAATCTGACCTGTAAGTCAATCATATCATTGTTTATGCACTTTAATATTGAAGGCTTCACACATACTGATGACATTCTCGTTTAAAGGTATTAGCCCACATTTGTAAACCTGCAGCAATTGGTCTCATAGTTAGCATGGAGTTTGGGTATGATTACAGTAACACCTGTGCAAAATTTCGTTCCAATTAGTCCATTACTTTCATAAAAATGAATGAAAATGCACCGTATGCATGCGTATAACGCTCGCTAGCTCCGGTCCACGTACGTACTACATGCATGCGTTACATGTGTAAGTTACATGTACGTAGCTAGCCCGCGCTCGTAATTCGATTTTGGGTCGGGTTGACCCGGTTTGAAAATTGATTTTAAAACGATGATTTTCTCTCTTTTTATCGAATGGTATAGACAAAGAGCAACAGGTGAGGTATGTTACTGTTATAACTTGTACTTGAAGTCATATTGGACCTGTTTTATGCAGTTATGATTTTCGTGGGTTTGCAAATGTGGGCTAATACCTTTAAACAGTCAGCGAGTTCAGTGTGACGAGAGTTGCAGTGAGGCGGAGAAGTAGAGAGTTAGACTAGATAGATAGATAGATAGATAGATAGATAGAAAGAAGGAAGATAGAGAGAGGGAAAGAATGGAGCAGAAATGATCACTGCAAAACACTCTGCCTTACTCAGTCTCCTACTGGCTGAGGAGGACGATTCTTTCAACTCTGGATGATTGGAAGGACGGCCTGGTGTGTGGTCATCAAGGAAAGCATAATAGTGGACGGAAGAAAGGAGCCATTCATTTGAGATTTTGCACCATGTAAAGAATAGTTAGATGGTCCTGGTCAGAATTCAAAACCACTGACCTTTTCAAGACAAGACCAGGGACATGCCTATGCTACATTCTGGGACTGAGTACCTGACATACATTAATGAACATAGAATTAGACATAAAGTAGCACTTGGTGTACATATCTGATTACATTTCAGTACTCATGCTAGTAATGGAAGTGGGGCCAAATATTGATATATATCTATGTTACTCCTGTAATGGAAAATGTAGACACTGCAAAGACAGAATGTGAGCAGAATGAGGCAAAAAATCATCACAGCTAACATGATTAACCCTATTCTAACTGGGGGGGGGGGGGTCAAATTGACCCCCCCCCCCTCGACATTTCGCGCCACGATTCCGCAACGCGCAAAGATTTTGCCGCGGCGTTTTGTGACTTTTTTCATTGAAGTCTCCCGCATATTTTGAGACCAAATTTGCGACGTCCGGGTACACCGTTCTGAAGTTACGCAATGTTTTGCATATGCATGTTAACCCAAAAACAGCTCAAATTCATGATTTTGTGTGCAAATCCAATGCAAATTGTGTTTTTTTGTTTAATTGATATGAATTGGATTATTTCATCTTTTAACCATTGAAATTAATCAATTCTAATGTAGATCAGCTTGGAAAAGTGCCTGCAACAAATTTTGGCAAAAAAATAATAGAAAACAAAAGGTCGAAAAAACAATAAAATACATAAGAAATTAACAAAACAATACAAAACAAAAGAAACTGACTTTGATTGCGCTATTTTTTTATAAGAAAATTGTTCGATATGTCTTGAGGAACTCTGACACAAAAATTTAGCAATCCTTCAATCTTTCTAATGGAGTTATAGGTGAAAATATGATTTCATGCATTAATTTGCATAATTAATTTATTAAAAAATATAAAATCAAATTTTTTCTATTGTATGACCATATAATCTTGTAGTTGACATCCGGCTCTATGTACAGGCAAAATTTTGCGGCGATCGCGCGATCGGCGGCCGAGATCTGAAGGGGGGGTCAAATTGACCCCCCCCCCCCCCAGTAAAAACTTGGTCTCAAATAGCCCAGTTAGAATAGGGTTAAGGCATCAAAGCAGCTGCTTAATTCAAGTGAAGGTATAACAATAGTTAAACACTTGTATTGGAATTCACTGTCTGCATTCATATCTGGAACCTACATCACAAACAAAAATAATGAATGAGATACATGGACCTCTACATTTACTTTTTATGGCACATTTATGACACATTACGACACATAAAGATCCTCTTTTTTTTTTTAATCTCCCTAGCTACACCTCTTTCTTGATCTATTCTTCTTTTGTCATCTTTCTCTTTTCTTTCTTTCTATTTTTCCTCCTCTTCCTCCTTCTGTCTATCTTCCATCATATCTTTTCTGTCAAACCTTTGCACGCTTCAAATGCCAAATGGCACAAAAAAAATCCTATAGTGTTGTACACACAGTCCAAAGTTTCTGGCACAGACAAGGTCAATCTCATTTAAAAGAGAGAGAAAAAACAACAACAAAACTCTCACACACACACAGACAGAATCAACTTCACAAAAACAGAGGCATGGTGCAATGGTGTTTGTGCAAGAACACAGCAAATGATATAGTCTGGGTACCAAAGTCAGAGTTTGGACCTAATCTTGTTTTACCATCCACCCAATATATATATATATATATTTTTTTTTTTTTTTTTCTACTGGCTTTACCTCATTTCGAAGACGCTTAATCCGAATCTGGATGATACAGTTCTTGCATCCTCAATGATTTTGAGATATACACAATTTCTGGTGACCATTTGGTGGTAATCTTGAGTATCTAAAAACCATCAAGGATGCAAGAGTTGCATAAACCAGATTTGGATTCAGCACCCTCGAAATTAGAGTGAAACCACCATAAAGCAATAGGTGCACAGTAAAACAAGGTTCAGCCTCTGGCACCCAGATTAATGTCCTTACTCTTTGAGACAGTTTTTTGTGATGATGTCTCTCCTCCTGGGTCCTGCTGAGTCATGTGACCTGATCATGTGACAAACAGGAAGACAACCACACATGACCACACACCATCACCTCTCAAGCTCCTAATGCCACTTATATATGGAACATATAATATATGATTACGAATATACAGTATATTAAAAAATGCATCTTTCCAACAACTATCTACCCCTTTAGAATCGAAGTGCCTCGTTTGAAAACCACAATGAAAATTTGAAAGGATCAAGGGTGGTAACTTCAGACAAGATACGTACACTGTGCTTATCAACAAATCCTAGATCAAAAAAAAAAAAGAGAAAAGAAGGAAGTGAAAATAGATAAAAGATATCTAAAATATCCAAACTACCACGATTTTAAAATAACAGACAAAATAACTAACGAATAAACCGTGAACCAGTAACATACCAGTGTGTGCAATTCATCATTCTTATCCAAAAGCCCATTGTTCCCTCTACCACCACCATCAAAAAAAAGGAGGGTGCAAAGTCAAAATCTGAAATCCTTCAAGAAGACATGAATGGGGCGGGTGCAATAATTGTGAGAGATAAAGGACTTCTGTGCATGTCCACGTCAAACGTGTCTTACTCGGCGGTTTGTGGTCCCACTCCATGATGTCATCCTCTGCGTGATGGAAGGAGCGTCCACCTAGTTTTCAAGTGAGTGTGGAATGGTATGCATGAGTGGTAGAACATTTTAACGTTTGATAGACGAAAAATTAAATACAGTGTATTGGTCCGAGTCTCTGATGTAATTCTTACATGGGTAATATTGGTCATGTCTTGTACATCATCTCTGGTGCAGATAATGCAAGCCTGACTTTTCTTTTTTTTGTATTGTATTTTTTTAAATCTATCAGGTGAGCACATCCTATCATTACCTTTAACACCCACACCTGGGATAGTGTGAAATCTTGGCTAAATGCCAGTCTTACTCAGGAGCAAGCTTATAACACCAATGACAGCTAAGAATGAGGAAATGAGGAAACAGCTTGTGATAAACCAGAAGCCCAGACTTGGTTTGAGATGCAAATAGTGGTAACTTTGAATGCCTGATTTAGTGTGAAACAATTAGCAGTCTCTAAAAATGTACATATATCTACAAGTCCTGATGCATGGGGTTGGGGGGGGGGGGGGCAAGTGACATAAAAATGCAGGACAAATATAGGAACATGGGTGGTTTGACCATAAGGATAATACAATTCTTGGCTATTGGGGAAAACCAGACAATGAGCACTCTTAATAACGGTGTATGCAATCTTCTTGTGTCAATTAAAGAGGTTGAAGCTGGTAGCTATTGCCTCATCCCATTACAAACCAAAGAGAGAGAGAAAAAAAAGAAAGAAAGAAAGAAGAAAGTGTCATAGGCAACTTGTATCAGAGTGGTATCTAACAAATTATACTAATTCCTATACTTTGGAGAGATGGGAGTATTCCTTTGACCTTATCTAACAGTCATTGGATACTTAATGCATCAGGTGTTCTTGGAACATGATGATATCTTCCTAAAGTAATCCTGCAAACATTACTTATAATTTATGACATGACAGAGTGATGAATGTCTAAAATAAACTGTTGCAATTACACAACAATTCTCTTTGGTTGTACCTCTCTCAAACAAACAAACAAACAACAAACTACATACAAATGAAGCAAAAGGCAATCAAACAAATGACAAAACACTTAAATTATACACAAAAACCACTTTACTGTCAGTGCAAAACTGATGTATTTCCAGACTATTACCAACTTTCTTTAGATTTGTGCTTTGTGCATTGAACTGTAATTCAAAATGAACTATTACTGGTGTGGTTGCTGCTATATGGGAGGGTGACAACATAGTTGAAATGAAGGCTACATTCTGCTACCAGTGACGGCACACTACACTAATAATATGTTCTGATATGCTTATACACAAGTAGCAAGTTGGATTCAGCATGTGTGGGCCTATATCATTGTGTAAGGCTACAGTGTAAAGCTACATACAGTGTCAGACTATATTGTCACTCTTTGGTGTAAGTCTATAGTGCTACTGTAGCTTATAGTAAATTCATACAGGGTGTAATCAAGCCTAGTGTTAGTCTACAGTGTTAGCCTACAGTGTCAGCCTATTGTGTAAGTCTATAGTGTCTGCTTATAAAGGAGGTCTACGGTGTAATCAAGCCTCTAGTGTCAGCCTTTGGTGTCGGCCAATTGTGTAAGTATTATGGTGTAAGTCTTATGTGAAAGAAAACAGTGCATGCCTAAAGTGTCAGTATAAACTAATGGTGTCTGCCAGGATGAAACACTTGCAAGGGAGTGTAGTGACTTCTCTTTAGATGGCAGTTTAATTCCAGAGTGACATGGGTCATTAGACATTGCAAAACAGTCAAATATCACAAAGTATTGGAAAGGACTTATAAAGATCTGTTGCGAGCAGTGGGGGGGGGGGATTAAAGCTTGAATTACATAGCACAGAAATCAAGAAACACAAAAATTAAGGGTCTGACACTGGTGTAACAGTGTGACATTCAGCAAAGGTCTAACACTATCTGGACAGGTGCTGTTGACGCTGTAAAAGTATAGAGATACACCTAATCAGTGACTTGAGTGCGATGTGAGATGAGGCTTCACTATAAATGAATATAAACAAAGCTGTGTTACACACAGTAATGGATTTCTATGCCATCTATAAGTGCAGTTTTCAGATGAATCTAATCATGAAGTTGTCACTGCATTTTGCCAGGTGCAGTGCACAACGAGTGTGGTACAAGAGGTTTCCACTATCGTGCACTCAAGGAACTACAACGAATATGAAAACAACAAAAAGTGGGACAAATATTTGCCCTTGAAAGGTGCGAGATTCAACTGATCACTGCATCAAGATCTTACTGTCCGCTGGCTGAACGCCATATTTATCAACCGTATCTCCCGGAGTAACAACTGATCTTAAACCTGAGATAAAGAGAATACCACCAAAAAAATAAAAATTGAACGTGTGGCAAAACGGAGAAAAGACAAACACATTATCTATCAACCTACCTTTCATCAAACAGTGTTGATTTCTAGCCATTCCTTCCACACATTTTCTCCCCCTTCTCCTAAAGTTCTTTCCAATTTGTAAGATTTTTTTTTAGGTAAGGAGTGTCTTTAAATTTTTATTCAGTCTTTGTACAAGTATAAGTGATAGGACATAAAATGGAGGTCCCGTGTATGAGAGAGTCACAGCTCATGCACGTAAAAGATCCCGCTTCATTCATTCATCGCAAAGAGCAGGGTGTCTAACCCGGTGAAGTGGTCCCACCCCACATCCAACTGGACCCCATGGAAGACCAGCTTAGTGTAGCTGAATATGGGCTATCCAGCCATCTTCACAGATGGAAAATGAACAACAACAACAACAAGTAATCATCCGTAAATACATTGTACAAAGGTACAATGTAAGCAACTATAAGGAAATGTAAAGCCTTGTACAAATGTACTAGAATTAAATTACACACATGAGAACACATGAGAAAAACATGTGAGCTGGGCATCTCTTTATATTCCACAACAGGGAAGCATGATGATTACAATATTATGATTCAAGTATACAAGTACATAGTCAAAAACAACAATGAAAAGCAAAAATGAGTGACAGGAGAGAAGAAAAAGTGGTTAGGTACTTCTTGATAACAGTAAATCACAGATGTACATCACGTGCCTCAAGGCTGGTCTTGGTATGATTTTAACACTAAGATTTCCTGCATTTTCTCTGGTATCCACGAAGAAATGTACATCCTAGAACATAATTTGTGAAACTTAAGACATTGTAGATGTAGAAATGTACATCCTAGAACATAATTTGTGAAATTTAAGACATTGTAGATGTGATTCATAACACAAAGCAAAGCAGGATAAAACATGTGGTGGTTAGTCACAGTTGGGGGGAAAAAAAAACCCACACACGGCAAAGTCATACTTTTCACCGACGCTAATCTTGACCCTGGCTCCGATGGGCTGGAGGGTTGGTGACTGACAGGGAGGGTCACTGAACTGACTCTCGACTCCACAGGCTCTGAACCGACCCTTGACCGGACAGGCTCTAACTGTGGGGTCGGCGGGTCCTCGGTCAGTGGAATGGTCACTGAACTTACGGGAGAGGGGAAGACTGGGCGGGGGGGGGGGGGGTAGGTCCAGGATGCCACGGAGACAAAAAGAGTTGACAAGAATGACAAATATAAATAGATAAAACAGGATGTAATAGAGAAATTCAATACAAATCACTGAAAGTGGAAGTACATATGAAGTTCAATGTAATCTAACTGCAGGAGCATAATGAAACTGAGGAGTATACACGTAAGTATGAAAATGAAGGCACACTTAGGAGATAAGTTTACATCTTTTGATATAACTTATGATCAGACAAGTATAGTATTGAGTTGAAACGGATATGATACTCTCTTGATTAAAACCCAAAAAACAAAAACAAAACAATGACTAAACAGGATTAATGTGATTGGAAAGCTGAAAAAGGGATTAATCACTGAGGCATGGAAAAATATAATCATAGTTTTTGAGTAAACTGCACACAGCTCACATCTGGGATGGCAAGCAAATGAACTTTGCTCAAACCAACATTAACCGACACTTCCCAAACTGGGTGAGTTACAAAACTGGATAGTTCTGCACAATGATACAACATTTGTGTACTTACACTGAGCATTATGTGCATAAATTTCTACACACAATTGTGGCAGTATCACATAAAATATTCTGATGAATGTAGTTTAGTAAAGCTGTGGCAGCAAAGAAGTCATCGGGGTAATCTTTGCTTCACACTGGCAAGTAAAAAAGCAGAACTTCCATTCTAGCTTTATCACGAGCACTTTGATGTAAATACAAATGTACAACACTATAAGGGAAGGCAAAATTTGATATCATTTGATGACAAGCTTGTTATTGTACATGTAGCTATTAGCTACATGTACAATAACAAGCATTAAGAAAGCATTAACATTTTGATTATCCTGTTATGCCACACTGATTGCTCAATATGTTTTAACACACTGCGCTCTTTTGTAACGGTTGGCAGCAAAAGCTGGCCATGGAACGCGCCCATTTCGAAATTAGAGCACATTTGGGGGTTAAGCCTTGGAGAGACACAGCTTTCCCAGCCGACTTTCCTGTTAATGTGCAAGCCACACTGATACATATTGTGTTTGTTAGTGGGACACTCTCTTACTGTTTGACCCCCCACGGGGGTTTGAGAGGCGGGATATGGGCCCCTCTCCCAACTCCACATTCTCCACCGGTGGCAGGTCCTGAGGTATGGGCTTCCTCTTTTCTGTTTTGTGGGGGGATAGGAGGGTTGGACGATTTGGGAAGGACATTTTTTCAAACACAATGTGACTCCCTGCAATTGGTATGCAGTGAGGTAAAATTACTGGCAAATTGTTGGCAGATACTGTATACGCTATAATTTTCGCGTACATAAATTTTCGCGAATTGCCGCTGTCACACATTTTCACGAGTGGTTAAATTCGCGATTGGGGGACCAGAGAAAATATGAAGTGGCAAAGAAAGTGTGAATTTTCAACTTACTAGCAAATAAGAATGATACTAGTTATACACTGCATGAAAAAAAAAAAACTAAACTCTGCGAACTAGTACGTTAGAATTCAACATTTTTGAAGTGGTTAAGTCCATCGCGCTAGATTTCTGATGAGTGGTACGAGGGGTATGAGTATATTCAGCGGCAACCAGCTGGAGCATACGAAGCCCCGGCCCCTAAAGTTGACATGTAGCGGCATGCAAACGCAGGAGCTAGTACTAGTGCATGTAATCAAGGGTGACACGCCGCGTGTTTGTAACGTTGTGGCGCAATGGATTGGCTCTCTACAGTATTCGTAAGTAGACGTGAATGTGCTATATGTACGTAAACAAGCTTAGCCAGTATGGTCTGTTCGGTAAGCCGTGACATGGTATTACTAGTACTGAAATGTTCGTATCATCAAGGCAAGGAATTCATTTTGGAAGGTAATATTTTCGCGTGTTGTTAATTTTGCGAAAAGCTCCCGACTTGCGAAATTTGCGAAAATAAAACCCCCGCGAAATATATAGCGTATACAGTACCTCTTTGCATTCTTTCACAACTGGAAATGTTGGAAAATATCAAGACAGTCAGCATAACCTCTGGGACAAATCTAAAAACGGATAATGCACACGTTCCTCATGCGCACACACACACTCAGACACAAACACACACATAAACATAAAAAAGCACCATCTTTTATCATAGCCTGCACACCTGATAACATGGGAAAACACCAAACATTGATATTACAGAGACTCATTGATTTCCATTCCATTCAGAACCTTGTACATTGTAGGCTGCCATGGGAATCTGGAATGCCAGGTATGGGACATCTTTAATACAGATTCTCAAAGAACAGAAGTATCACCATGCCAATGCATCTTTATACTTGTGTTCATAACAATGTCCTTGCAGCAGAACTGATAATTGTCAAAGCTCTTCATCTGTGTACTGGTGATAATGACACTACAGGTGTAATGACAATGAATAGTTTAAGATACAATGTAGCTCTATCACGACAATGATAATGACAACTGTAGAGAAGATACTGGTGCTGTTACACTGACACTAATCAAACTAGCATTTGCAGAACACTGTAATTCGTATATACATGTAGTCCTCTATCTGTTTGTATACACGTGTTGACACCATCATGAAATTGACATCGGGTGCTGTACACTTACTTAGTCTGTTGCCTCCAGTCCCAGGCCGGCTGGGAGGGGGAGAGTCTGAAGATTTGATGGGAGGGGGCGGGGTCATCCCACGGCTGGCTGGCCTCTTTCCTTCTGGTGTCCGTGGGATCTTTGGCCTACTCTCAAATGCCTGCATGTATTCTGGTGGTCTGAGAGATGGGAACAAGATACCATTACAATTTAAAATTTCTTCTCTGTGTTTTAGGACTCAGAGACATTGTTTAATGCTGCTTGTTTTATTCACTTATGTTTCTATCATCAGCACTATAAAAAAATAAAAAAAAATGCATCACTGACAACAAACTACTTGGTGATTTAGAACGTAGCTGTTATTTTCCTGATACCTCCTATTATGAGCAGAAGTATTCTACGACCACAACAACTAGAATCACTTTGATTTATAGCTGCAATTGAAGTGAGGCACTACTATCTGTAGTACAGCTGTAATTACACTTATGCTGTCAATTTTGCCTCATTTATCTACATACATCGTATGTCTGCTGTATTTTTTGTTTCTGCATAACACTGTTCATATTGCTACTAACTGATCATTGAGGCAATCACACCTACCTGGCCCCTGGTCCATTGCTGCCTGGTTTGGGTGTTGAATCCTGATGATAATTTGACACCAAGAAAGCAAACAATTAAAATTCAAAATGATGTTAACAAAATGACACATTTATGGAAATGACAACCCTTAGCCTGCTTGGATAGCTGATTGGTGCACATGCCAGAGTGTTTCTTTGTTGACTGACATAAATGTCTGGAAAGTAATTGTAAATGAATAGAGAGTACCTAATTCCCCTACCCCTATTATGTGTACCCATGACCTCCTGTTGGACTATTTGTAGGGCACATTCATTTGCTACACCTCCACGGGATTGTCAACTCCACAACCATGTCATGTTTGGATGGATTATTGAATGCAGATGGCGGAACATAGCAAGTTCAGTCAAGTGCTGTGGCACATAAAGGGTGAAGTAATTCATGCAGTGCTAACAATTTTGCATACTTACTCCAGCAAGAAAATGAAGGCAATAAAAACAAGTATATATTCTGTTTCTCTAATCTTCTTTCTTTCCTTTCTTACTAACATAGGAATCAGCAAGCACTATCCATTTGATATTTTACAACATTGCAACATCTGGTTCAACAAGGCATGACACTTGCATCTAATTTGTCTCTGCTCTGCAACATTTATGGTTAAAGAGCAACATAAGACTTCAAGCAATAAATGACTGACTAACGTTGCAGCAAAAAAACTAGAAATGTCGCTTTGGCGACTGGTATGCCTCCGCCATAATGCATGATTTTCCCAATAGGTCTAGATAGTTTACATGTGGACAATGTGTGATTACATTTTCACAAAATTGGCAAAATATTGAAATGACAAGTTTGTCACAAATGTGTTGAATGTTCACCTTCCTTGACGTAGGTTTAATTGGATGAATAGGAGAGCATGTATCTAGGGATTTAAGGACTTTAACTTGACTTTGACCCATTCATACATTTAGGCATTGAGTAATTTTCAAGGTACAGGTGTGGAGAAAAAGTGCAATTTCTGAATTGAATAGTAAACTGTTACCATTTTCATCTGGCCCTTGACCCTAAAATTCATAAGATAATCACTTTCAGGTAGAACATGCATAATATGTACTAAGTTTCAAGATAACTTGAGCCACTTCGAGATATGGAGGAAAAAGTTAGTTCAGCACTTTCACTTGATCGTTGACCTTTTGACCTTTGAGGCAAAAAAAAGAAGAAAAAAAAAAAACTTTCCTGAGAATTTCTATTAGGTTACACATGCATACACCAAGTGTAAAAAAATAACCCTGCTGGCATTGCATAAATATGAGGGTAATAGTAACATTTTGAAGTCTTGCACTTGACCTTTGACCCCTGACCTTTGACCCCATGAACCCTACATTCTCTAGATAATCACTTCCAGTCAGTACATGTAAATACTATGTTCCATGAAGATACCTTGAACAATTTTCCAAGGTATGGAGAAAAAAAAGAAGTTTTAATATTTTTACTTGACCTTTTGACCTTTGACCTCTGACCTCATGACCCAAACTTTCACCAGAGAATCTTAATTGGGTAATACATGTATACACTAAGTTTCAAGAAAATCTCTTCAGGCATTCAATAGATATGGTGGAAATAGTGAAATTTCATGTATTTGACCCTGACCTTTTGACCTTTGACCTTTGACCTCATGACCCAAACTTTCACCAGAGAATCTTAATTGGGTAAAACATGTATACACTAAGTTTCAAGAAAATATCTTCAGGCATTCAATAGATATGGTGGAAATAGTGAAATTTTATGTATTTGACCTTGACCTTTTGACCTTTGACCTTGAGCATGTGCACCCAAAAGTTGATAGGCACAACTTCACCCCCTAATACACATACATGCCAAGTTTCATTAGGATACCTCAACAGGTTTCGATAGTTACCTTGTCCACAAAATTCATTACGGACGGACGGAAGGACGGACGGACGGACGGACGGACGGACGGACGGAAGGACGGACGGACGGACGGACGGACAACCCGAAAACATAATGCCTCCGGCACCACTTCGTGGCGGAGGCATAAAAAGAAAAAATGTTTGATACACTTTCACATAAAGAAACATTCTGAATGACATTTCAAAGAAGGAACTACAACTCCCGAGGGTTGGTTTTTGTTTTGTTTGTTTGTTTTGTTTTGTTTTGTTTTGTCTTGTTTTGTTTGTTTGTTTGTTTGTTTGTTTGTTGTTTGTTTGTTTGTGTTTTTTTTTGGGGGGGGGGGTCCCCCACCTATCAAAGTTACAAAATTCAGACTGACCTTGTGTTGTTGAAGATCACCTGCACCAAGGTATGGGTTGGGGAAGAAAGAACACAACAATGTGACAATGAATTAGTTAGTTTCCCTACAACTGAGATGCAAACAGAAGCAATAGAAGTTCACATCTTTTGGCATTTTAAAAACTACAAAATAGAGATTTACACCAAGTTGATACCCGTCTCTGAACATACTGTAAGGAGAAATAAGCAAAAGGCAATGAGTTCTCTGTCATTTAGCAGCTACAATGCTTCGGCAGGTGCATGAATTACTGTAATCCACAAATGTGACCCGCTACAACAAAATGGTCCTAAAGTCGCGCACGGTCGAAGCCGTGAAAATCGAGTTTGAAGTAAGAGCATCAAAATTGGTCAAAACTTACGATTTTCTGAATTTGACATATTATTAGAGTCTGACATGTCTTCTATCATCTGTCGAAATTTTGAAGTAAAATGATGAAAGGAAAGACCAAAAAATAACGTTTTTCTGGGCCATGTTTTTTTGGCGTTTCAACGAAGCAGAAACTGGTTCGAACATTTGGATTGAGCGCCACACATAGGCTCCGCCCCTAACAACGACCAGAGTGATCTCATTGGTCAGTTTGCTGCTTGCCGTTAACCGAAGCGTGAAGCTCGCACACTGCCCAGTCGACTGGTGCGTGCGGGCGGGTTGCGCTATGCCTAGCCGCTTCTCCTGACATCCTGGTCACTGATTGGTTGGTGAGGAGACCGCCGACGCTGTGTTTGAATGAGCATTTCGGGGGTTGCTAGGGCTTAACTTCTATTGTCCGGAGGTGAATAGTGACTTGCGTGTCTCTTGATTGTGATTGCGTCGCAAGGAGAACTTTTAGGGCGCTTTTCTCGAAACAGTGATTTCCCAGACGTCTTGACATGCTCTCTTTTAGACATCGATATCTCCGCAGCTGATTATTTTTATAAGACGTGTTATATATCAATTTAAAGCAGAAAGACTAGGGAATTGTGTCATGCAATTTTTAAATAATCGACCTCGCCCGACTTTAGGATCATTTTGTTGTAGCGGGTCACAAATCTTTCCTCCTAAATTCTTGAGGTACACATGGATTCAATCATTCTTACTCTTTTGGTTGTTGTTGTTGTTGTTGTTTTTTCTTCAAATCTTCACCTTTCTATTGAGCTCAAGATGTAAAATCAAATCAAAACAAATGTTACCCACATATTTCAAACCATGATTTGAATCTACTGACCTGCACCTTGAGCACCTGTTCCTTTACCAGCAGACCCTGCTCGACTACCACTGCTAGTTTGGGGTCTGGAAATCTGCAATGAAGATAGATAATCAAGATGAAACAGGTAATTAATGAACATTACTTTAAAAATGTTATCTTCATAACACAATTTCATAAAATTGTAGTACAAAACTAGAAATGTCGCTAAGGCGACTGGTATGCCTCCACCATAATGCATGATTCTCCTAATAGGTCTATAGTACACGTGGACAATGTGTGATTACATTTTCACAAAATTGGCAAAATATTAAAATGACAAGTTTGTCACAAATGTGTTGAATGTTCACCTTCCTTGACCTAGGTTTAATTGGATGAATAGGAGAGCATGTATTTGAATTTGCCCATTCATAAGTTTATGCATTGAGTAATTTTCAAGGTATGGAGAAAAAGTGCAATTTCTGTATTGAAAAGTACATTGTTACCATTTTCATCTGGCCTTTGACCCTAAAATTCATGGGATAATCACTGTCAGGCAGAACATACATAAATATGTAAAAAGTTTCAAGATAACTTGAGCCACTTTCGAGATATGGAGGAAAAAGTTAGTTCAGCCTTTTTCCTTGATCTTTGACCTTTGAGGCAAAACAAAAGAAAAAAAAGAAAGTTTCCAGAGAATCTCTATTAGGTTATACATGCATACACCAAGTGTAAAAAAAAAAATAATAATAATCCTGCTGGCATTGCATAAATATGAGGGAAATAGTAAAATGTTAAAGTGTTGCTCTTGACCTTTGACCCCTGACCTTTGACCCCTTGAACCCTATATTCTCTAGATAATCACTGCCAGTCAGTACATGTATGTTCCATGAAGATACCTCGAACAATTTCAAAATTACGGAGAAAAAAGTGAAGTTTTGATATTTTTACTTGACCTTTGTGACCTTTGACCCTTGACCTTATGACCCAAAACTTTCACAAGAGAATCTTAATTGGGTAATATATGTATACATTAAGTTTCAAGAAAATATCTTCAGGCATTGCATAGATATGGTGGAAATAGTGAAATTTTACGCATTTGACCTTGACCTTTTTACCTTTGACCTTGAGCATGTGCGCCCAAAAGTTCATAGGCACAACTTCACCCCCTAATACACATACACGCCAAGTTTCAGTAGGATACCTCAAAAGGTTTTTTAGTTATGCTGTCCACAAAATTCATTACAGACGGACGGAAGAACAGACGGAAGGACGGATGGACGGCCTGAAAACATAATGCCTCTGGCACCACTTCGTGGCGGAGGCATAAAAATGGATATGAAAACCTGTGAGATGTCAACAGAAATCATTAGGCAAATAAGCTATCATCACCACTTCATTTACACCTATAAAGGTTAGTTACCATACCTAGTAAATAGTCTCATCCATGACATCTTCAGATGTTTAACCCGTTGAGGATGGTTTGATTTTGCTACAACACGCATTTCCTATAGACACCAGCCCGAGTATATTCAGGACTCATCCTCAACGGGTTAAGAATACATTATGATTTCATTAAAGAAGAGAAAAAGAGACTGAGTAGTAAGAAGCTACTCCTCTGAACAGCAAAATTTTGGTTGCAACGCAACTCTCTTGTTCACAGTTTATCTACACAGACATGATCATAATTAAAGTGTCTTCATTTGCATTGCAGTGAGAAGAAAACTGAATTTTGCTTTTCCTTCTTTCTGTCGTTTTTTCAGTATTTTCAAGGTTTTATAGAAAACTTTTTTCCACAGAAAACAAACCTCCTGGTCATATGATATAAATAAGAGATAGGCATTTTCAGAAATGTTTCTATGATCATACACTATCATGTCAAAAGCTGTCTAATATATATTTTCATTGATTGCAGCAACAATGCCTGTGATATGACTCATATCACTTTATGACTTTGTAAATATCAAACTGCAAAGTTTCTTCTTCAAATTGATAATGATTTCAGCTTTGAAATGAATACTGAATGAGATCATGCCATTACCTGACCAACTGTAGTTCCAGGATGTTGTACATCCATACTGCCACTGAAAATGGAAAACAGAAATAGGGTTTACATCCATATTCATTAGCAATCTCTCTCAAATATATTAATTACAAACATATAATACTATAAGGTCTAATTCATATGTATTGTAAAGAATTCAAGGAATATCATCAAATTTTTCTATCCCAATGAGAATGGATGAATATTATGTCTATTCTATACAAAAGACATTGAAGTACCACTAAATACTGCTGATTGATCTCAGGACTGAAATTCAGAAGGAAAAGCAATGTGAAATATGTTTATCATTATTTTGCTTACACTCATATAATACATCATAGAATACTATTGTAACCTCACCTTTGTCTACTGGCTGGCTTCTGAAGCTGTCTGCTTCCAGCCCTAGAGGGCGCTTCCTACAGTCACATAAAATGCATAAAGAATATTTTAGAATAGATATGCCAGAAAGAGAGAAGAAAAAGCAAAAACAACAACAACAACAACAACAAAAACAATGTGAGCTGCATCATAAAAGTCAATGAGATAGTTATTATAAAAGAGCACTTTTGGCAGTATTCTTCAACATTGAGTATGCTGACTTACAGTAACAAGTGTTAGTGTTTTTTAATTTCATAAAGACACGGTCTATTGATCATCTGCTCGTTTTTTCTTGTACTACTCTCCTCTCATAGAAACATGGCACATAAAGAAGTTACAAAATAAGAAATGCATAATAAGATTTTACATAATAACAAACAAAACAGAAAATACAGTAAACCTCATATTCCTAAATTTTCCTTGCGCTGAATACTCTGAGCTCTATAACAATGACATCTACAGGTCTAAATCTATTCTTTATCTTATAAATCGCTCGAATATTCATTCATTCAAGTCACTTTCTCTGGTTGACTGTAGAAAATAAACAACAACGAAACAAAATAACACATTGATTCATGCATGAAACTTCATTCAAATATAATTCTACATCACTTCTTTTGAGTTTTGCATAGGTTGGATTGACACTATCTATTCATTCATTTTTATCTATATGATATCTTTTTTCAATTGTTAGAGTCTTGTTATTTCTGAATTTCACACAATTCAGTCATCTCAGTAAAATGCCAACAAAAGAAAGACAATGAAAAGTACTCTACCTGTCCATTGGATGCACTGGGATGCCTCTGACCCTCAATCCTGCAAAATAATAATAAAAAAAGAAGAAGTATGAATTAAATGGCAAAATTATTGGGAGATTTGGTTTTGGTTGGTTTGTTTGTTTGTTTGTTTGTTTTTTTAAGAGCATGTGTTTCAGAATTGTCAAAGGTTTAAAAACTCAATACTTCAGTATAAGTGATTTGAGTCAATGTCAGATTATACATTGACTGTACACAGCTACAATTTTACCTTGAGTAGATTTCAACTATGACAAGATACTGGACAGTTTTTAATGTGGTTTATCAGACATTGCAGTAGAAGAAACTGCACACTGGCATTGAACAGACACTATACACCTCATGGAGTAAGATTTCCCTTTTCTTCTCTACATACAAAATGTATATTGTACATCCCATCACTAGCCTGGCCCATTATCATCAAAATATAACAAATTCAAATATATGAACAATCTTGCATTGTTCAGTAGTGTCTCAGTTTGCATAATATTCACAAGAGAAATGAAATGTGTAACATAATGTATCACCATGACAACAGTGGGTACCTAGCTGTGCCTTTCAGCACAATACACAAGGGTTTGCAGCTGATAAGAGTTGGTGAAAGGCGAGTACACCATTGAAACACATATCACAGGAACTATCAGCTTTACTGTGAAGAGCGATCACAAAGACATGAAGGCGAAACACTGCACACTCAAAATAAACATGTGTGAGATATACATCCTCCCTACCCTTGTCTGCTGGCTGGCTTCTGGGACTGTCTGCTGCCCCCTCTGGTTGCTGATCGGCCATCCTGGGAAAAAGGAGGGGAGCAGATTATGGTAAATGGAATTCACTGAAACTACGACTATTCCAGACTAACACACAATAACAGGAGCAAAAAGGTGTGAAACAATGCACCACTTGCTTGGAGATTTGATCTTCTGGTTGGAATGGTGTAATTGCTAGTTTATGGTGCATGAGAGCAGCAAGATTGCCCCAATTATCATAAGGAGAGAGAAAGACAAAGGGTGCGGTTCAGCACTCAAAAGCAAACCAAAGCAAACCAAATCAAAGCAAACCATACCGTACTGTGCCAAACTTGGAGCGTTTGAGTGCTGTGTGGAGAAAGCGTACCTCATGTGTTATTTTTAGAGGAGGTCACGCATTTAGTAGCAACAATGTCATTCACCATTCGCCACGATTCTGCATCACGCAAAGATTTTGCCACGTCATTTCATGACTTTTTTCATTGAAGTCTCCCGCATATTTTGAGACCAAATATGCGACGTCCGGGTCCACCGTTGTGAAGTTACGTAATGTTTTGCATATGCATATCAACCCGAAAACAGTGCAAATTGTGTTTTTTGGTTAAATTGATATAAATTAGATTATTTCAACTTTTAACCATTGAAATTAATAAATTCTAGTGTAGATAAGCTTGAAAAAGTGCCTGCAACAAATTTCGGCCAAAACACAATAGAAAACAAAAGGTCAAAAAATAATAAAATACATAAGAAATTAACAAAACAATAAAAAACAAATGAAATTGATTTTGATTGTGCTATTTTTTTTTACAAGAAAATTGTTTGATGTGTCTTGAGGAACTCTGACAGAAAAATTCAGCAATCCTTCAGTATTTTTAATAGAGTTATAGGTGAAATACGATTTCATGCATAAATTTGCATAATTAATTTATTAAAAATAGAAAGCCAATATTTTTCTATTGTATGACCATGTAATCTTGTAGTTGACATCCGGCTCTATCTTTAGGCAAAATTTCAAAACGATCGCCGGCTGAGATCTGAAGGGGGGGGGGTCAAATTGAACTTGGTCTCAAATAGCCCAGTTAAAATAGGGTTAAACTACTTACAGATGTCCCGAGCAAAGAGAATGAACTCTTTGCATAATGACCTATGTTCATGTTACACGCATTCTTCACATGCAAACGTCTGGTACGCTTTTGTAACCCTTTTGGAGCACATCATGAAGTGGTCCACTTTTGGCTCGGATCAGTTCGCTACGGTACACTTTAGGAGCGTTCAAGCACTCCTCTGGCGCAGGTTCGGTACGGTTCGGTTTGCTTAGGAGAGTGCTTGAATGCACCCAAAGAGACAGAGAAAGAGAGAGACAGAGACAGACAGACCGAGAAACAGACAGTACCTAGCAGTACTTTTTCCTATGGCACTCACTGCAGAGTAAACTACAGTGTATATACAAATCTTGTGACTTGCTATGAAATACTTGGGGAAAATGGACTATAACTACAGCGTATTTTTATGAGAAAACAGAGACAATTTCTCTTTAACCCATTAACCCAGTTGAGGACGGTTTGATTTTGCTACAAAACGCATTTCCCATAGACGCTTCCCCGAGTATACTCGGGACTCGTACAACAGGTTAAGAACAAGACCCGAGTATACTCGGGCAGGGGTCTATGGGAATTGCCTGTAGTAGCAAAATCAAGCCGTCCTCAACGGGTTAATTCTTTCTGTAGAAATAGTTATGACGTGGTCTCTTCTGGCTTTCTCTTTCTTTCCATTAATTTGCTTGTTTGTTATTTGTTTGTCATAATGCAAAAAAAAAAAAAAAAAGGAAACCGACAGCCAAAGCCAAAAAGACATGTTTTGCTTTCATGCTCTATATTGGTCATCAATAATTAAACAAAGTAAGATGGGACACCAACCCCCACTCCTCTCTTACACACACAAAAATATATATATATTTTTTTCTGTTGTACAGGCATGGCTTCTAGTAGTCTATTTTACTCACCCACATATAATGGGCCATAAGGAGTTTCTCCCCAGCCAGCTCTCCCTGCCTTGCCTTCACCACCTCTGCCTTGTCCAGGTCTGCTTCCATGGCGTCTTGGTCCTGGTCCTCCTACGAAGGCCAAGCATTATACCACACAGGACCACATGAATAGACCAGGCAAAGGCCAGATGAAAGATTCAGGGAAAACCCAACATTTCATGCTAATTTGCAAGCTTCCTACTGTGCAGTGGGCCTCTCTAACAGATTAAATTGGGCATCGAGAATCAAGGGTTTCTGAGACGAACACTGTACTTGGGCTTTCTATAGCTCAGTCGGTAGAGCACCAGGTTAGCAATCCGGAGACCTCGGGTTCGAATCCTGTTGGAATCCCATTTTCTTAGCTCAATTTTCCATTAACAGATTAAATGTTCGTACCAGTACATGAAGAACCCATAATTTGGGAAATTCATGACTGACTATTCATCTACACACACACACATACATACATACACACACAAAAGAACAATCAAATGATTAACACTTGGTGTCAATAAATTGCATTATTGACTCCAAGTCAAATGACTAACACTTGGAGTCAATAAACTGCATCTTACACTTGGTTAAAGGGAGGATGGGTTGTCCAATCTACCCACTAACTTTATCAAAACTTGCTTTAAACTCGTACAAGCTTTGTAATGATGTTTAATGCATTCCTCAAACAAGTACTGTATATAGTGCTGTGGTGTATTAAATGAATCCATAAATACATGAAAAAACTTTCACACCTCATCCTCATCATCTTCATCATCCGAGTCCACATCATCCGCTGTCACATCTGTGAGTGTACAGGGTAAAAGGGTTTGAGGACTAAAAGTAAAACAAATTTCTTACCAGAACATCAGAGCATGTTCCAATCATGGCATGTTCTTGGCATCAGAGTTAATCATCATGAAAGCTTTACAGTGTACAGAGCACTCCCGTTATAACAAATATGGCTGTAATGAAATTGCTGTTACAACAAAGTAAAAATTCAGGTCAAAACAATATCCTCTCTACGTTTTTTAATAGTTTATTTGTTCAGTTACAACGAACTTTCACTATAAGGAAAGAAAATTGCCGGTCCTAAGGACTTCATTATAATGGAAGTCCACTGTAACATTAAAATTAAAGTTAATTCACAAAGGTAACACATAAAAAGTGCAAGAGAAAATGAGCTTGTTCCTGGCAGATACTATGTCAAGGGCACATTTCTCCTATGTCATTCAACTTTTAGTCATGACAGCATAGCTACAAGTACGATGTGAATAACGCTAATCCACTTTGTGTTGTCAGCCTGATGACATGTGTGCATTTATGAATTACGTTCAGTTCATCAAACAAAATAGCGACTAAGACAAATGACAACTGCCGGCTTAAAGAAAAATGAATTTGAATCATATAAGTCTGAAGACTGGATTAAACACTTTCAAGAGAGACACTGCATTTATACAGGGTGGCACCGAGTACCCTTAGAAATGAAAATAAATGACTGTGTATATATATCATTTTGGAATAAGCTCAGATGTACAACGTAATACAGTTTGCACTCTAAAACATGCTCAAGATACAAGTAAGTCCAAACTAGTTTAAGAATATGATGGTGGAGTACTTGATGGGACAGGCAGCAGAAACACATTGCTACTGAGACACAGAAACTAGCAGTTTGATGTGTTGGACCTGCCATGGCACCCACCTGAATTGAGCTGCTTGATGATAAAGTGGATCTGTCTGTTCATCTCTGGTGTGTCTTCTTTGATGAAACATTTCAGTATCTCTTCCATTCCCTAATAAAATAGGACAACAGCAACAGATGATTTTAATTTGACACAAACATAACAATAACTGACCAATATAGACAAAGCACATATATTTTTTACCAATAATACAGTGTACGTACGTGTACTTCATAATGAAAAACACAACACAAACATCACACATCAAGAGACAAAACTTTGATTACTCTAAACCTGTGAGGTTAACTCCAGCCTGAAGAACATGACAGTCACAAGCAATGCACAAATACCAAACTGACCAAAAAAATACCACAACAACCCTAACATGAATATCTTATTCATTGACATAGAGTAAATAAAGAAATAGAAAAAGAAAAGAAGGCTGACAATTATACAGACAGAGATTTGTGAACACAATTAAGCAACAAGCAGTAATTTTAGAAAGAAAATGCAAAAAATGGCATGACAGAAAATGGCATGCTACAGCCTGGTGTGGCATGGCACATTCAAATTTATTTTGAAACTTAATGCAACCAAAGGGTACAACACTCACCATTTCTCTGGCTTGGTCCCTTATCTCTGGCACTGATAAAATGCTGTACAATGTTCCATTCACGTAAGGACGAATCTACAGAAAGCACACATGAAATCATGGGGGGTTAGATAGAGTGTGTATTCACTACTTTGCATAAAGAACATTTTCAGCTAGAATGGAAAGACTGTAGTGAATCATTATGTACATGTATATATGCACATCACATATATTTAATAGAAGGCAATTCAGCTATCTAATCTGAAAAGCCATCAATTCTTGTTTCCTTGTCATTGAAAAATAAAAATGTTATTCTTACCTCTTGATCTTCATGTCCAAGCAGATCTGCTATCACATGCAAAACCTGAACCTTGTCATCCACGCATTTCTTTTTACCTGGCACAGGAAAACAAAAGAGCAAAAGTTTTACATTTAAAACATACTCCGATGTAGTTCTCATCACCTCTCAGAAGGGCTAAAGTTCATCTTCCACTATTTGGAAATTGCTTGTGATGTATCGAAAGGTTCTACCAAGAAGCTTGTCTAGCTGACCCAATTTGCCAAGATAATATGCTGTTTTGGAGTATTTTGAGATGGCAAGTGTCAAATAATTTCAACCGTAGTACACAACTTTTATTCCTGAAGCTCTCTTCCCATTCAGAAGTGGGTAGGTAGAACCCTACGTGACGATCAATTGTGGCCTAGTACATTGTATTCCTATTTCCCAACAAGCTTTATGTGATTCATTCTCACAAAGAAGGTTGATGGATGCTGCTACAGCATACAGTATGGCCAGATTTGTAATCTATCACACAACACTGTGCAGCATCAGGGATCGGATATGATCTGAGGTTGCAATAATATCAGCGTACCTATTTGGCTAATATTGTTGCATTTTCGTCACAACCCAACTAAAATTGCATTATCAGAGCATTATTTCACACTTTTCTTTGTGCAATTGTGCCCATTTTAGAGAGAGAGAGAGAGAGAGAGAGAGACAGACAGACAGACAGAGAAAAAACAAACAAACAAACAAACAAGCCTGACAGTCTCTGCAGGCATCTGGACATTCTGTTTTTGTTTTCTGTTTTCCAAAGTGAATTAAGCACTGGGGGTATCAGCAGACAGCTGCAACTATTGTATGATGAGCTTTTGTGTGCCAGACCAAACCCTGTGGAGTTTCGGAGGGCACCCTACACTGTCAAAGAGTCATCTTCTGCTTAACCCTTTGGCCCGTATTCTACTGTAGACCAAGGTTTAAACCCATTTTAGACTCACCTATGGTTTAGCTAGACCCGAGGTTTAATTTTGTATTCTGCTAGCGAGGTTTAGTTAAACCCAAGTCTATTTCGGGTTTAAATTAAACCCGAAATAGTCTTTGGTCAAGCCACCATGGTGCCCTCTATGGAAGAAGAAATTCTCCCTCTCTGAGTACTTTTCTCTCCACAAATCCACTTAAATTTATTATTGGCAGTGTATCAGCCACATGAGCGTGAATTTCTTGGATTTTGAATAGTTTTTACGGGTATTTATGTCGAATAAGGGCATGCTGTATTTTTGCTTGTGACGGCTCGTGAAGCACTGTACATTACTGCACAGTTTGTGTACGTGTGCGATGCACATCACAGGATACATGATAAGCGTATAGCGTAGCGCTATTATATTCCTGGCTAGATAGCTTTGAATGCTCAGTACCAGCAGAGCCATCGCGCCGCGCCGGCCGGCGGCACAGTTGCTGTGTGCGCTGGATGGGACATGGCTTTTTATGTCGATTGAATCGTGAGTTCGGAATGGATTGGCGATTGATCAAACCAGGACTTTGAGGTAGGAAATTGAATAAAAGCTTTTCTCTTAAGATTGTCAGTTTATAACAATGGAAACCATTCTAAAATTTATAAATAGATCTAGGCCTATATCAACCCTGTCTCGATATTATTATTAGAAGTAGATTTTACCTAGGGCCTACCGTACCACACTAACCTAACTTTTAATAGATCTAACGTCAGTCCTAACGTTACAATAATGTACTCTAGCTATTCGAATAGGTTCTACTAACGTTAGTAGGACCCTACTCCTAGTCCTAACGTTAGTCCTACGATCTAGGTTCTCGATCTAGTCTATCTAACAACTAGAAAATATGCCAAATCGACCTCGGGCTCTACCCTCTAGTCCTACATTGAGTTCTTGGTCTAGTCTTCAGGTTATTTTCATCGTAAAGTCTAGACTAACGTATACTTATTAGTACAGGGAGTACTAGGACTAGTATTTCTAACATTTAGATCTCGAGTCTCTTCTAAGTGTACAAGTACTAGATCTAGTACATTAGGCGTATCTCGTGTGTACACGCGTCTGGCCGGCAAGCTAGCTGCAGGCAGCTGCTGCTGTATCCAGCCAGCCACTCGTTTTGTGCCATTGGCATTGATCTGTGTGCTGGTACCTTTACCAGTCATCGTAATACTAATAGACTCGATTTTAAACTCGAAATAAACCTCCTCCTGGGTAGGTTTAATTCAAACCCTATTTAGACCACAGCTGGACTTAGCAGAATACCAATTAAACCTGGGTTTAAACCTGGGTCTAAACTGGTGGTTTAAACCCAGGTTTAAACCCAGAAAACCCACTTTAGACCCAGGCGTGGGTTTAAACTCGGGTCTAAGTTTTTAGCAGAATACGGGCCTTTGTGTCCTTTGGGTGCTAATCAGTTCAGAAAATCCCCATAGAATTGTAGACATTGTCCAAAGTCCCTGGTACAGAATGGGTTACAACCACTTTGGAACAATTTGAATGCGGCAGGGTACAGAACAGTGGTTTGAAAAGGATCAAATGCAGAAGTTTGAAGGTCCAAGAGTGTGCTATACACCAGTGCTTTCATACCAAAATGTTTGAGCATTCACACAATACAATGTATGCCACCTTCCATCAAGAATAATGGTTGTTGGAGAAAATGTGACCTTACCTGATGTACGCAGACAAAGGTTCATGAGCAGGGCTATGGAGTACTCTAGTGTGTAGTCTGACAGCGAGTCGGAGTCTTCTAGAACCCCAACAAGCCACTTGATGATACCGCCCTCTATCATCGCTGACTGGAGATGTCTCCTGCAGAAAAAAGGGATCATGGCAGCATTTCAGCGTGATAAGGCAATGCATGATTCATTATATTGGGATGGCTCACATTTGTTTTCATTTCATACGAGAAAAAAACAATGAGGCAAGAACTACAACAAAAGAAAAGCAGTTCAGTTATAAATGCTGCTGGTTGTCTTGGTTGTCTACCAGTTATCCTTTCCTATTTCTTTGATTCTCCTACTTAGGATTGTATTAATTGTGCAAGTTTTGAATACAATCATCTTAGGACAAACTGATATAAAACAACAATGAAATAACTATTATACATTGTAACATCCCTTCACTATATCCTCAAGTAATTTTCTGACATGTATATATAGTGCAGGAGTAACAGCAATGTGCTTAACCCATTCCATACTGAATTTTGAAATGCCCATAGACTTAATATGCAGGCCACAAGGTTCCCGTATAGAATGGGTTAATCCATCCCTCCCCGCGCCAAATAATTGATTACAAAAGAAAAATCACATGATTACATATAAAAAGCCATATTTGATTCCCCAATTTCTCTCTTTCTTCCTTCTGCCCCCCCCCCCCCCCCCCACACACACACATTCACTTCAGCCCTCTTTTGTTTCAATGAACATGCACACATATACTTGTGCTCTACCTGGCACACACAAATTCTATGGCTTTCTCTTTTTCTCTCTCTCCATCTCTGTTTCTCAATCTGTCTATCTCTCTGTTTCTCTCCCTTTTTGTGTCATGTTTGTTGATGTTGTTGTTGCTTTTTTGCCTTGCCACTAGTCTTACTTCAGGCTGAGTTTCTGCAGTGCCCCAAGGGCATTCTCCCTGGTGATAGAGTCCCTCTCTTCAGACTGCAAAGTCACCTGTAGGGTGTAGACGATGTCCCGGTACCTGCCCAGGTATGATCGACCTGTATGCATGATATGAGAGTGAAGTAAACCAAACTAATAGCATCAATAGTTGAATTCTCCTTTACACACCTGAATTTTGACTTTGATATCAGCACCTACCACACCCGTTGTACATATTATGCTTTAAAGGGTGTGTACAGTTCTGGTCAAGGTGAGGATTTAGCTTTTAACATTTTGCAAGATATTCAGAAACCACTCTATGAGATGTCAAAGAGCATGTCATTCTAAGGGGTATCAAAAATTTATTTGATGAAAATCGGTTTTGAAGTGGCTGAGATATCCAAAAACAAGGTGAAACAAAGAGATTCTAATAAAGTTGTGGCATGTCGCCTTTTATTATTACCACTTTTTTGGATATCTCAGCCATTTGAAAACCAATTTTCATCAAATAAACATTGAATCCTTCTTAAAATTACATGCTCTTTCATATTTCATAAGAGGCTTTTCATTATCTCACTTAGGAATGTTCACAACATGAATCCCCACCTCAACCAGTACTGTACAGTCCCTTTAACAAAGGTATCGGCTAGGGTCAAAAGTAAAAAAACATCGTAAAAAACAAGGCGTGGATCATTTGGAAGCACAGCTGTATAAAACTCACCCACAGACAGAGAGGCAAAGGCATTGAACAATCTAGCCAAGTACTGCTGAACAACCTCATCTGAATAGGTCAACATCTCCATCATGTGGTCCTGGGAAAAATAAAGTAATGAAACAAAGGTCCATTCATATGCAAAATTTAATCGCTCAAATTTTACAAAGCGCCCGGCCTAACATGTCACTGCCTATGGAATAAAGATCATACACTCCTGCTTTGTGAGATTTTTCATGTCCTTTAAGCACTCAGACTGAGTGGTAAAGGGCACTATAAATACCCCCTAAAACTTCTTATTTTGTAATGTCCCTTACCAACAAAAACTAATAACAAGCTGCAAAAAAAAATAAAAAATCCTACCTTTATGCCCGCCATCATGAGTGCACAGCAGTTAGTCTTTAATACAATGAAAATATCACCTTTATCACTTTGCTGAAAATGTCTAAGTTGAAGGTAAACCAAAAGACAACAAGCCTGTAACATTGTACTGTAAAAGTGGATATTTTCGCTCGAGTTATTTTTCGCGCTCAGCTAGGTAAGATGAGTTTCATGTGTTTTTAATTCCGTGGAGTGTATCAACTACTGGAGCATATGGCAAGCAAAATTATTTGCATGCTTTTATTTTTGCGCTAGTTTCTGATAGTGGTTGTGCAAAAATGCATGAAAATCTTAACACTGCGAAAATTTCCACTTCTACAGTAAACAAATTTCTCTGTGCTTTTCGTTGTAATATTTCTGCAAATGATTTCAATTTTTCCTTAGTTAACATTTTTGTTGCTGTGGCAGTAAATCCTCTCAAGATTTACCCATAGTTGTGATCTACGTACACAATCTACACTAGATTGTGTCGCTACATACACAAACTAACCTGATAGGGACTAGGCTGTGTGCAACCCAGGATGTCATTTTTGATGTAGGCTGATATGACCTCACTACGCTGTTCTCCAGGCTCACTGCGAGTCAGGCGCTGTATAAAATACAATACAAGTAAGACATCAATCACAAACATATTCCACTTCATTAATCTCTTACCAGGCAATTCTAAAAAAAAAAACAAAAAAAAAACAACACCACATTAAGAAGTGGTAAGTACAATGACGACACTTTCATACATCATACTGTAAAAGGAGGAATGTTCGCATGAATATTAATTCTGCAAATTTTGCGAAAGCCAAGATTTGTGAAATTAAAATGCATGCGAAAGTTCTTGTCTGCACTACAAGCATTAAATGCCAGAGGCGATTTGCGAGAATTTCATGCTGTGAAAAAGGCCACCAGCTCCAGGTCACAAAAATTGCATGCCACAAGAATATTTTGCTTTACAGTATTATGATCATATGAAATATGAGATAAGATTGCACAGGACCTTGAAGTGTACAAGATCAACAAGCTATAAAGAAGTTCAACTGAAGGATGCATTGGGCAAGAAGCTACAAACATTGTACATTGTATGTACTTCAGTTGTATGTAATATAACCCATTTGCATGCTTGAATCTTCCTTCAATAAAATGCTGACATGTATTGTATAAACTGCTTGATAGCCTTGATAGGAAACAAATCCTCTTCTACAGAGCAGCCATTCTTACAACAAATCAACCTAAACCTGTATTTATGGTTCTATTTTTCCCATATTGAAAGGATTAATCATAAAACCTTGTGTTTGTAAACACTTCAATCATTATTTTGTACTGATATATGAGAGAATTCATTCATTGAGAATGATTATAGGCATATTGAGAATTGAGAATTGAGAATTGAGAATCAATAATAATTGAGAATTGAGAATAATTATAGGCATAAAAGATAAACCTACCACTATCATGCAGCATCACATGACCATCAAAATGTCTGAAGAGTATTAAAGGGCATTTCTACACGAGTTAATGGGAAAACTTTATCAAGCCTTACCCTCTGTCAGTCACAAGTATTAAAGTTACCAACTCAACAGGACTTGAGAGCAAGAGAGGGGTAAGATATGAGGTAACGAGTGTTCTTCAATTTGTCTGCCCTCTGTACGAATGAAATTTGCAAGATCACAACTGCTGATCTACATTTTAAACAAACATGTCGGAAAAGGGAAAGCAGGAATTACATCTGTTATCCACTGCTTTCCGGGCAGTGGAACTACCACCAGGCTATCCTAGCTGCCAGCAGTGACACAATGAACTTGGAAAAAATACTCGAGCTCCAAAATTCTGATGATGTTATGTAAAGTAGTCCAATGCAGACTTTCCTTTTTCCAACACGTTTCCTAAAAATGTAGATCACCAGTTGCGATCTTACAAAGTTCATTTGTACAGAGGGCAGACAAACTGAAAAACACTCATACTACAACAAGACTTGTATGATTGTAACAGAGACTCCAACTCTCCCACTTTCGATGGGAGGTCTATCGCAGAAAGCCCATATTTGCAAAATCTCCCGTTCTTTCGATTGAGATTAGATTTCTCACGCCCTGGCTCTGTGTCACCCGTTTGTATGGTTGTGTGGATGCCAATCAATTTCATATGCATGCATGAATAGTATCTACACAATTATGATATATGAAATGAAGATTTATTAACCCCAAATATATATGATTTGAATCATTGAACTATTACTTACTTAATGACATCGTATGTTGAAAAATAAGCTTGAGATAGCATGAGAAAGCATCAAGAACTGTATTGACCCAAGGGACTTTGTGCTTTGTGCACATCAAGTTGAAGTCTCAAGTTTGCAAGGGGTTCAGGTGGGAGAATCTCTAGATTAGAGGGTGCTTGGGGTTGGACCTTTTGTTGTGAAACACACAAAACTAAATCAATAATCATCCCTCCTTTGCCTCCATCACTTACCCATCTCAATGCCTGGAGGAGGAGGGCTTTCCTCCTGGTTTCTGCCCTCATGATGTCTTCTTTCACCTTGGTGTAGTCCAGCGTGGGGAGAACTGGCATGGTATCCCTAGGAAACATTGAGGAAAGAAGATGGAGCATCAGTGATGAATACATCAAGTCACATCTGAAACCACTTATAGATTTTCAGTTCATTCTTCTAGAGGATATGTGTATGTGTGTGTGAGTATGCCCATGTCATATCTGAATTATAATTGTATTGATTTGATTTGATTTATTCTCTGTATGCCATTTTTTTTCCAAAATACATTAATTTTCTGCAATTTCATTAACATTGTACAAAATAACAGTAGTATGAATAATTTCAACGATTATCATCATTTTCATCAATCATACAATATATCTGTCATATAATTACGTGAGTGACATCTTAATTTTGCAGTGTAGTTTACTGCTTTTCACATCAAAGGGAATCTTTAATAGCATGCATACAATGTCAAGAGATACTTTTCGTAGGAAAGCACATTTTTCAACATTGATCGTCACAGAAGAGGTTGAGTCTGTGCATTTTACTTAGTGTAACCCAGTCTAGTCAAAATTTAGGGATCCATGCACACGTTGTATGGTGACAAGGGTTAAGTCAGCTGTTATTGTTTTTTTTCACACTGCAAGCATATTAGGCTATAACTTAATACACAACATTAAAGAACAAGTATAAGGAAAAAGTTGAGAAGTTACACATTCTAATAACTTTTACACAATGACTAAAGGCAGAGGAAGTGGATGAACACAATTCAATATATTATTTGACAGTGATATTTTATTATTTTTTTTTTTTTTAATTGAAGACAAACTTGATGTGCATTTGAAATTTAGAGGTTGCAGTAATGAAAGCATGGCAGCTATTACCTATACTAGCACACACAAGAGAGAGAGAGAGAGAGAGAGGGCAAAAAAAATATATATATTGAAGGCATAATAGCATGCAAGCTACACAATTTTCTGAAGGAATGCTGAAGAAATATTTTGTTTGGATGAACAGTACATGATAAAACACACAAAAGTGCTGGAAAAAACAACAACACAAATCTTTGTAGTTCATGACTGAATGCAATGCTGCATAAAGAAAGTGTCAGATATTCCACTATTTGCATTTAAAGATGCCCATGATAAATCATTTAGACAATGATAACAAAAACTCATCAATCTTCAAATTTCATTGAATATGTGAAACTGAGCCCACTGTGATGAAAGCATGATATAAATAAGTGTGGTATTGGCAGTTCAGGGTTTCCAACTTGAACTCTAGTTTTAAATTGCAAGCATGCTGTAACAACCCATCCCCCCCCCCCCCAACCGAAAAAAGAAAAGAAAAGAAAAGAAAAGCATATACACATGTAATTACCCTAAGTTTTAGGATTAAAAGCATCAATATGTGATAACAAAAGTACCACTCTGGCATCTTTTTATAATTATTTAAGCATCCTCACTAATGAGACTCTTATGATCAACACATCCAATATTGCACTCAGTTTGATACACAGGAATGTCTGTTGTCTGATGATAGTGTGATAGTACACACATTAGTTTTTTAGCAAAGGAGTATCAAAAGATGGAACAGATTTTTACAAGACCAACACATCTTTCATTAAATACACTCACCTGATTTCCTCGGGAATCACACTGAGAATTAATGGACAAAACAGTTTGGGGGGTTACTACATATATTGCCATGCATTTTTCTCATGCTGGGATTCATAGGAATAAGTAATGGTTGCAACAGGTTGCTCTGATAACAATGGAACCCCAAAGCAACATGTTACTATTAGGTCTTGAAGACCCAATGAGGGAAACATTTGAAAGACAAAGAGGAGGTATACACACGGATGGACATCGACACTAGGAGAGGTGAATGAGTTGCTACAATAATTGTAGACAGGAAATACAGGGGACAGGGGAGGCAATGAAAGAGCAGGGAGGGGTTGAAGGAGGGTGCGGGAGTGGCATAGGAGGGGCATGGTAAAGGGAGTGGCAAATGAGGGAGGGGGCAAAGAGGGGCATTAAACTGGTAGTATGTATGTTGGGGGGGGGGGAGGGGGCAAGTGGGTTGTAAGAGGGGGATATAAGGGAGGAACATGAGAAAGGTGAGGCAGGTGTTGAGGAAGGAATAAGAAAGGAGCAAGGGGGTGCAAGAGGGGAGCATGGAGCTGCTGAAGGGCAAAGGTGGGTAAGGGGAGAGGTGGAGGACAGACAAATAAGGGGAAAGGGAGTGCCATGAAAGGACAAGGCAGAACATAAAGAGGGGATAGGTGGAGGAGGGTGATGGGGACAGGGTAGAGCTAGCAAAGGTGGGTAAGGGGAGAGGTGGAGGACAGACAAGTAAGGGGAAAGGGAGTGCCATGAAAGGACAAGGCAGAACATAAAGAGGGGACAGGTGGAGGAGGGCGAAGGGGACAGGGTAGAGCTAGCATTGATGGGAGGGATAGGTTGCAGAGGTGGTAGAGGATTTAGAGGGAAAACACAACATCTCCATGTATCACAGAAGCAATGAGAACTACTTCTTCCACACAGTTTTGCATTACTCCCACGACTATCGTTTGACAGATTACCAGAGTTCCCATGCATCAAGATAACATGTACAGCAAATCCTGCAGATTCAAACTACATATAACCACACTCAAGACAAAAGATGTGCATGACAATGCAGAATGTTGAGACAATTTTATAACAGCTTTTCTTTCTTCGTTACTCAAACAAAGAAAAGAAAATGTGTTTGATTAGCTAACATTTTTGATATTCTGATTTTACTTTTTTGAAGCAGATTTAAAAGGAAAAAAGTTCACACCAGGGTTGAATTGCTATCACTCAGAGAAATTACATATTGCCTTTAACTACACAGTAAAGTGATATGGGATCATTTTTCAAATGTCCTTGTCTCAGAATGCAAGGGTGTCAACTTGAAATAACAGTTGCGAGCACACCATGCATTTAACATGCTTGACATTATCACTTTTCTTCTCATTTTCATTCAGTCATGCATTTCTCTTTTTCCCCCCTTTTCTGCATGCCTCCTAAACATAGTACATTACAGACACACCACCATGGATACCCTGCAAACAAATGCCAAAATGAGATTCCTATTATAAAAGTCCACTTACGACACATCCCACTACAAGTACCTGTAAGCCACACAGACTTTTCTAGAAAAAACAAAAACAAGCAAAAGAAAAAAAACCCAGAAAATCTCACTTATTTATGCCCTGCAAGCCCCACATACTGTAAAGCACGATATATTCGCGGCATGAAATTTTTTGCGAATCGCAGCCAACGGCCTTTTTCATGGCATGAAATTTTCCCGAATTGCTGCTGGCATTCAATTCATATAGTGTAGACAAGAACTTTCGTGCGCATTTTAATTTTGCGAATCTTGGCGCCCGCGAAATTCGTGAAATCAAAATGCATGCGAACATTCCTTGTTTTACAGTATTAGGACTATTCCTCAAATTAGAAATGATCCCACCAAGCCCATTTCAGTTGGTCTAAAAAAATCCCCTATTCGAAATCACCCACCCAGATGCAAGAAAAATACAAGTGTGTCTTGTGCAAAAATTGTGCAACAACATTGAGCCACAAAAATCTTCTTTGCATCATCTCCTATGTTCACAAGATGCAACTCTTGGACAAGGTGAGACAGGGGTAGCTGGGAAACGGATGGAAAACCAGAAAAAAAAAATATAAGCAATTATGGAAAACCTACAACTTCGATAACAGCTTTCAGATAATATTTAGGTCTACAACACATTTTTACCTTTGATGTTGATATGAAACCTTCAACACAGAAGCCGCCTGTATGCAACCAAGAAAAATAAAAACATTGTAAATAGACATCTTTCCATCACAAAAGTACATGCATCGAAGTATTGAAATGATTTAAGTGATACATGTTAATACCTAGAAAAGAACAAAACAAACAAACTTGGGTTTGTTCACAGACCTTTTACACGATATACAAAAGATACTACCATGTACTGTGTTACCAACATTTAAGGATATGTTGATTCTAAATCAACATCATAACAAAAATGAGAACAAAACAGGTTAAAAGTGTTATCACTCAATTAAGCATCTTTTGCATCAGCAATAGTATCTTCAGTATCATAATATCAGCAAAGGACTACGAGCTGGGAACTATAAAGGTCAATGAATAATTGCCTGTTTTCACTTGTTTGGTCATCAAACAGGATCAAAACTGCTTCATTTTTTAGGATGGATGTAACTTGCTGATTGCCTTATCATAGATAAGACAGGTGATAATAAAATCTGGCATCATTTATTTATTTGTGAAGTAAATATTTGTTGTTTGTCGTGTGTGTATGTTATACGTATTAATCAGTTTCTGTTGTGTGCTGCATAATTACATCTCCTTTTATCATACTGAATGTATGTAATGTGTCAATTATGTTTTGTGATAATATTGGAAAGTGCATAGGGAACATTAATCTTTTATTATGCACTATAGAAGCTTCATTACTATAACTGTTGTTATTACCATGAATGAAAATCCCCAATTGTCTTGCTTTTTCAATGCTATGCACATTATGAAATAGAAATCTCAATATAATTTGAGGCCACTTGATGATTTCACTAAACTTTTGACATATCATCACGCTTTGCTGTTCAATACTTACAGTTGGAGGTCTTGTGACATCCACTGACTCACTGAGTTGATTTGAGAACAGTCTCTGACACACAGTCTGCACATACTCAGGAGTCACCTATCAACAACAACATAATAATCATAAAAAATGAAGAGACAACACTTAACAAACGAAACACTGAATCTAGTATGTTGCTACAAGTTGACATACCCCATCAGCTAAACAGTGTCATTAAAGCATAGTTTGATAGTGCTGATAGTAATAATAATGATGACAGTAATAATATTAATAATAATAATAATAATAATAATAATAATAATAATAATAATAATAATGTCAGATTTGTGATCACACAAGCATAATGTCAAACTATGCATATCATTCAATATAGCTCATTAACGACGTCACACATACAAAATAATGCACATAAAAATGAAGAAAGAAAGCAAAACACACAACAGATGACAGAAAATGTTTCAAAATTTCTCTATTCATGAACGTTTTGCACTATAATTCTGTCATGCGATAAGGCCTCATCCCGAGGCCTCTTGACTTTTTTTGTTCAAGTCTCGCGCAACTTATGAGACCACATTTGCAATGTCCGTGCATACTGTTTTGAAGCCATGCCCATTTTTGTAATAGCATGCTGCCCCAAAACGGGCACAATTTTGTGATTTTGTGTACATTTCCTACGGAAAACAGTTCTCTATCATGAAAGTCATAAAAACCTGATTATTTTTAAAATTAATCAATTTCATTGATTGATTTTATGCTAATTATAGAAAGAAAGTGGTCAATGACAATTTCCAGTAAACAAACAAAGAAAATACCAAAGTTGAAAAACAAAGAAATACATAAGAAATTCCGAAAACAATAAAATACATAAGAATTGAAATGACTTTTGGAAGTTCTTATGATGTACAATTGTTGAATATGCTAAAACAGATATACAAACTAAAAAGTAGACTCTCAACGCTTTTAATTAGGCTAAAACATGATCTTGGGTTTAATTTGCATAATTAATTAATTAAAATCAGAAATTGATTGTTTCAAAAAATCTCATGACACAATCTTGTAGATTACGACGTGGGTGTTACTGTCAGGCATGCCAAATTTCGTCCCGATCACACCACTGATGGCCGAGATCTCAGTTTTAGCATCTCGGTTTTAACAAAGCCAAAATAGCCCAGCCTGATTAGGGTTAAATGTATTAATCCATCTAATTCATTTCTACCTATATATCCACAACCCAAGTTACCTGAAAGAAAAAAAAAAAATCATGGGAGAGAGTGTAGTCTGAATTGTGTTACTGCTTATTACACAGTCTCACACATTGAACTCAAAGTTGCTGGCCATGGGACTATTCCAACCAATACACTGGCACATTTGACATCCACCATGCCACAAAGCACAGTATCTTCTGCCACAATGTTAGTGCCATGTATGGGCCAATTTTCTGTTGTCCCACCCCTTGGTTACAAGGGCACCCCTCTCGGATGTTTGATAACCCATGTCTCAGACCTTCCCTGGGGCTTTGAGGGTAATGAATACCCGTTTGTGGCCCCATGTGCAAGCATCCCACCCACACACTACCAACTATTCATACACTTATATACACTTGAAATATGGAATATGTTCTTGACATGGTTATAAGAAGTTCAACTATCTTCTTTCTCTAAATGTGATATTAACAACATCATGACCTTCATGCACATTTTCATCAATCATGAAAATGCTAAAATAAAAATATATGAGGCATTTTCATTTAAAAATTTTATGCAAGACATCAAATTAAGCAGAATTGCACACTGTGCATATCTAATGAGCTAATTTGCATAATATCTCTAAAAACAGAAAAGGGATCTTTCTGAGTAGCCTATTGTCCAATGCTAACATTATATGCTCTCATCACATCTTGATAAACTAAAAATGAAATTACTTACACAAACAATAAGTATAATATAGGGAATTATAGTATGCATACATAATAAGCCAATTTGCATATTTACAATAGGCATGTTTTGGGGCTACTACTGAGCTACATTTTGAAAGCACAAGACTACCAATGTTACAGGTAAAGGATTCCCACTAATACAATGCTTAATTTGACTATTTCAAATTTCAATCACAATGTTTTGTTTTGTTTGTTTGTTTCTTCCTTTTTTTTTTGGCACATGGAGACAGATAAACATGTAGTTTATTGTCCTTCCAGCAAGTGTTTTTTGTTTTTGTTTTTGTTTTCATGCTTGCCCTAATTGGTATACTTGTTCTTTTATTCATTGAGCTGACATGTCTACCCTAATGGGATAAGCTGACTGTCAGATAACACAGCTAGGATCATTCTACATACAAAGCTGTACATTCTATAGGTGCCACAATCATCACCCAATCTACTAACATGGATACTAGTATGTGGGACTATTAGAAATATGAGCTATGTAACATTAACTTCGATTTCAGCTCTCATCTGCTTTTACGCACATGTATTGCTCAAATCATGACTAAACACAACATCAACTTTTATTACAAGAGCCAAAGAGCAGAATTAATTTTTGTTTCACTTCAAAAACACTGATAACTTGTGCCAAAAATTGTATCTTTTGAGTATTAAAATTCTACAACATAAATTTAACCACATACTTTTTGTCGCTGTTCTGTTTTATCCTCTCTTGTCCTCTTTAACAGTGCTAAAACATCTTTGAAATTTCATATTTTTGTGACTAAGGGGATGTTGCAGGACATACCTAATTCTTTTTTATTATCATTATCATTATCTTTTTTATTATTATTCTTTCTACATGCAACAAATGCACTTTTTTTTTTTCAATAGAAAATATTTGTGTTTAGGTAGGGAAAAACAATGATTCCACTAAACCATACGGAGAAGAGGGCATGCTGAGGGTTGGTGAATAGCATCAAAGCTTGCCTTTTAATTTCAATCTTTTTTTTCATGATTTGTAACCTAGCTATGACAAAGAAAAAAAAAAGAGTGAATAATACTTGCCTGTTTTCCCTTGATGCAATTTTCCAAAGTATCAACAAGCTCCGCAGTGATCCCAATCAAGTTGTGATAGTCAGACTGGCAGAGTGGGGGAAAAAAAAGCAGAAGAAGCATTCTTAAAAAGAGAAGAATGATACAAGTTTGGTATCCAATTATTCTACACAATCCCACATATTCAATCATATGTTGTTTGACCACATCATTGCCTTATCCTTCTGAACTGATTAAGCACATAATGCAACAGTCAAAACAACAATATGTCATTGTTCATCTTTTACGTTGCACCAATTTCAATTAATTTTGCTGGTTCATAATCTTGCGATTTTTTTTTTCAATTTTGTTTTGCTTTGTTTTTCACACAATGTGATACTTAAAAACAAAGTTGTCTGTAATCATTGTAATGATAGTGCAGTGGAGCAGAAAAATGGAGAAAATTGTTGGCAGAAAATTATTTTAAGCTTTACATAGCCAAAGAAATAACATTATTTTTTTATCATGACATATTCTCTGACACGTGTAATCCAAGCGTCACTTTTAATTGCAATTGCATCAATAAGAATGATCAATTCCATGCATTACACTTCACTCACCTGAATTTTGTTGTATCTCTTGACGTAGGTCATGTTCCGCTTCTCTGCGTCCACAACCGCCTGCTGCAGCTTCTGCAGCTGTTCGGAGTTCTTGCCGTTCACATCCTGGTAGAGCTCAAACAGCCGGGGCTGGGGGTGGGCCGGCAGCGTGATGGCCATGAACTTCTCAAGCCGAATCTGGACACAGCAACAAAGAATGTGTAGAAAACTTGGCACAATGGCTACACCATCATCACATAGATACCTAAGACATGTAGTGATGGACTGACAACAACTTTCTGAAGCCCATTATGCATTTCTATTTTTCTTTTATGATTATGTCACTAGAAGATACAGACACAAAACTTTACAAAGAGAATATTTTTCTGACCCTCCCTACCCATCCTTCTCTTTCAAGTAGCGGTTAACACATAATGTATTAAAAAAAAAAAATGATAATACAATTTCTTGAATATGATATAAGCAATTATCACTTTTACAATACTCAGAAAGGTACCACAGCATTAAAAGAGAAACAAAATACAGTTACAAGCACAGGTATTGAAATCTACTTTGTGACACAATACTTCTCAAAGAATCTACAACAGCTACGAAAAACAAGATACCATGTACAATTCTAGGTCAGTAATGATAATTACCATGATCAAAATAATTAACTGTAATGTACAAATAGATCATCAGTTTTCGTGAACCCAATTCTAATCAGAGTCCATCATATCCCTACTTGAGACTAAATTCACATTATATGTACAATGTATACGTGTAAACGTCCCCTTCATAATTTTTGCAACCTTCCCTCCCTCCCCCCCCCCCTCCCCTTAACCCTTTGAGGACAAGTCCCAAGTATACTCGGGCAGGTTTCTACATGAGAAATAAGTGCTATAGCAAAATCACCCGTCCTCACTGGGTTAACCAAACAACCAATTTTCCAACTGGCACACCTGTAGGTCGGGCACCCAGCTATCCTGAAAGAGCTCCTTGTACGAGGGGTGGCGGGTGGGGTCAGGCACGAAGGGCAGGGCGTAGAACGGCAGAAACTCTGTGGTCTGGCTGAGGGAGGCTCCCCGGGTCTCCAGGTATTTCTTGAAGTGTTCCATGGTGTCCTCCAGCTTGGTCTTGCTCTGAAATGGTGGACAAGAACTCAAAATTATCTACAATGTATCCTCCTGAGATCTTTTGCAAAGTCTTACTACAATTGCCAAATACTGCATATATTTCACAGCAACACAAATTCACGGCTTGCTGCAATTCTTGATACATTCTCATGCAGTATGAAAACAACTGAAAGCACTTGCTCAAATGTATATTGACATATTTATTATACTTAATCAAATGTCCAAATGTGCTTTGAAGTAAAAATTACAACTCTGCAAAAATGAATGAACTTGATAATTCACTTACACACTTGGAAATGCTATCATATAACACTAATCGAAAAAAAAAAAAAATATGAACCAAATGAGAGTACAACTAATCGCCCAATAAAATTTAGCATTTGCTGGGGTGTTTTATGTATATATATATATATATATATATATATATATATATAGCAACTATGTTCTACCTCATTTCCAAATTGTCAGATTTGTTCACATGTCAGCTTACTTGAAAATAAAGTTATTTAGAAACTCTGCAATAATTCTATAAACTAGGTAATTATTACTCAGTAGGATTGATTTCTGCATATGACAAAGACAAATCATATATCAATCATTCTGGACAATCCCATGCAAAATTGTGCAGGTGTATGTCCATTCTCCCCCATCCCCAACATCATCAAGATTTAACAGAAAACAGCCCAGCTCAACTTGAGTTCAATACTCAAAAGATTGACCAGTTGCATTCAAACTATGCATTTGTCACTTTGTGTTTCGTTTTGCATAAGATAAATCACGTCTACATTCAAACCTTTTACATACATTAACATGGTATGTAGCACATCAGACCAGAAAATATCTAAAAATGTGGTGCTGCATCCAAATTCAAAATGTCTGTATTTCTAAAGACAGCTTGCCTGGCATTAGAGTACATGTAATCTGAGCTATCTTGAATCTTGCAAACCTAATACTGGAGATGAGAAAATCTTATGGAAGAACTTGGGAGAAGACAGAATATTTCATGTACAAACTATGCAGTGCACTGAATGATTAATGGTGGGATTACCTTCTTTCCAGTCATCATCCCATAAAAAATGGGAAAGATGGCAAAGTAAATGCTGAGGTAGAACTCCAACTTTTTGCAGACCGCGTCGTTGTTACGCACAGACTCTGATATATTCTCGTCCCACAACAGAAAGAACTCATGCCGGGCTCCCGACTTGAAGAGAGCCAGTAGATCAGCCTGTTTGTTGATAATTCAGGGAAACATGAAACATGAATCTTTCTATAAAGACAAATGAAATTGCAGTCTTCAAGCTAAGCTGTCTATAACAGAATTTCCTCTACATCTTCCTTTTGACACAAGAAGGTACAGGATATACTGTAGGGCTTCATAAACCTGCAACAATGCACTCTTTCATTTGGAGCAAGAAGTTAAAACTATAATGCTGCAACAACAGCACAACAAAATAAACATGTCATATGGCAAGAAATGTGCAAAGAAACCTGAAGAACAAACCTCCTATCCAGAAAATGACATGGAATCTTTCAAAAGGGGATAGAATAAAAGAAGATGTGGTGGACCTGTGTGCTATACAAGTAGCCACTATTATTATCATTTATTATTATTATTAGCATCAGAATTGTTAAATTGTATCCAAGGTCTCTTTGTACATTGTACTCCTTTACCATATTGATAGAGCTTCCAAATGCTTGGATAGTGAATGATGACCACAATACTGTATTCATGATACAGAGTGACAACACATGAAATGTACATGTAGGTGAAGCTAACCTGCAGATCTGCCTTGCGCTTATTCCACGGCTTCTTCATGGGCTGCTCCAGGGGGCGCCCATTGGCTTTGGTTTCTGCTTCAAACACCTTCAGCGTTTGAGGTAACCCATTGAAATCAAGATACTGCACACAAGCAAACAAATAAAACATACAAGGGAGAAAAACAGGAACATAAAGAATTGCAGGTGAAAAAAAAAAAATACTAGACACAAATAATCATGAGTATTAAGCAACACTGATACAGTGACTCTTGATAAAAACCATTCAGAAACCGGTAGTGTATTTTCTATGTACACTAGTTGACTAGGGCTACCAACATACAACTATTGTCTAAGTGTTGCGTGCGTTCACTGTATGAACAAGCAAGTGTAAAAAGGAGTACATATATTATGATACAAAAATGAAGCAATTTTTTGCAGATCTGTATTTCACTCATTATCATGTTCATAAAAAGGATATCATCTTTCAGAAAAAAAAAACAACAACAACAACAACATCTATGTTCAGCCTGGTCAAGCTTCAGTCCGGCCTGTTTTCCATGACAAAATCTCTGCTTTAAGAGAACCTTACCTCCTTCACTATTCCGTTCAACTCGCCTTCGAAGGCCACAACACCGCTCATGTTTCCATTTCGTTTTGACCCCATCGTGTCCGGGAGCAGACACAAGCTCTTTGTCTCCGTGGGGACTGAATTCTGAAATAGTCTAGACTGTCTCCTGCTAGAGACAGAGTCCTGGGCTTTCCGTCTCTCCCTTCTGCTAAGGAGTATTCAGAATCACCAGTGGCTGATTGCAGTCATCTTGAATGTTCCTTTGAAGTGAGAAGGGCAACAAAAAACACTCTAAACAGTAGACAAGATGTATGACAACGACAAGTAATGAAGTACACTACATGTACCGTATCAATACATGTAGATATCTACTTGTGTACATTAATTAGACTACTGGTACTTATGTAGCAGGGGTCGCACTTAACTTTTTTTTAAACTAGCCAGGCGGACTACTTAGAATCAATTTTAACACTGAAGCAATATTTTGGCTAGCCAGACGGACCAGTATCTTCAGAATTTTACGATTTTTAGCTAGTCCGACGTGATTTCGGGTGGCCAATGGCCAGCGGACCATCGCCAATTTCGAACCCTGTGTAGGGCCTAGTAGGGCCTACAAGTATACACCACAATCCATGCTGAATCGTAGACCTTCTTTCAGGCCTTCAACCACTGTCACTGTGACTGTATTCTCCTTTTAGAAATTGTATTGTGTTAATTCTGTATCACAATATTCACATCTTGAGTCCACACTTTTGTACAGAACAGAGTCAGCAGTGCGAGTGTATGGTCAGCAGGTCAGCACAGTGTAACTGTAGATTCTACAGGAGTAAGGGCCTACAAGATAAGTAACGTTTCAGTACAGCATAAACTAGACAGAAAGATCCATCTGTCCCACGGAGTCTTTTACTTTTATGACGTTATCGCTCTCCTCCGTAGACAAGGAGGGGATCCGTGAAGCCAGACGCAGTCTCCGCAGAACATTTCCCCGCCCCGACGACCAGATACAGACCGATCTTTCGGTCAAAGCAAGGAGGTTTTATGCATTGGAGTTCCAACTGGCTGTGATTATTCAAACAGTTGTCAGATTTCTATTGATGTACAAAGGAATTCCACAGGTACACTTGTGCCTTTGATGATCGATGTTCCTTGCCGCCGTCTTGCTCAGCATTCTGAAGATTAATTTTGAACGTTATCATAATTTTGGCCATATTTTGCTTATATCTAGGCCTATTTATTGAATGAAATGAAATTTCAATTAATGATAAAGCATGTAAAACAAAAGACATTTCCGTCTAGAAATTAGCGCAAAAGTGTAAATCTGAGCTGTTATAGTGATTAGTGTATCATGTGAAAATGTTTAAAACTGTACCATCCTGGAAAGCTGGTTTTATCACTTTTCCGCTTACGATGTAGTTTCCACAAATGAAACTAATTAGTAACATGGAATAATCTTCAAGTATAATTCTTTATTGATCAGATTAACGTTAGTGCCCGCATATGCCCAGTCCAGTAATTTTCATCTTCATTTCAGCATTTTTTGCTCAATTTCTATTCCCGCATCCTCATGTCTGTACCACCTAAGAAGGGATAGCGAAAAGTAATTACCATCACAACCTTCCTTTGAAAGTGGCTAGTGATTATGCAATGAGTCACGTACGAGTCAATTGTCTTCCTATCTGCGCGGCAGATCCTGTTTTGCACTTGACCGAAAGATCGGGCTGTATCTGTCCGTCGGGGAATGTTTCGCAGAGACTGCGTCTGGCTTCACGGATCCCCTCCGACGCTCCGTAACCGGAGGACAGCGTTAATGGCAAAATATAAAAGAGTCCTCCGGACAGACGGATCTTTCTGTCTAAGGTTAGTTTTGCACATGCTTCAAATATTTTTGAGCGGCGGCTTCGAACATCTAGCAAAGGAAATAAGACGGTTGTGACGGTTGTGACTTTTCTCTGGAACAGCGCAGAGAAAATGACAGGCTAATTATGATGTACAAAATACACAATAATCTTACTCCTCTTTCAGCACAGGACTATATTATTAAACAGGCTACTCAGTTAACGAGAGCCTCGCAACCACACTCCTATCAGGTACCATATTCGAGAACTGAATCGCATCGCCATTCGTTCTTCCCAAGAACTGTAAGGAACTGGAATTCCCTGTCGTCAGACATTGTTTCTGCGCCATCTGTGGGATCATTTCGAAACCGTCTAACGGTTGATCACAGTGGCTAGTTGTTTTCGTCAAATTTTCTATGTGCTTGTAAATATCTGTAAATAAATTGTATTATAATGTAAATAGCACCAGTCTGCAAGAATCTTCAGGCTATTGAAGGAGGCAGACTTAACCAGAAGAAGAAGAAGAAGAAGACTCCATTCTCTAGAACCTCCCTGGACCTTGGTCAATGCATGAACATGATATTGTTATTGATAAAGTCTAAGATACGAATAAAATCTAAGTGCTTACATTACACGTTATGCTTTACAGTACTCATCTCAGACATGAGTCATACCTGGTACTAAACACTATAAACAGTTAGAATTTTAATACTATGATACTGAAGTAATTTAGTGCAGTGGATTGCCACTCTTATCTTGGGTCCTTGCTGCTGTTAACAAAATTTACTCACGTCTTGTTAGGTTGTCCGTCCAGCCAGTGCAGTGGATGACTGGTAGGAGCCTAGGTCGAAGGACCTAAGTAAATTTACACAGTTTACGTGCAGTGCCAGTGGTCGAGTGGTAGACTTGTCTAGCTAGTCAATTTACTCTCGATCTTGCAGACTCTGTCTCTGGAGACTGGATCCGTCGCGGGTCTGTCATGTGTCTATGTAGATTCTAGATCTACATTTAGATCTGAACGGAATTTACAGTAACTTAATTCATACAGTACTGTACATGTACGCTTCTTGAGTCGTGACCTATCAATACTGGGAACAGACTGCTCTGACTGTATGCAGCATCGGCATGCCTTGCACGACTCAAGCCCTTCCCTGTACGTA